>NW_019154087.1:66062164-66338594 GCF_002288905.1 Enhydra lutris kenyoni
GTGGCTTGGGATTATAGTGCTATGGGCCAGTGTGCCATCTGATAGCAGAAGGCACTAATTGGAGCCCTGCATGTCAGTGTAAAATAAAAGCTTGGCCCACAAGATAGAAAATCATGGATCCTTTCACCTTCCTTGCTGGTCAGAAAGCTTTACCAGTAAGTATCCTTGACTGTAAGATAGATCAGCAGGAATCCTTATTAGTAAACAACCTGAATGTATTTATTTGCTTACCTGATTTGTTGCAAAATGAAACAACTCTGTGATTTTTCTAGGTAAAAGTAAAGATCACTGAATCAGTACCTAGACTTGATTCTGCCTTGACTGATCTATAAAAACTCAGACATGTTCATTTGTCCTTTGGTTCATTTATTCATGCATTTATGTTTGCAAATGTGTATTGAGTATTAATTTATGTCACATCTTTTGCTGGGGACCCAAAGATTAGAAGGCCAGTCTCTACTTTCAAGGAGTTCATAGGCTCATGGGTGATGTATATGTATGCAAAGAGGAGCTGGGAATAAATACTTGTAGACATATATCCACAGGAGCCCTTCTCAGTGCTCCTTTAGTGCCCGGACTCTTCACTACTGCCTTGTCCCGTTCTTCTTTACAGGCTTCTCTCTCACGTGGTCGAGGATCAATAAAGTATTTCCTAAAGTGAATTTAATTGGTATGGAAGTATCTTGGAAGTAGTAATTACTCCCAAGGTTAGAGATGGCCTGGTAACTGTCCTCATCCTCACTTGTCCCCTGTGTGACTCAAAAAGGTTCATGTCCTTTTGAATTTCTATCGTCACTACTGTTAAAAATCGAATAATGATTTACCAGAAATTGATGTAATCAAATATGAATTAATGAACGAAGTCATTTATTGTCTAAGCAGCAGTTATGATAACCAAGAATTGAATAAGTTGTTTTTTATTGTATAGATTGCATAATTTTTAGTATTTTTCTTGCTGTATTCTGGAAAAAGAAAAATTTTGAGTGCCTTCTGCCAGTTGGATTACAGAAAGAGGTAGATAGGAACTGAATATAAAACTGTAAATGCAATTCAGCTGAAAAACAGCACTCAACTGAATTTGAGGTAGTTAATACTTAAATTTCTTGATAGTCTTTTAAGATTAAGATACTTGTCAGAAGCAATCACAATGGGAAAAACACTGAGAGTTCTTATGGTTATTGTTACTCTTGGGTTTCTCTTATCAGTGGGTTCTTTACGAAAATATCCCTTAGCATGAAGGAAACCCTATTTATAAACCTTAAGTGTTATATACCTGATATCATTTATTTAAAAATTTAATGTTCTTTTGAAAAAAAAACTCATCAATTTTGCAATGTTATAATTTCTAAAGAAGTAAGACTGTGACTTGACGGTGCTTATATTTTTCTGATCCTTTCAGTATGGCTAAAACTGGTTTACCTGACCATAGTCTTAAGAAAGTTACTTAATTTTTAATTGCTAAAAGTTATCTCCTTCCTTCACATGCTGCTTCTTATCTCTAAAATGACCCAATTATTCTTTTTAATGTTTACTTCTTTCAAGTGCTAGATGTTTTTACTTGTAGCACATAGGACATTTAAAGGAATTTTTCCTTGTAGTTCACTAGGTATGGTGGTTTTATTTCCTCAGTTATGTGTTTCCTTCCTTTTCCTTCTAACCTCATCTCTCACTTCTTTGTTGTTTTCTTTTCCTCAGATTCCCTACAAAGTCCCTCAGCTCTTGGCCTTCCAGGCCATCCCCTTTGTTTCTCTTCTTAGTCTTGTCAATCCTCTTTTTCCTATACCACCATGTTCCACCTGTGTCCATCTTGTATCCCTTCTTTGCTTCTCTTTTTACCTACCCCTGTCTCTTTTGGACTTTATTTTCCCTCCCTCATTACCACCCTTGAATTCTTTAGACTACTCTTGCCAAATGAGTTTTAGGCAGTTTCCTGGTGTTTCTTCCCTTTGGATATCTATATCCACACATGTACATACTGACTTTAATTTGGGACTTTCTTCTTTGTTTCCTTGCTCCTTCCCAGCAAGGACTTTGTTACCCTCCTCTCTGCATTCTACTGACTTGCTCAGTGAGTATTTGTGGAAGAAATAGCCTACTTGACATTTTTACTTTTATCCCTACTGCATGTACTCTTATGCTGTAAGATATTTAAGGCTTGCCTGCAGTATTTATCTTGAACAAATTTCCTTTTAATTGTGCTACTATAGAAAATAGTTCTATTTTTAATTGTTGTCTGAGCCTACCATATTGTGAACAAATAATCTGTAGGATACCTGGGTGGTTCATTCTGTTAAGTGGCTGACTCTTGATTTTTGGCCCAGATCATGATCTCAGAGCCATGAGGTGGAGCCCCAGGTCAGGCTCCACCCTGGGCCAGGGCCTGTTAAAGATTCTCTGTTTCCCTCTCCCTCTGTCCCTCCTACCACCACCACCCCCACGGTGGCTCACATGCCTGCTCTGTCCCTTTCTGGGAAAAAAAAAAAAAAAAAAAATAATAATAATCTAAAAGGGATATTCAGAAACATTAATGAAAACTTTTAGGTGTTAAAATGTTACGTATACTTCAAGGCCCCCACCTTAAGTTTTACTGCTTGAAATGAATTAATATCTTCCTATTTTATTCTCATGTTACCATTTTTCTCTATATATTATAACATTAATAAATATTATATATGTCTATCTGTACATGTATCTGTGCTTCCCTCTTAGTTCCTTGAAAGGAAGGAATCATCTTTACATTTCCCAAAGCATTAAGCATGATATCCCACATAGCACAGATACTTGTTGAATGTTTGTTATACTGAATTGAGAGGTGGAAAGAATATTAAAAAGTGAAAATCCCAAGAATGTTGATACTGAACACATCTCTTCATAAAGCATAAGAAACAAACCCAAAGCAAAGAGTGGGGCTTAAAGTGAGAAAGCACAAGGTATAGGGTATATCTCAGAAAACACTGATTTTTAAAGCTTTAAAATATGTAATGAGTACTTGAATGTTTTACAGCTGAGTTTTCATAACTGAGAAAGAGAAAATGTAAATAAAAATATTTGGTAATGACTGAAAGTGTTTAAGTGCACATAAAGTGCTCATTTTTTTTTTAATTAAGAAAGGACACAGAGTAATTACAATAATATGTAAAACTGTAGAAAGTGTTTAATTATGTTTGAATTGAAACTTTTGTTTCAATTAAATATAATTTACTACAGTTCACATAGTTATTCCTACATTTGCATATAACCACAGGCATTAGTTTTATGGTGGAAAATAAAAAAATGCCTTCTCTATCTCTCACCTTCTTTTTTCTCATGGGGTTAACTGGCTAGTGTCACAGGACTGTTTCCTTTCATTCTGGAATTGTAATTAAACAAAGGGATAAAAGAGAAAACAAGGGGAGGTCAAAACCATGACAGCTTGATTTTAGAGAGCTGGGGAATAAGAAAAAATGAAGTATCACTGGGAGATGAAGGGAAGGACAGTCACAGTGGAATTCTCAAGGAAATGGGTTCAAGCAGGTTCCTGCAGCTCTGACCCAGGGAGCACAGGTAGCCTGGGACTCAGAGAGTTTCTCCTTCAGCTCATTGTTTTTCCCCACTAGCCTTCACCCCTTCTCTCAAACACATTTTAACAAAGAAAAATTAGCATGAAAGGGGAATTAATGCACATATGAATCTGTTTCTCCTGCCATAATATGAAGAAATTACCAGAGGAGCTCTCCTATACGTGCTCTAAAACAATTAATTTGGGCTTGTTACACAAGGCTTTTTGGCCCCATATATCTGAAAGCCTTATCCCATGCTTGTTAGAGGCAGACCTCAGCGATACCATGCAGGCTCGGTTCCAGACCACCGCAATAAAGCAAATATTGCAATAAAGCAAGTCAAGTGAATTTTTGGTTTCCCAGTTCATACAAAAGTTATGTTTACACAATACCTCAGCCTATGAAGTGTCCAGTAGCATCATGTCTTAAACAAAGTACATACCTTAAGTAAAAAAATACTTGGTAAGAAAAGAAAATGCTAACCATCATCTGAGCTTTCAGTGAGTCATAATCTTTTTGCTGGTGGAAGGCCTTGCCTCCCTGTTGATGCCTGTTGACTAATCAGGGTCGTGGCTACTGAAAGTTGGGGTGGCTCTGGCAATTTCTTAAAATGAGACACGAGATTTGTCCCATTCATTGCCTCTTCCCTTTGCAAATGTAGCACACAGTGCTGTGATGCTTCACTCACAGTAGAACATCATTCAGAATTGGAGTCTGTCCTCTCAAACCCTGCTGCTGCTCTCCCAGCTGAGTTTATGGAATATTCCAAATCCTTTGTTGTCTTTTCAACAATCTTCACCGTAGGAGATTTCATCTCAAAAACCCATTTTCATTGCTCATCCATCAGAAACCATTTCTCATCTGTTAGTTTTATCATGAGATGGCAGAAATTCAGTCCCAGCTTCAGGCTCCACTTCCAATTCTCTTGGCATTTCCACCGCATCTGCGGTTGCTTCCTCCACTGAAGTCTTGAACCTTCAGTTTGTAAGAAGCACAATATCTGCAAAACGCAGTAAAGTAGAGTGTACTAGAACAAGGTATGCCTACATTTCCAAGTACATTAGAGTTTTCTTCGCGTAATTGACATCCTTTTTGGTATTACTCATAACTTTCTTTCCATGTTAACTCTCCTAAGAGAACAGGTAACTGTGTTTATAAACTGAAAAAATGCAGAACGAGTTACTTTTATTTCTCCAGAGACTAGGATCGTGTTAACTCTGATAGTAGTTAGTAAAAAGTGCACTTCAGAAAAATTGTGAGGATATATTATTCCTTAAAATCTCTTTGAACAGTTGGTGAAAACTAGATTTATTCTCCCATAGGAACTCAGTGGAATTCTGTTAAAGGATAAGTTTATCTGCTGTTATTAAGTTTTTATTTTTCCTGATGTAAACAGATTATTTTAAGGTAAAAATAAGATATTTTTATCAGTTTGAAGCCAGCTAAAATTACTGCTTTACAAAGTGTTTTAAAGAATGAATGCTATGCTTGATTTGATTCAAGTTAAATTCTTAATTTGTCCTACATCAGGGATAATAGGTACATATCATATACAAATTTGTCAACATATGCATTGCTTTTCTGAAAAGACTCTGAACCCTTCTGGCTAATAGAGCTGAAAGACTTAGGGCTTCGCTTTACTCATATTTTATTTTTGAATTGTTAGTCATGAATTTTTAGAGTGTATTTTCTCTTTACATAAGTCTTGCATAAAATGCATATTTTTGATCGTTACAGCATTTCCAATAACAGGAAGAAAAGGAATTAAAAATTATGCTCATTTAATGTTCTGCTCTCCACCAAGTTTGTCTACTTTAATCACTTATTATTTTGCTTTAAAATAACAATTTCTGAAAATTTTCTTCAGTACGTTAGGGTGAGATTTAGCTATTTCATAAGGCAAGAAATCAGTCTTGAATTTTGTTTTCCCTTTGGCAGTTCTTGGGCTCAAAATTCAAGATTGGTTTCTTAAACTGGAAAGTTTAAAAAAAATGAGTAGTTCTTATTTTAGTTAAAGAATACATACTTTGTCTCTTTAAGTAGCAGTGTGAGGTGAGATATAGTAGTCTACATATGTTATGTTCGTGTTTATACATGTATTTTAAGTTTAAAAATTCAGTGCATTTCTTACCAGATATAGAGTCTTTTTTTTCCTTTTTTAAAAATTTTTATTAACATATATTATTTGTCCCAGAGGTACAAGTCTATGAATCATCAGGATTACACACTGCACAGCACTCACCATAGCACATATCCTCCCCAGTGTCCATAACCCAGCCACCCTCTCCATACTCCCCATCACCCTAGCTATTTCTCTGACAAAATCTTAAGAAAAATTGGGCTTTCTTGAGAGGTGAAAGGTTTGGGGTATAGGTAGGGGAACCAGGCATTATATAAAATTTTAAAAATATGTTGTTATATTTATGGTTATCATCAGTTCATATTTAGTCTTCCCAAGTTATTTGCAATCAGATTAGGGTCCTCTGAAAATCTTACACATCATTTAGCCAGTCTGAATGCAAGCTGTCTTCAACTTAAAAAATAAGTTGTATCTCAAAATTTGATTCTGTAACTCCTGTGAAACATTTCCTGAAAGATAGTTTCTTAACTAAATAATGTTATTCATAGCAGGGTTCCATCTCTGGGTGCTGGGAATCTGTTTTCCTTTCCTTTTAGAAAACACACTTTGACTCCCAGGAAGGTAATTCATATGGAGACCAAATTTGTGGGTTTTCCTTTCATGAGGTCCTATAGGCGTAGAGCTCTCTGTCTCCTGCCTTCCCAAGTCTTGGCCTTGGCAGTTGGCCTTGGGTGCTGATGACTAGTGTAGCTGCTGCTACAAAGCTAGCAGGATTTCTGGCGTGAGTGCTGGGGTGGGGTAGAGGTCATGGGAGCAGCCTTCCGGAGGTTGTGGATTATTTTAAATCTGGACACCATTTGTAAAACTTTTATTTCCTGTTATTCACTTGAATTTTGCAGCACAAATAAAAGAACACATATAATTTTGATGTAGATTAATTTGTTAGAGATTTGGATACTGTATTATAATATTTAAAATCATGTAATACTTCATATGCCTGTGAGGATGACCCATAGCCATGAGGATTCCAAGGCATATTATTTTCTATACAGTGATGATTCATATCGTTTTAATAGTCCTTAAATGTCTCCTTTGGGTACTCATTATCTTGCTTAATATTACAAAGTAACAGACTTGAATGTTTTTTTAGAGCTGAAATTTAAGCTTTTATTAGAAAATCCCATCTTGTAGGCTTTTATGCTAATATTTATCAAAAAAAATTAGGTGATGCTGATCTTCAAGTTGCTACCATAGATTTGGCTTCCCTAAAAGGTTTGACTTTTAACATATGTTACAGAAGATATCATTTATGATATTTTGATTCCCTTTATAAATGGTATTTATCAAGTCACTGAACACACAGTAGGTTGAGTCTCAACTGTACTTATAATAGTACACAAACAAATGTAATCGAGTATTTTAACTAGAGTAAAAGACAGCTGTCAATACTCTTGAAACTATTTCCGTAAAAGAGAAATTTATCACTAGGTTATGGAATTACTGTTATAAATTGTTTTAGTAGTGTGAAAGAAAAAGAGTAAAACTGTTGCCTTCCCTTATACTTCTGTGAAGTGTTACCCCAAGTTTCTCTTGAACAAACAGTAGGAAGTTGTGGTACACTTTTAAGAATGACTAAAATGTGTTTCTCAGGAAGAGCCAATTGCTACTAGGATTGTGGGGAAGGGAGGGTGCCCATACCCATCTATGCTCATCCAGTACCACTTGAGAAACATACACCTTAATGGAACTGTTGTTACCAGACTCTAGTCCTTTATCTAGTTTTGGGTATGTCTTGCTGGGACTCTGCCTGTCATTAGGAAGAAGAAATCTCTGTCCCACTAATACTGCCTTTATTCCTTTAACTCTTACACAAGGTCTTTTAACTTTGTGCAACTGAGTAATAAGAGTAAACTCTGCCATCTTTGGTCTTTCATTACTATGTTCTGGGTCTACCTCAAGATCTATAAAATGCACACAAGACTCATTACATCAGACTCATATTTAAAAACACTCCAAAACCACAGTTAAATATATACAAATTAGTCAGAATCTGCACTTACTAATTTGTATGCAGAATTCAAGGAGTTAATAGGGAATCGTCAGCAAAATAGCAAGCATCTCACTCAAGAAATATTCTTAGGTCGGGACACCAGAGTGGCTCAGTTGGTTAAGCCGCTGCCTTTGGCTCAGGTCATGATCCCAGCATCCTGGGATCGAGTCCCACTTCGGGCTCCTTGCTCAGCAGGAAGTCTGCTTCTCCTCTGCCTGCCACTCTGTCTGCCTGTGCTCACTCTCTCTGACCAAAAAAAAAAAAAAAAAAAAAAATTCTTAGGTCAAACATATTAAGGCTGCCTTAAAATGTTCACAGTGAGGATCCTAAGGCTCTGAGGTGAAAATCTTCCATTAGATTCACTGTATTCTGTGTGTTTTAGAATGATTTTAATACTAGTTTTAAGGAGAAAAAGGGATTTATGAGTAAAATTCAAGTAGTAGCACAAAATTTCATAGGACAAATTATCTCATTTTTATTGCAATCATTTTATATTGATCATAGTTAATATGCTTATTTAAATAAGCCTATGATAGACTATTTTTCCCTACTTCAGGAATTACAGATTGAATTAGCAATTTGTTCAGAGTTGTTTGGTATCTGTTGACTCCTGGAAACTCCAGATTTTTTTTCTATTAGTTGTGTGAATGGCGTATGGCAATATCAATTATTTTCACTTTATTTCAAATTTTTAATTGGTTTATAAAAAGATTAGCTTTATACTTTATTTAAAAATAGAATTTCTCATCAACTCTTTTTCATTTAAATTTTGAAAATAAAAGTAAGCAAAACTTTCTAGCTTAATTTTAGATCTCAACAGATTATTTTCTGACCCTGCAAGTATACAGTAAAAAATTCCTTCTCCTGTCCTAACAAATACTTTCCCTACCTTTAATTTCTCACACTTATCATTTTCTAATGATCTTTCCGGTTAGCAAGGCTGCAATTATTTCAACTAATAAATAGTCTTCTCTGCTCAGAAAATAAACCATGAACTTAAATGCATACTTCAGAACCATATTCCCTCTGTCGCAAATTTATTTTTACCATTATTTTCCCATTTCTTTCTTGGAAATGCCTGCCATTTTTAGGCAACTTTTCTGACTAAGCTTGTATATATCCACCTTTCTAGGACTCCAATAAATTGCCGTTTGTCTCCTTGAACACCATCTGTTCTCAACAGCAGTTCCCTTGAAACACTTACCATATTCGGAAAGTTTATGCTGTTTTCAGCTACCTAGTTTTTTTGAAAGGTTTATTTTTCTCCCTTTCCTTTCTCACCTGCATTAACTTTACTTTTTTCCCACAAACTGGCTTTCTGTTATCTGTATTGAACATGTTGGCCGGCTTTTCTCTGCACCTGATGGGGTCTGGGCTGAGCCACTCCCAAGCCTAGAGTAAGGTTTCAGTGTCCCTGGACAAGACAGGGGGCCTCCCTGGATGAGAAGAGCTTCCAGGTTTATCTGCCCCCTCAGTGACCCAGCCAAGGCCAGCTACCTGTCTCTTGCTCTGGAGCTTGGCCCTCTGCCTCTGCCCAGATGGCCGTGATTCTGATACCGGGTTTCCAAGAGTCTCACTGAATTGAAACATTTCCGTTAGAACTTTGAGCATCTCTGCCCTTATTGGCCCCAGCTGGTTGCCCAGTGCTTTCCTAGCATGCCTTCGCTGCCTCTCGTTCTTCTCTTTTGGCTTCCTGACCATCTTTCTGTCTCAGAGCCTTCTCAGTACTGTATTTAAAAAAGTTATACTGCTGACCATATTCTTTAAAGCATTGTGAAATTTGCCTAGGTAGAAGTACATGTACATACACACATTTGCATTATGTTGTATGTGGAAATATTTTATATTAATCTCTCTCTGCTGGAGAGTGCATATAGTATATATGTACTGTTTCAAACACTAGAAAGAGAATATTGGTGTAGATTTCAAAATTTATAGAGCAGGGGCACGTGGGTGGCTCAGTAGATTATGCATCTACCTTTGGCTCAGATCATGGCCCCTGGGGTCCTCAGAGGAGCCCCGCATCGGGCTCCCTGCTCAGGGGGAGTCTGCTTCTCCCTCTTCCTCTGCCCTTCCCCCTCACTGCTTGTGCTCACTCTCACTCTTTCTCCCAAATAAATAAAATCTTTATTAAAAAAATTTATAGGGGCGCCTGGGTGGCTCAGTGGATTAAGCCTCTGCCTTCAGCTCAGGTCATGATCTCAGGGTCCTGGGATCCAGCCCCGCATCAGGCTCTCTGCTTGGCAGGGAGCCTGCTTCCTCCTCTCTCTCTCTATCTGCCTGCTTCTCTGCCTACTTGTGATCTCTCTCTGTCAAATAAATAAATAAAATCTTAAAAAAAATTTATATTGCAAGCAAGGGTTGATTGTATAGTTTTAGTTGAGGACCTATGTAGTGTTCTTGAAATCACGTCCAGACATCTAGCAGTCCTAGTTCTGAGACACTGAAATTAAACATAGGAATTTATCAGGTTGGTATCAGTTGACTGTTCCGTTTCTCATCTGGCAGCAGTATAAGCAGGAAGACATTTTTCTAACAAGGTAGATCTAAATGACTTCTATACCCCTTCTTGCCTTGTCAGTTACAACTGAAGAAATGCCCTTCCTTCCTCAACTTCTTCACCATCTTTCATCACTATTTATAGGTACACTGAAATCTTTTTTCCCCCATGAACTCCATTGGAACTACTTCTGACCACTAAACAATGTCGTATTTGCTTTGATATCTATGCCATTTGCCTTGTTTTAAAAGCCTTTTTCATCTCTTCTCAGATCTTTTCCAAAAGGGAAAGCCTAACTTATAAAACTTTTAAGAAAAGCTTCTGTAATTGCTTTTATGAACATCAGGGAAATTTTGACGTTAACAGTTGTCTTTAATAAGTACAGCTTTTGCACCCTTGGAAGACAAAAAATTGAGCATTAAAGCCAATAGTAAATATGACTAGCTTTTTCATTTGAAGGACTATCACATCTCACTGAAAGCAAGCAAAGAGTGGTATGTTTACTTAAATAATGCCATGGGTATTTACACACACACACACACACACACACCCGGGACTTAGCAATAGAAGTATGTATCTAAATCCTGTTTATGATTCAGTACTCTTGGGAGTACTTGTTTGAATCTCTGTGATTCCCATCTCATTTGTGAGACATAGAAGTAACATCTGGTTAACTGAATCTAGAACTGTCATTTAGTTTTTCTTGCCTTGAGAAGGGGTATTTTAAGAAACTTCATCTATTTTTTAAGGGAGGAAAATAATATGAAACTATTTCAGAAGTTAATACACACACACAGATATATATTAACATCTGTGTATTTTCCAGTGGAGGTTTGTCTGCACCACCAGGCCCTCCACCTCCATTCTGGCACAAGAATATGACCACCATATGTCAGGGATTTTAGTGTATTTTGTTAGCTGATATGTGTCAAAGGCAGAACAGTGTCTGGCATGTCCTAGGTACTCAGTAATGGAGTTGAATAAATGAAAAGAGAGGGGAAAACAAGCTTGGAGAGACACTTGAAGGTAACGATCCCTATTCCTTAGTACCGGAATAGCCCCAGAGATAGGGTGAAGAAGGAGGTCCAAGTGAGCCTAGCTAGAACAGTGGGCTCTAATTAGTTCTTCTTTTACTCCCAACTACTGGCCCTTTTAATTTAAATTAAGTATTTAAATAATGTTAATATCTGCTCTAATAAGGACCAGATATACCTGCATCCCTGATTTTAGTTGTAGCTTTTTTTTCTCAAAACCAAAGTATGCATGAGAGTAGAGTTGGGACAAGAGGAAGGGGAACAGAGATAGGAAGAGAAAGAGGTAGAGAAAAGGTAGAAGAGGCAGAATATTTGGGGGATTTTTTTTCCCTTGATTTTTCCTTAAGTGTAGGGTAGAGTGCAAGATATCTGGGAAAGGTGGTAGCTAATGAAATAAATACAGCATTTTTATGTACCCCTCGTGTTGGCCACATAGAATGGCAATAATTCAGTGGCTGTGTGTTAGCACGTATGTGTGCAAACAATCTTAGCTAACCAAAGAATAGCCAGCCTGCAACCTTAGGCTTCAAATATTTTTAGAGGGAGGAAATCAAAGAAACAGTCCCAAACTTCAAACCCTAAGAAAAACAAAGACCCAAAGAAAGTAGTCAGGATTCTGTCATTGTTCTATTCACGCCAAGTCAGGAAATGGGCATACAGTTTGGTTCATTAAAGTTATTTAAAAAATAGCTTTTGCACTTAAAAGTAAAAGTAATCAAATTGATCAGAAAAAATGAAGAAAAATATATAACAACAGATTTTTAAATCTTAGCCAGAATTGGTAGAAGGGAGAATATAGTAACAGAAAGGAATTGAGCAGGCTGGGGTGGGGATAACCAGTATTTAACTTCACCCCAGTACTTCCGTGTGTTACCTTGAAGGCCTAGAGCCGCCATACTTAGTAGAGTCTTATTATCCACGTAATAGTAAATGATCATTTTACTGAATTTCAAAGGCTATTCTATTCTATTCTATTCTGTGGTTTTATTATTAAAGCCAGAGGCTTTACATGGTTCCACAAATTCCTGATTTTTCAGGTCAAAAATGGTTGAAAAACACCTATTTCATATGACTGAATCCTATAAATTGTGCTTGAGCGGGAGAATTTTTGAAAGGGATTTAGTTCTATGGGGAATAGGGGCAACTGTTGGAATAGAACAGCATTGATTCGTCAGTCCTGAAGGGCGTGGGGACAAGGTAGGAAAGGTGTCTCTGAATTTCTCTGCAGATTCAGTCATCTAAACCTTCTGACTAGTGCTCTGTGGTTTCTTCTATCTAAAGCCTCTGCTATTTTTTCTTTTTTTTTTTTTTTAAGATTTTATTTGTTTATTTGACAGACAGAGATAACAAGTAGGCAAAGAGCCAGGCAGAGAGAGAGGGGGAAGCAGGCTCCCTGCTGAGCAGAGAGCCCAACGAGGGGCTCAATCCCAGGACTCTGAGATCATGACCTGAGCCGAAGGCAGAGGCTTTAACCCACTGAGCCACCCAGGTGCCTCCCCCCTTTTTTAAGATTTTATTTATTTATTTGAGACAGAAAGAGTGAGAGAGTACAAGCATGGGGAGGGTGCAGAGGGAGAGAGAGAAGTAGACTCCCCACTGAGCAGGGAGCCCAACATGGAGCTCAATTCCAGGATCCCGGGATCATGACCCGAGCTGAAGCGGACGCTTAACCAACTGAACCACCCAGGTGCCCCGCCTCTGCTATTTTCTTCCTAGATAATTCTTAATGAAAAATACCTGAACGGCAGCACATAGCAACACTGCAGAAGATTTTTCATGTGTGTGTATATGTGTCTCCTCTTCAGTGTGTGTGTGTGTGTGTGTGTGTGTGTGTGTGCACCTTATTTTCAGAGCTTACTAGTGAGGCTGGTCTGTCCACTGAGTAGCATTTTGCAGTGCTGACTGAATCAGTCCTTTTGATGCCTGCCAACAGGATCCAGGTACAAGTCATGCAGCCTTTTAGCACAATAAGGACAAAAGTTGCTTTTTTCGTGTGTATGGTTATACTGTAGGCTTCCATAAAGAAAACCCCTGATGACTAGAAAAGTTCTTTAGTGTTTTGAAAAGGACGTATTTTTTTATATGTTATAAGCTAATGTGTGTATAAGAAAGATTTTTTTTTTCTGATAGAATCCTTGTATTTTTACTGAAAGATCCATCTCAGTATTAAGCTGACCTGGAAGCAGTAATGTTATTTCAAAATTATAGAATGAACCCCAAGAAAGTAAGTTTATTACTCAGAACTTTTTTCCAATTTTTTCTAACTCTCAATTGATATCTCACTAATTATTGAAAACTGAAATGTTAAAGAATGAATTTATTTAATTCCATTAATTATAACCACTCTTTAGGACTTTGATATCTATCATATGAAGCTGCTAATTTTAATATTTTGAGGGGTGCCAACTCTGCTCAAAGTTAGATATTGAGTAGATTTAAAGTAAATATGGCAGGATGTCATGCCAGCAAAAATACCGTCACATTGTCATTTATAGATTTTTGAGTGAGCTTCTATAAACCTATCACATGTACATTCATGAAATAATGAGGGATATCCCTTTATCCTATGTGAAAAAGCTTAGCATGAGGCAGGTAGAATAGGAGGTTGCAAGTTCTTACAAAAGCCCCTGTAATCTCTTGTCCAAGTCTTGAATAGCACCAGTGCAGTGGAATTGAGTTGGTGAATCAGAAGGTGATACCAGCGGCAAGGAAAATGATAATTTCTAGGATGTAAGCAAAAACACTCAGGGAAAAAGCAGTTTGGAGCTTTGACTCATTAATTAAATTTATAGAAAGACACCGTATTCTACTGCACAGAAAGGCCATGGTGAAGCATGTTTTGCATCAGCTTTTTTTTGAAAACGTGGTAAACAGAACACACTTTGATCAGTCATTTCTAAATAACTCAGGTTCAGGGTCCATAGCTAGGTTCAGTACGCATTAGTACTCAGTGTCTCGTGCCATCTGTATCAGTATCTAAGTCTGCATCTTAACATAAGGATAGTTAACATTCAGGGCAAAAAGTTAAATCATGTGTACTATATATAGTATGTTTCAAAAGCAAAGTTACTGTAATTAAAAACACTCAAGCAAGGGTTTTGTAGTAGTCTCTTTAAAACATGCTTTATATGCTCAAGCAAGCATTTAGAGGTAATCTCCTTAAAACATACTTCATAAAATACTGACCCACAGATGATGTGATAAGTTTATTATTTCTTTCCAGAGGATTCTAGATAACTAACTTATGATGTATAATACACACACTCACATATGCTGGTGACCACAGAAGCAAAATAAAATATGTAAGCACATTTTTTAGCCCATGTCTTAGCAGCCAGTGATTGACATGTACATGCTTAACAAATATTTCTGGATATAATTTGATGTTGGGTCTTTTTAGAGACTCTGCATATGCTCCAGTGTATTGTACTACCAGGTATAGTTTTATAAGAAGGGGATTTCCCTGAATTTAGAATCTTCTTAATAGAAATCTGTGGAATGGTTTTCACATCATTATGGCTTATATATGTGTTTTATGTATGCATAAAAATAATCATCCCTAAAGTCAATGTTGTCAACCATGACAACATCCCAGGGGTCAACCTTAAGTCTTACTCTCTTGGTGGCATTTGATGCTGTTGACCTTCCATTGAAGCGCTCCTCCCTTTCTTGCTAAGTCTGGGTTATCTTACCTTCCTGCCCCCCCCCCCCCCCGGGGCCCCCCCCCCCCACCAGGTTTATTTACTGAGTTTGACTGACTAACCAGAAATGTTTGTTTTCTGTAGATTTCCACTTGTGATCTTTTCTCCTCATTTCAACTTCTCCCTGGGTGAATTCATTCATTGTTCTGTGAATAAAATCTAGAGTCCTTGCTGTTCAAGAATAACCTATCTTGGGGCTACTGGGTGGCTCAGTGGGTTAAGCATCTGCCTTTAGCTCAGGTCATGATCTCAGAGTCCTAGAATCAAGCCTCACACTGGGCTCCCTGCTCAACAGGCTCCCTCTGCTGTTACCCTGCTTGTGCTCCTTGCTCACTCACTCTCTGTCAAATTAATCTTTCAAGTTATGTTCCACCCTTGCTTTTGTCAAATGTGCTTTTTGTGCTTGTACTATCTATTGGTTCTTACTTTTCTTCCAGTTCATCCTGTCTTTTTGCTTTCATTGTCTGTATTGTACACATTGAAAATCATAATCAAGTCACTTTTATTATGACCTTTAACATGGTAGATTTTTGTATCTACCTCCATTTTCCAGGCCACATTTTCAGTTGTCTACCAGATATTTCAACTCAGTGTCCTACAGTCATCTCTAACTAGTTAATCTAGTGTGAGAAACCCTCCATGATTTGGGTCATTTTTCACACTTATCTCTAGAATGTGTTCCTTGGGTTTAGAGCCTAGTACATTTTGGCATTGTCTGGACATTTTACTTGGTGCAGCTCATTTTTGAATTTGGATTTATTTTTAAGCCATCGATGACTCTTATCATGTAATGACTAAATATTTACCAATCTCTAGGTCTTGTCTACCCTACTCAATTTTAAACTTATTGAGAGTAGAAGCCATTTGTAATCTTTATATTCTCAGAAGGATTTTCACATAGCTTGTATTTAGTAAAATCATTTGATTAAAATGATTCATTAATAATACGGTGGCCTATAATTACATTTTTTAAAAGATTTTATTTATTTATTTGACAGAGAAAGATCACAAGTAGGCAGAGAGGCAGGCAGAGAGAGAGAGGGAAGCAGGCTCCCCGCTGAGCAGAGAGCCCGACACAGGACTTGATCCCAGGACCCTGAGATCATGACCTGAGCCGAAGGGAGCGGCTTAACCCACTGAGCCACCCAGGCGCCCCCTATAATTACATTTGACTGTTTTCTTTGCTTTGTTAAAAAATACATTTTAATCTAGATTTAAATATTTTTGTCTATTTTCCAAAAATAGGTTTTGCATATTTTGATGAAACGCTAATTTGTCTAGTTATAGTTTAAGGGGAAAAGTTATTCAAATGCCCTCCTAATATAGATCCTTATTTCTAAAATGAAGTTCCACACATAGTAGTGTGGGCTTCAGTTTGCTGTGATCCAAAATACTTCTACCTTTTTTTCTTTTAGGTCTATGTCAAGATATTTTTCCACTCTGGTGAAGCTATGCTTTCTTAATTATGATTTTAAGTCTTTTGTGGGCAAATTTCCTTCATTTAAATTAAATTTAAAGTGTAGAAAATACATATCTCATTAAACAGAGCCACTCTAATATTATTAATGGTATAAACTATTGTGAAAACAAACAAAAAAAGTCAATTGGAAAAGACTGATCAACCGTAGCTGTGCTTTAAATTTTCATTTTCCAAGCTAATTATATCCTTGAATTTTCTGTGTTGGGTAACTTTATAACCTTCACACAGAGATTATAAGATATGATACCAATTTTTTAAATTCCTATCCATGGCACACCATGAATTGTGACTTAGGAGGATGAACCCTGTTTAGTGATGAATTACCCCCTCCAAAATTAATGATTCATTTATCATCAAAGATAACACCGTAAAGGAAAATAAACCACAAGAATCACTCCCAAATATTCCCCCTAGATAATGAAGAAACTAGAATGAGATACCTCAGGTTAAATATCATGCTTCAAAATGTGTGCTTATCAAAGCAAGAAGAAATAGCAAAAAAGGTTTTGTGTTGGTTTTTTTTTTTTTTTTTTTTGTATATTTTATGTGTGGGTGAAAATAGCGTTTTAGTAAACCAGTTGTTAAAGGTTGATTTATGTTCTTGAAAGGTTTTTTTTTTTAAAGTGTTCTCCAGAAACTTATGTTTCTTAGATTCAGTGTTCTTTATATAAAAATATATTTGAATCTCTGATGCTTATTCTAATAAACGAATGTGGCTGTTCCCAACTTGCACATCACAGACATGAGAGGAATGAGAATGCTTACAAGAAATACTTAAATCCATATGCACACAAAACACTGCTTATGCATACACAATATGGCTATTTAGTACCACTATTTTATAGGATATTTTTTAAAAACCTTTTCTTTTGCTGCTTCCCAATGTTATACCTGCTTATATAAATTAAAATCAGTACAGAAAAATATAATAGAGAAAAGTGGAATTATCTGTAGCTTAACTATTATGGCAATCAGTTACAGATTGTAGATCCTACAGTAACACTGATTAATCATCACCAGAATTTAAATAACACCGAAAATATGTTTCTGTTCTTAGAGGTCTTACATATATTGAGTAATTTAACGTAGAAGCTTTGTTATCACTACTTTATGGATGAAGAAACTGGCCTGGAAAGGTTAAGTAAGCCTGATATAGATCACTCCCCATTTATCCTGAGTAAACTATCATTTAATTAATTGTTATTACATTATTTACAAAAATAGAATATAACGTACCAATTTTATCCTACCTCTGGGATCCAAAACAAACTCTCTACCCTCCCACTTGCCCTTCATCCCTGTCTTATATATTAATAGCATGGCCATCCAATTATTCTGCAAATCTGTCAGTACTATCTACTTTAAGAAAAAAAAAAGAGTCCTTTTTCACTGTCTTTACTACTTTAAGCTTGATCTGTGGAACCCAGTATCCTGCCCTGGCTGGGGCATTACTGGAGTCTCCTTTGCTGTCCTCCCTGATTTAAAAACCACCCACTCCTCTGTTCCATTCTCCATGCAATAGCCGCAGTAAGATGTTTAAGTGTCAATCAGATCTTCTTCCTCTTGCTTAAAACATAGCAGTATTTACATCACTGCCGATGGCACTCAGGACAGTTTTCTCACTCCTTCCCATAGCCTTTGAGGCCCATGTGGTCCTTCTCTGCCCTCTTTTTGGGCCTTACATCCCATCTCTCATCACCCCTTCCTCCTTGTTGCCTGCCCTTCAGCCACAATGCCCTCCTTTCTGTCTGTGGAAAATGTCACATTCATTTCTGTCTTGGGGACTTTGCACTTAATTGTCCTGTTGTTTGGCATCCTTCCGATAGCTGGCTACTTTGTCATTTCAGTGTCCCCAAAGACGTCTTCTCAGACTACCTTTCTAAAGAATCCTGTGCTCAACCATAAGAGACTCTTAATCTCAGGAAACAAACGGAGGGTTGCTGCGGGTGGGGAGGGAGGGATAGGGTGGCTCATGATGGACGTTGGGGAGGGTATGTGCTGTGGTGAGTGCTGTGAATTGTGTAAGACTGACGATTCACAGACCTGTACCCCTGAGGCAAATAGTACATTATGTGTT
This sequence comes from Enhydra lutris kenyoni, assembly GCF_002288905.1. Taxonomy (NCBI): domain Eukaryota; kingdom Metazoa; phylum Chordata; class Mammalia; order Carnivora; family Mustelidae; genus Enhydra; species Enhydra lutris. The sequence goes on from NW_019154087.1 coordinate 66,080,626, forward strand.
AATTAAAAAATAAAAAGAATCCTATGCTCCACCACCCCATCCAATCTCAATCTGTCATTTTCTTTATAGCACTTACCATTATCTGCAATTGTTCGTTTACCTCTGTATTTTTTCTCTTATTACAGTAGAAACTCCACAGCAATAGGAACCTTCTCTGTTGTCACAATGGTGCCTATGGTAGGCCTTCCGTGGAGCGCTTAATTACCGAGTGATTTAAATACACCAGCATGTTCAGATACAAGGATGCTTATTGAATGTTTTTTTGTTCCTGAAAATTCTTACCCCGCTCAAGGTAGCTGACTGAACACTAGAGTTGATTACATGTGGAAAAGATCTTTTTAGCAGCTAGTGGTGCTGGTGGAAGCATAGATCTGATTAAGTGACAGTACAAAAGATAGGTTTGTTTAATTCACATTGAGTCCATTTAAGAAACAAGACAGTATTTTCATATGAAGAAATTTCAGTATACTGAATAGTGGGTTAATCACTACTGTGTTGTCCTATAATTATTATAAAGATGGGGAAAGATAGTTTTACATATGGTAAATTTTACATTTGGTAAAAATTTGGTAAAAATTTACATATGGTAATTCTCAGTGAGCTGGTTTCTCCAGTCATGTTTTTTTGTTTTGTTTTGTTTTGCTTTCCAGTCATGTTTTGATCACTAAAAATCATATTTTCTTACATAGCTTCTTACTGCTTCTTCCTAAAACATCCCACCATTTCAGGGAATGTTTTTGATGATTGGCTTGTGACCCTTCCAAATGTCACCAAAATCGGCATGCATCTTGAACCTTTGATTATTGTCTTTAATTTCTTCACTGGGTCATTAGAATTATTATTTTTGATACTAAAATAGCTGCATCTTACTTGTATTTCCCTGAAAGAGACACTGTCTTTACAAATGGTTATATAAAGTTCATAGATTTCTGCTTTATAGTATTTTAACATTTGTATGAATTCCTATGAACTAACTCCCTTTGTCTGTTGATTATGAACTTCTTTTTGTGAACAATGTTTCTTTGATTACCAAGACCAAAAATTATCAGTTTGGGTAGTTTTTCCCAACTTGTCAATATTAAAATGGCTTTTAGGGGGTAGCGTACCATCGTAATGCATGCATTTATAAAGGAATTTTAACCAAAATCAGCAGAGATGCAATCATGTAGATGTAAGAGACTTTTAAGTGCCATGATTAGCTGTTCTAGAAAGAGTCCATTTTTACATGGAGATGTTTTTATGCTTGATCTAGAGCAAATGATGGTTATTTGTGGTGCATAATACATTGTCTTTAATTGGAGCTTGAAATTTGATTTGTATAAAACTTGATCAGGATGGGCGGGCTGTCACATTTATCATTGGTATCCATCTTTGTCTTAAAAGAATATCTTGGAAAGAATCTTAGAGATTCCCTGTTTAACTTGTTATGATGAGAATTTTGGTCCAGAGAGGAGAGGTGGTTTTGCTCAGGTTTGACGGGGGAACAGCTGGGTGAGAACTGGAGCCTGAGCCTCCCCGCCTTTGCTCCGCATATTTGGCCCTGCAGTCTGGGTCTCACAGCCACTGCGGCTGCCTAGGAAATAGACTGTGCTATCAAGTAGAATTCTAACCTACACAGTCACTCAAATAAGCTTTGTATTTTGATAACACTCAGTGTCAAAAGAAGTGAGTTCACGGTCTGCCCCTCTGTCCTTCTCTTCCTGCTTTCTCTTTTCTCCCCTTTTCTTTCTCTGCCTACCCCCTTCTAAAATGTACTGATTGCTTGAAACTACATATATAATTCCCCCAAATGTGCCATGTTTCAGGTTCAAAGATAAGTGCATGATAAAGTGTCAGTAGGGACCAGCGTTTTCCTGACCCATCCACTCTATGTGGCCTGTCTTCTGTGTTAATAATACATGTTTGTGAGACAGCTGGCTGAGCTTTTGAAAGTAGTCTGTGTCCCTGGATGTTTTTTTCCCCCTCTTTTCCTCTGTGCAAAGCTAAATGAACCGCATGGGAATTGAACCTATAACCTTGGCCTCATTAATTTACCTTTTGTACGATCGCCTCTTGGAAATTTATGTTCTACTGTAATGAGAGTAGGAGTGCGATTTCATTCATTCAATAAATAGTAGCACCCCACACTAATGGCAGCAGAGAGTACAGAGATGTACAGGGCAAGGTTTTTGCCCTCAAGGGGTTAGGATAAGTGCACAGGTCAGTAATGTAAGGCCAGAAATGAGGACAGCAATGGTGGGGGGTGGAGGGAGTCAGCCAAGTGCTGAGTGACTCGGGAGGAGGGCGAGGGGCGCTTGCAGCTGGGAGAACACCAAGGTCCCGGAAGGATGGATGCATTGCCAGGAGTGGGAGCAGGGGAGGAAAGCTGGGTTGTGCAGGTGCAGGTGTGCACACCAGCAGGGGTGTCAGCATGTGGCCGGCACAAGGCTGGGCACATGAAAGGGCCTGCAGGGAAGGTTGGGAGGAGGAAGAGGACTTAGCTGTCCTACTGAGGTCATCATTCGCGGTGGGGGGGACGGGGGATGGAAGTCATACAGTCAGAACTCTCCAACGGGAAAATTCATTTCTCCACTACTGGAGGAGGAGGTAGAGGGAGGAGAAGCCGGTGTCAGGAAGGAACCCTTCAAAAGTGAGTGACAAGGGCCTGGTACCATGTTCACCGCAGGCGGTGAGGCCAAGGAGCAGCCCTGGTAACTGTTAGATTTGACAATAAGGGAGGTTTGCCCTGGCAGGCTCGCTGATGGCAGGATGCTTCCAGAAACCCACAGAATGCAGAGGCAGAGATGTTAGGTAAAGGAAGTAAAAATAGGCAGTTGGACATGGGGAGCGGCTGGAGCCAGATACGAAGATTTGGGATGTCATTCACCAAGAGAGCTGTGGGAGCCAGGAGAGTGAATGAGATCATTAAGGGATAAAGTACAGAAGTAAGAAAAAAAGATGGCCAAAGGTCGAGCTCCGAAGAAACGCTGCATTGATGGTCTAGAAAATGAGGAGTCTGAAAAATAGAGGAGGCGTGTTAAGGAGAATGGGCTCAGTACAGTGTGACAGAAACCCAGGAGGCAGAGGGATGCAAGAGGCGTGCAGAGGCAGATTTGCTCTTGTGTCATTGAAAGATGGTGGCGAATAGGAGGGAAAAATAATTCATGTTTGCTTTAATTTTGTAATTAAAGAAAATTGTTTTAATTTGGATTTCACGGTGTGTCTTTTTAATGCTAGACTTTCTTTTCAACTTAATTTGGTTCCACTGCATACTGTGACATTTGGATGAAGCCCTGAAGGAGGTGGGGGAGGGGACTCTGTCAATATCTAGACGAAGAGGAGACAGAAAGCTCAAAGGCCCTGAGGTGGGAGCACACGTGGTGGGCTTGGGGGCTAGTGGGGAGGCCAGTGTTGTTGGAGTGGTGTAGGCAAGCAGGAGAGGTTAGAGAAGTCTGGGAGGCCAGATTCTGGCCCTGTGGTCACCTGGGTAACTGAGTTTTCCTTTGAGTGTGAGGAAAGGGCCCAGATGGGTTTGAGCAAAGGAGTGAATAAGGATCATTCTGGATACAGGGGAAGGAAGGGGACAGGAGAAACAGGAAGATCAGCTAGAAGTCTTCTGCAAATCCTAAGGAAGAACCGTTGATGGCTTGGGCTAGTGGTCCCAGAGGAGGTATGGGAAGTGAGGAGAACCCGAAGGCAGAGTGAATAGAATTTAACAGATTGGAGAAAAAGTAGAGTCAGAGATGAGTCCAAGTCGCTGCATTAGTTTGCCCCAGGGCTGCAGCAACAGAGGACCACAGCCTTAAACAGCAAAAATGTATTGTCTCAGGGGTCTGAGGGCCCAAAGTCCGAGATGAGCGTGTCGGCAGGGTTGTTCCTTTCTGAAGGCTGTGAGCAAGAATCTGTCCCATACCTGTCTTCTAGCTTCTGGTGGTTTTCTGGCTATCTTTGGTGTTATTTGGCTTGTAAAAGCATTACTGCCTTTATCTTCACATGGCATTCTTTGTGTGTGTGTGTGTGTGTGTGTGTGTGTGTGTGTGTGTGTGTGTGTGCGCGCGCGCGCGCGCGCGCGCGCGCTAATTTCCGCCCTTTTTTTTTTTTTTAAGATTTTATTTATTTATTTGAGAGAGAGACAGTGAGAGAGAGCATGAGCGAGGAGAAGGTCAGAGAGAGAAGCAGACTCCCCATGGAGCTGGGAGCCCGATGCAGGACTTGATCCCGGGATTCCAGGATCATGACCTGAGCTGAAGGCAGTCGTCCAACCAACTGAGCCACCCAGGCGTCCCAAATTTCCGCTTTTTAACAAGAACACCAATCATATTGGATAAGGAGCCCACCCTGCTCCAGAATGCTCTCATCTTAACTAATTGTATCAGCTGTGACCCTTATCCCAAGAAAAGGTCCCACTCTGAGGTCCTAGGGGCTAGGACTTCAACACAGGAATTTTGGAGATAATACAGTTCAGCCCAAACAGTTGCCATTAACTGAAAGGACAAAGTCTGTCTGTAGGAGGAGCGGGGAGAAAATCAGCAAACCTACGGACCTGTTAAGTTTGAGGTGCACATCAGACACTCGGATGGACACGTCAGGCAGTCAGATAAATGGGTCGGAAATTCCAGGGAGGTGTCTGGGCTGGAGATAAATATTTGGAAGTCCTGGTCATATGGATGATATTTAAAGCCAAGAAACTAGGCGAGATCACAGAGAAAGTAAATTTGGATAGAAGAGAGTTACAAAGAACGAAGTCAAGAGATTATGAAGTTTGGGGACCAAGACAAGCCCCATGAATGATAGCAGTTGTGAAAAAGCAGTTACATGTTAATGATGATTGTAAGTTACATTCTAATTGTTTAAGGAGTTGAGGTATTTCTCTGTGAAGTGTAAGACAGTCAGACAGAGTATGGATCGAGTTTCACTGGCTAATATGCTGAATAAGTTCCCTATGCTGAAATGGAATGTTTTGAATGCCATAAAGAAGTCAAAGGACACTAATAAAAATAACAAAGAGCACTCTTCTCAGAAGGAGAAACAACTTTGGAGAACATTGTTTCAGTCCTTGATTTAAGAAGACCTTTTCTAGAAAGTCAGTCATGCTGTAGTTCTCCAACAGCTGAATATTTTGTTTCTTCTGTTTTTTTTTGGTGAGAGCACAGTTAAAATAGTTCAGCCCCCCCCCCCCTTTTTTTTAATTACCAGGTCAGAACTATTATTATACTTTAGCTAATTGGGAAAACAGAAAAAGCATCAGTGTAATGTAACCATTCTAGCCTTTTACTATGTTTTCTTTGAGTCTTTTTTTTTTTTTAAGATTTTATTTATTTACCCGATAGAGAAAGAGAGATCACAGGTAGGGCAGAGAGAGAGGGGGAAGCAGGCTCCCCGCCTAGCTGGGACCATGGGGCTTGAACCCAGGACCCTGGGATCATGACCAGAGCCGAAGGCAGAGGCTCAACCCCCTGAGCCACCCAGGTGCCCCTTTCTTTGAGTCTTTTCCCCACATGCCTGCTGTTTCACATGGAGACAGATGTGGCAGCAAGGTGATGGTGGTGACATACAAGAAGTCTGTTCAGCTTTCCAAACAGGTCCAGCTGGCATTTCTCCAAGCCATTGCCCTTTCTGCTTCCCCTGCCCCTTTTCTTGGCCCGGCTCTCATCCAGTTCTTCCAAATTCAATTCAGTGGTCACCTTTCAGGAACTGTTCCCCAACTGGTATTTTCCTCCCCTTCCCAGTCTGTGCCATCGTACTACCCTGCACTATAGCACTCACCATAATAGTTCGTGTCCCCACTAACTGAAGGACAGAGACTGGGTTGGGTATTTATTTCCTCAGTACCTTGCATGGGACCTGCAAGTAGGTATTCGATAAATGCATGAGGACAAGGAATGAATAACATTACCTTCTTTGCCGGCTCACAGCACATCTGTTGCTGAACTGATATTCATTAAAACAGTTTTGTTTAAACTATGCCATTAACTAGCAGTGTAATAGATTTCATAATATATATGAGAAGATTCCCCTTCAGAAGAATTCATATAGATATTTGTTTAAGGGTTCAGTTGGTCTCTAAAAACTGATACCCAGAACCCTTCAGTTTCTTACCAGAAAGATACCTGAGATATTTACTATGTATGGCTTTTTTTTTTTTTTTTTTGAAGTATTGACTGTGTCCCTTCAAATTAGTAAGCAGGATGTAGTGATTGGAACATATCGAAGGTAACATGAAAAAATGCAGAAGCTTGATGGGATAAAATTGCTAGCAGTTGAGGCAAGAATTTTTAAATTTTAATTAGTAGATTGTTTTGGAAATGTGAGAGTTTTTTTTTCTTTTGTTTTTTTTTTGTTTTGTTTTGTTTTTAATCTGGCATACCTGAGATATATAATCTGAGTCTGGGTGAAAAGAGTAAAGTACTGTATTAGTTCTTTGATACCAAAAATACTTCCTGATGACTCGGCTCAGGATTCGTCTCTTCCCTGCCACCTAGAATGCAAATAATATTTTCTGGTCAATTTTCCCAAAAATAGTGGGAGGGGCCCTCGGGTGCTTGGTGGCTCAGTAGGTTAAGTGTCTGCCCTCAGTTCCGCTCATGATCTCAGGGTCCTGGGACTGAGTCCCACCTAGGGCTTTCTGCTCAGCAGGGAGCTTGCTTCTCCCTCTGCCCCTCTCCCTGCTTGTGCTCTCTCCCTCTGTCTCTGTCTCTCTGTCTCTGTCAAATAAATAAATAAAAACTTTAAAAAATTTTAATAGTAACTGTCAGTTCTCCTGAACCTTAAAAAAAGTAGGGGGAAATGTGTACATGTGATTTTTATTTCTTGGTACCGAGAACAGGTTTTGCTTTGCTCTACAGAATTCTGGATAACATTCCTCCACAGATAGGGATCTGCCTTCATTTTCTAGGTCACATATTTGACCAGTAAATCCTGAATTCATTAATGGAACCATGAGTATTGACAAATTTTGAGCTAAGCTATATAGTCTATCAAATGTGCTCCTACAGTGTATTTATTTAAATCTTGATTTCTCTCCTCAGCTCTACTTTGCGAAGTGTTTCTACTGGATCTTCAAGACCTTCCAAAATATGTTTGGTGTGTGGGGATGAGGCTTCAGGATGTCATTATGGGGTAGTAACCTGTGGCAGCTGCAAAGTGTTCTTCAAAAGAGCAGTGGAAGGTAAATGTTCATGTGGGTGTTCCTTTTACACATTTCCTTTCCTAGTGTATCATTTACTTGCATAGTTAACTTTAAATCATTATTGGGAAATAATTCAAAAACGTTTTTGAGGCAGTCTGTCCGTGATAAATAGTCATAATATCTTACCTTAACACCAAAAGGAGATTTTCCAATGTGCACTATTTAATGAGCAGAATTTGACATGGAGAACTGCAATTAATCGAAAAGGAGTTTTTGTTTTTGTTTATTTGTCTTTGTTTTTCAGTGAGCCTTAGAAATATAATTCTCCGTAAATTTAATTTGCATGCTGTGCAGGAGCGTTTTACTAGGCACACATAGAATGCATCATGTCTTTCCTGTGTTTCTGTATCAAATACATGTGTTTGTGGCAAATTAAAACATTAATAGCAAAATCATGTCTGTAATTTAAGTTGTGTTCCGTACAGAATAATTTCATTTAGCAGCTGCTTCAGATTCCAGGTCCCTGCTAAAGTCCTACCTTTGTTCTAACTGAAGGTTTTCCAAACCAGGAAGTTAAATGAAACATCCTCTAGGTGTATTTAGACTAGCTTTTGCTTCTGTCCGAGGAGTTGTACTTCCTCTTTTAGTTTGTTTTTGCCTCCCTCCATCCTCACTTATATGCAATTAATTAACATCAGACTTAGTCCAGATGGTTTTATTAGTGTTGACTACGTGACTGACTAAACTGTAGAATTTTTGCTCGTAGGAGCAGCGTTATCGGCGTAATCGACACTGATTTCACCAAGGAGTTCAGCATTAAGACTCCTGTAGATTTATTTCTCAGGACAGTTTTCTGGGGGACATATCAGTGCTTCAGAGACCTAAGGGTTAAGGACTTGAATGTTTCGTCTTTGTTTTGCTGGTGACTGCGAGGAAATGTCTTCCATTTCGGATGCAAAAGCTGACCAAGTAGTTATTTCTGTGCTTCTAGGATTGATTTTGTGTTATTTAATTAATATTACATGATTTTACATTATTTACGCTATTAATTATTGAATAGTCCCCAAATCCAGCGTTGAATTGGTGATAGTTCTGTATTTCTTTTGCAAAACATGGGCTCTTAGTTACAGGTGACAGAAAATTCAACACGAACTGGCTTAAGCACCAGTGGAAATGCATTGACTCACATAACTCCAAAGCCCTAGTGTAGGCTTGGCTTCCGACAAGACGTGGTCTTAAGCCAGCTTGTTAGAACTCAATCCCATTCCCTCTCCCCCTTAACTTTGCTCTGGCTCTCTTCTTGTCCAGTCCAGGTTCTCTCATGGTGATGAGACAGCCACCAGGCCCTCATGAAAAAGAGGTTCTCTGTTCGCAACTGTTCTTATAAAACCCCCCAGTTAAGTCTCCTAAGATTGCACTTGGCTCCCGTGTTCCCCTCTGAACCAATCCCAGTGCCTGGGAATCTGACAGTGCAGGGATCTGACAGGCTCCTTCTGGCTGGAGTCAGCCAACCTAAGCTACCTAGACCAACAGTGGAAAAGAATATTTCCCATAGGGAAAAATGGATCCTGTTACCAGGAAACTGATCCCTGGAAAATAAATTTGTACGAAACTGCAGTCAATTTATTTTTGTCACACTTTCCTCCCCAGCTATCTCCTTTTCTCTTTCCTTAACTCTATGATTAGCCCAGTAGACGATAAATAGGAAAAATTGCCTCTGATTCCTTCCTAATGCCACTTTGCACCTTCCAATATAAGGACTCCTTTCAGCCCCCACTTCCCCGATCACTGATTACTGAACCAAAGTAAGGAGATATGTAAAAATAAAGCAGTGTGGAGAAGGGTGTTTAGAGAGGGACCCTCTGTGTTGCCCTACATCTGGGTCATCAGGACCCAGGTTTCGGCTGGTTACAGAACCTGCACTTCTCTGCTTCTGAAGCAAAAGTTTTTCCCAAGCTCTTGCTTAGTTTTTGTTTTAAACAATTTCTATGGAAGTAACTGAGGAAATAACTGTTTTTGTAACTAAGGTATAAATAAATAAGGAAAAGCCTTGATATCTATACATCTTCTTCTTTCATTGGAAAGCTAATCAATAATGGATAATGAAATTTAATAAGTGCCTTTTAAGATTTCTATTAACGTAGTCCCTATTTTGGGGGGAAATTATGATTTTAGAGCTTACCTACATGAAAAAGGCTATAAATTTTGAATATAAACTTCATGAGAGTGAGGACTTGTTTTTATTTTGTACTTGTATTTCATTACTGTTTTATCGTGTATGAGAGAGATAATATATGAGAAATTAGATTATCTTTGTATCAGAACTTTTTGATTTAATAAATTATTTCTATAATATTTTATATAGTTTGAGGCACTAGTTATCAAATTATGGTATATAGATTTCTTTTTTATTCCCCTTTTATAGATGAAGATGATTAGAACCAGACTCAGTCTACCAACCTATTCAAAATCATAAGGCCAAAAAACTCCGACCCCATAGTAAAGTCTTAGGACTCAATACTAGACCCAACCTAACATCTCACGACTCTAACTCTCACAGTCTATTTCTTTCATTTTCCATAATTCTCAAGTTTATGGACATTCTACCCTGTGTGTCATTCGTTCATGCCTACCTGCTGATAACGAAGGGAGTGATATAAGCATTGAGAAGACACAATCTGGCATCCTTGGTATGTGTGCCTGTGTGTGGGTAACGGTGGGCTTATCTTCATACACATATGCAAAAGTGTGTGTGTTTTTAAATTTGAGTATTTACTAAGTTTATTTTCTGGCTTTCCCTGATAACCTTAAGCTCCTCCTTAGAATACAAAAGCAGAGAATTCTAAGCTGCAAAGGATAGAGGGAGCTGGGATAAGGGGAGTCAATTAAGCTGAAAAGAGCTAATCACCACCAATTACCAAAAGAACAGGAAGTGACCACTAGAGTGGAGACAGTAGGAAGAATGTAGCTGTCTGAGCTCTGAGCTTACTGGTTTAAGGCTTTGTGCCCCGAGCACTCCACTCTAAAGGCTGGTATAATAGTGTAGTCGTAACTGTGTAGGGAGACTGAAAATCATTTTTTAAAAGTATAAATTATATTCTTTGTGTTCTGGTTAATAGGATGTATATATGTGCTTATTTTTTTTCATCTTAAACATCTAGTATAAAAATCCTTAGAAGTTTCGTCCAGAACACCTTATTTTCCAATAATGTCAGTTAAGAGCCATATTATTAGACCTTACAAGTGGAGGTTTATAATTTCGTTTTTAAATTTGAATTGCTTTTTTGCCTTGAAGGTTTGTCAGGACCTTCCCATCTTGGAAAAAGGATAAGTGTTTATATATTTATATTTCTTAGGTAGGGTTCTCCATTGGGTAGAAACTGGACTGGACTGGTTTTAGGGTCAGAAGATTTAGTTTTAATTTCTGCCACTCAGTAGATGTGAGATTAAGGCAAGTTATTTAATTTGCCTGGGTCTCGGCTTCTTTATATCTAAATAGGAAAAGTAGTATTGCCCTACCTACTAAGAAAAATTAAATGAAAACAAAATGTTTTTGCCAATTTTATAAATCAAAAGTACATCAAAATATTAGATCTTTATTTTAATATTCAATTCCCTAGGATCAAATGCTACAGTTCTCTGTTTAATATATTTGTGTAGAGATATGTTAACAATACAATAATGTGGCACTGTTAGGCTTTTGTTTTTTCTTCATTAGATCTTCATTTTTTGTATAATACGTTGTTTTCTTCATAGAGCTGCCCTTGGAGGTTGTAAGATCCTTCTAGACGAGCAGTTCTCAAAAGTTCTCAAAGGGCATGTGGGGAAAGTGGGAATAACAGAGGGTCTGCCAAAATTTTCTGGAGAGGCGGTCTCACATATTCTAATATAGCCTGAACTGTTGAGATTTACTTCTTCTAATGACCCTTTGTCACTGATGGGGGCGGTCTCATTTTTGGAAGTTGCATAGTAAAGAAAATATTAAGAGCCATCAACTGGACTTTGATGTCTTTAGGGCAGGACAGAGCCTTACCTAGAGAACCTCACAAGATTCTAGATATTTAGTAGCTACCAAATAAATGTTTGAAGATACACATGAATGTGAACATGTGGCATGAGAGCAGCTGAGGTTAAATGACTTCCCACCAAATTAGTAAATTAGCAGTGCAACTGGCCCAAGAGTTTATGCAGGCCTTTGGCCTTCTAATCTGCAACTTCTGATTCTAGTCTGAGTTTTTACTATCTCAGTCTCTTTCCAACTGTAAATTGCCATTAGTTTCATCTCGTGTATTTTATTTTGTGATTCCCTCAGTGAACAGAGCCAACTACATTCAGTACACTATTTTATAACCTAATTTCCTTTTTGGATACTCAGTATACAAGCAGTGTCTGGTAGACACAGCTACCACAAATCACTGAAGAGTTACAAGGTTGTAAAAAAAAAAAAAAAAGAGAGAGAGAGAGAGAGAGGGAGAGTTCATTATTATGTAAAGTCAACTGGATTTATACATTTGTAAGCAGACCTGTTAGGCTAAAGAGTCCATATTTTGATAAGGTCAGCCAAATCATGTGATGTCGGTTTCCATACTCAGACATTTCCTTTTAAGAGACTTACAAATATATTTCCTGAAATGAAATTGCTTTAAGAGCTATAATTGTACATTAATCAAAGGATTCCTCAAATATGCAGAATTTTAAGGTAACCAAGCTTATGAACATGTACCGCAGTCCTTTCAGATATAGTTCACAGCATATAGATGTAAAAATCTTTAAATTTATAGATTATTCTTTAGGGAAAACTGTTCTTAAGGAAATGTGATTGTTGGTTAATAGTTAATTTCTTTTGCTTTTCTGAAATTAATGATTAAACTGAACAGGTCCAGAGGAAAACATGTCTCACTGTGTCTTACCCATGTTTGCCCTATCAATGCTATATGAACAAGTCGGAGGTGTAGGGGTGTGGGGGATGGGCATAATACAATTGTGCCCCAAAATAGAAAGCTTGAATTTAGTGGACACAAACTAATTAGGATGGTATTATATAATAATTTAAATATAGCCATTCCCTTATAACTGGCATTATAAAATTAAGGAAATGATAATGCAAGGAAATAATGTATATTTATTAGATGTCTTCAGTTCATGATATGATATAGCCCTCAGTGTCCCCATGAGCCATGTACAGGAGGCTAAAGAAAATTAAAGTCCATGTCACTCTTACAGAACTTCTGAGTCAGAATAGGAAACCAAGGATTGTTCTGGCTTACAGTTTTCTCATAAAATTCTTTAAAGATTTTTTCTTTCCTTTACCACATATTAGGAACCAAGTAACCTGGTTCTTTTTAATTACTTATTTTAAGAGCTTAAATAAATACATACCCAGTAGATCATATTTTTGGTTTTTATGAACACTCCTTTCCTCCTTAAATAAATATAAGGCTTTAGTTAGTGTTAATTGCAAATGTTTGCCTAGATTTTTTATATCCCTTCAGTTAGTTGCTATGGGAACATGCAAAGCCATGACATTTAGGCCAACTTGGAAGGTTAGGGAAGGCTTCTTAAAGAATTGACCCCAGACTAAATCTTGAAAGATTAGAATTGGCAATGGTGAGGAAGAATGAGGATAGGCTATCTGCACAGAACCAAAAGCAATTTCTCGTTAGCCACTTCAAAAATTTGAGGTGTGAGGTAATAGACGGTGAAAGTAAATGTGCAGGTTGGGTCCAGGTCTTGGACCATCAGGAGGGGCCTGAACTTATCCTTGGGCCAAACAGAATCTCTGATGTTTTCTGCAACAGAATGGCAGGCTCAGTTTTGTATTTAATATCTGGCTTCAGGACGGTATGCCTATTTAAATAGGGACAGTTCCAGTGGCTGTTTTTAATCATTTTGATAAGAGATGTCCAGGGAAAGAACTAGTCCATCCGTGTTAGGCATTGAGAGGAGGGGTAGTTAATGAGACTATCTGGGAAGGAATGTTGGCAGTTCTCTACTGGATGTAAAGAAGCAAAGATCTAGGATGATTCCCCAGGCTCATTTGCTGATATTAGGAACATAGGAGAGGGAGTAGCTTTGGGGGCATGGGAGGAAAGGTTCATTAACTGGGCAAACACTTATTTAATACCTACCAAATGCCAGACACTATTCTAGGCATACCTAGGTACATCTGGAATGAAGATCAGGTGAACAAAGATCCTTACCCTGGTGGAGTGTACATTCTAGTGAGGAGTGATGGAGTAAGCAGACAGACATAAGAAAGGAGCCATTTATGTAGCTAATGGGAAAAGGCGGTGGCGGTGGCCAGCATTGTCAGGATAAAGAAGACTGGAATGAAGTTTGGTTTAGGACCTTGAGTTTGAAATGTCTAGAAGACATTCAGGTGTGCCTAACAGAATGTTGGTTGTGAGAATTTGAAGCGTGGGGGGAATAAGGCAAGATTGAAAACAAAGATTTTTGGAATCATCATCCATGAAAATAGACACATTTGCCCAAGAAATGGGTACTTAGATAAAGAATATACCATGGTTAGAACCTTCGAGAACATAAATCTGGAACTGTGTGTGTGTGTGTGTGTGTGTGTGTGTGTGTTAGGTATGTGTGAATAATTTTTATCTCTTCTCCAAATTGTACACAGAAAGTCCTACTTAACTTGGTCTCTGGTTATTCCAAGTTTAGCTAGACTTAAGACATTACTGCATATGTGGAATTTTCAATCCTAGTTTTTGTTTTTATTCATCATTAAGCCTTAATTGTTACTGAATCTTAGTCCAGGGCCCACAACTAAACATGCTATAAAGGAGACTTGATTTGCTGATCAATGCAAAGATAATGCCAAACATGTGCAATATTTGTTGATGGATTGTCTGTTGACTATATATGGGATTCACCCTTGTTTCTGTCACTGTTTCTCTGAAGTAGAAAATATGTTGAAGTGATTTATTAGAAAATGATTTGAGGGGCACCTGGATGACTCAGTGGGTTAAAGCCTCTGCCTTCAGCTCGGGTCATGTTTCCAGGGTCCTGGGATCGAGCCCTGCATTGGGCTCTCTGCTCAGTGGGGAGCCTCCTTCCTTCCCTCTCTCTGCCTGCCTCTCTGCCTACTTGTGATCTCTGTCTGTCAAATAAATAAATAAAATCTTTAAAAAAGGAAAAGAAAAGAAAATGATTTGAAGTAGGGACAGGTAAGCCAAGAGTAATTTGGCATTATCCAAGGAGAACTTCTTGTAGCTTAAAATTTTAAATTAAGGTGCACTTCACTTAGCAAATTTGGAAAGTATAAATTAGAAGCCCAGTAATTTTCAAATGCTTGTGTGTTTGTTTGCTACCCATCTCATTCCAGAAAAAAACATCCAAAGAAACTGACAACTTTACATAAGTTAAAATGAAATCTAAAATTAGTGGGAAAAAAAAAAAAAAACCAGGACAAAGGGAAGGTGAGAGCAAGAAAGAAAAAAATAGAGCCAGGAATGGGGATGATATAGAGAATATATACCCTGAGACTTTGCAGAGACTGGCCACTCACTCCTTTGGCTGTTGTGTTTCCAACAGTCAACTCAAAGACCTATGATGTTCTTAAAAACTAGTGTAAAGGATTGCCTGTTGATAAAATTTTCATGAGCATCGGTTTTCATGTGTCTGTTCCTTCCATGCGAATTGTAATCTGAAATTTAAAAAGTAACTCTTTTTGCTTTTAATGGAATATCTGAGTTTATCTTAAGGAGCAGTTCTTTAAAAAAAAAAAAATACCTTGTTCTGTCAACCACCTGCTCCTATAATAACAGCTACCACTTATTGAGCAGTTACTGCATTCCACACACTGCCCAGTCCTCCGTGTTTCATTTCATTCTTTCCTCATGACAGTCTTCCTATAGCTGTAAGGTTTGTGAGTTTTGAATCTTTAAATCTAAACTCTCTATGCAGTTGTTGTTATAAGGAAAACATAGACTGTTTTTTTTTATTAACACATAATGTGTTATTTACTTCAAGGGTACAGGTCTGTGAGTCATCAGTCTTACACAATTCACAGCACTCACCATAGCACGTACCCTCCCCAATGTCCATCACTCAACCACCCCATCCCTCCCACCCCACCCTCCAGCAACCCTCAGTTTGTGTCCTGAGATTAAGAGTCTCTTATGGTTTGTCGCCCTCCCGATCCCATCTTGTTTCATTTTTCCCTCCCTACCCCGACGACCCCCCACCCTGACTCAAATTCCTCATATCCTCTCATGATAGAGATATCATATGATAATTGCCCTACTCTGACTTATTTCGCTTAGCATAATACCCTCTAGTTCCATCCCTGTCAGTGCAAATGGCAAGATTTCATTTTTTGATGGCTGCATAGTATTCTATTGTGTGTGTGTGTATGTGTATATATATATATATATATATATATATATATATATATATATATCTGTGTGTGTGTGTATATATATATATATATACCACATCTTCTTTATCCATTCATCTGTTGATGGACATCTAGGCTTTTTCCGTAGTTTGGCTATTGTGGACATTGCTGCTATAAACATTCAGGTGCATGTGCCCCTTCGAATCACTACATTTGTGTCTTTAGGGTAAATACCCAGTAGTGTGATTGCTGGGTCATAGGGTAGCTCTGTTTTCAACTTTTTGAGGAAACTTCATACTGTTTTCCAGAGTAGCTAAAACATTGACTATTTTTTTTTTTTTTTTAAAGATTTTATTTGTTTGTCAGAGAGAGGGGGAGAGTGAGCGAGCACAGGCAGACAGAATGGCAGGCAGAGGCAGAGGGAGAAGCAGGCTCCCCGCCGAGCAAGGAGCCCGATGCGGGACTCGATCCCAGGACGCTGGGATCATGACCTGAGCCGAAGGCAGCTGCTTAACCAACTGAGCCACCCAGGCGTCCCAAAACATTGACTATTTTTTAACAAGCCTTTATGCTATGATCCTTCAACTCTTGAAATTAATAGCAATAATAGTAAATATTCGAGTACTTATTTTATGCTCATCATGCTAAGAACCTTATTCTATATTCTCATTTTAATCCTCCTAATAATCCTATGAAATAGGAATGATTATTATCTGTCTGCATATTACAGATCAGTCATCAGAGGTATGTGAGAGGTGAGTAGTTGAAGATCCCTCAGATTGAAGAAAGTGGGATTTGAACTCAGGAAGCCCAAGCATTCTGACTATGGGTGCCTAACACATAAGCTATACTGCCTCTCACAGAGTTACAAAGATCCCAACTATTTTTACCCACCAAAAAGTAGGGCAACATCTCTGGCTTCAGAACACTTATGAAGAGCACATTATAATTTAACAGTTATCTTGCTATACTCTAAATAATTAACTCCTGGCCATTCCAAGTTGAAATTCTAATTTGAATTTCTGTTGCCCTAATGGGAAAGAAATTGAGTAGTCTCTTTTTTTTTCTTAAGGCATGATCTCCATATTTTTAAAAAATTACCATTACCATCCTGAAGTACTCTTTAACATCTTGATATTAATCTAAAGCTTTATTTAAAACTTTTATCTTCCTATGTTTCATTTCCTGTGTGTGATAAAAATTAGATGTAGCCTATCAAGTTCAGAGAACCATCATGAGAATGGCACCCCTCATCTAAAGCTGAAAGCTGCTAACTCCTCAGCTCTTTGTTGTCTGCTTTATACCGTGTGGCTTAGAAACGGACCCAGGAGCCATAGGACACAAAGCTGCTCTCACAGACCTTGCACTCTTGGTGTAATTAGGATTGTACAATTTATATGATTTGATACTTTGTTACTGAAAATGAAAATTGCTAAATTGACCACAGTCAAATGCCAAATTAGGGTCTTGGAAAGATGGGGTGGATCAGGAGGAGAGAATGGAGAAGGAATGGAAAGCTAGAGCCTGAACCTGAGCCCACTTGCTTGAGCAAGCCCTGTTCACTGACAGCCTGGCCAGAGAAGGCCCATGACCAGATATGCAGGTCGGCAACTGAACAAAGACATGAGGGCCAGCTTATGTAAGGCCCTCATACTAGAATGAGAAATTGCAGCCCTTCTCTTAAATATGTCAGGTCTTTTTATAAAGTTCTTTACAGTGGAAAAAATCACACAGTGGCTTAGGCGGTTTTGTTTCTTGGTGTGGAATGGTGAGTGGCTCATGACAGGTGCCACCTAGAGGAGGAGATGACTACTGAAATGGGACTGTAGACAGTAGAAAGGACCTGATTTGGGATGGCATTGTTGCCACTCAGTGGAAGGCCTGACTTGAGCCGTGAGAGGGAAGAATTGGGAAGACCCCATGGTAGTTTTGTTTGGGAGAAGGAAGTCTCTGATAGAGACTGAGGAAGGAAGAACTCTAAGAATAGAGATGATGGAAAAGTGGAGTTTAGAACCGGTTAGGCTGTGGCAGTCAGTTCTCCAAAAGGGAAAAAACAGTCCAGGTAAGTAGAAAAGGAAAAGCGGGGACAAAATTCTGCAAAAGTTCACTTTCTACCTGGAAATAGTTTCTTGAAAATTTTAAAATAAACTGAGTCATTAAGTAGTCAGCATTTTGGCAGATGGGCTTAGTTTTAGGCAATAGCTGTCAGTGGTTCCTCTGGCTCTTTGTTGTGGTGTGTGGGAAGCTACACAGTGAAACTGAAAGCCTGGCGAAGGTGTGGGGCCTGCAGCACCAGTGGAACAGGCCTGCTGCCTGTAGTGGTCTTTGCAGGGACTTGGGCTGCTGTTACTTCTCCTATTAGAGGTACCAAATGATGACTTCACCAGCTTATGACCCCATAGGGAAGCTATTTATGGTTGAGAAGACAGAAAAATTCTGTACCAAATAAAAAGATGCCAGTGTTTCAAGCCCCTAAAATTTGCCCTGTAACATTTTGCTTTTTAAGGACAGATATGTCCAGTGTAGTGTAGTGATTTTTTTTTTCCTTTTAACCTTACTCGTGGTATCTGTGTTCACTACTCATCCTGACTTTTAGACAGGAAACAGAGAGCGGTTGATAATGATGTTTCTAGAGATAAGCAGATACATGCAGCACACACACACTTCCAGAGCTCTGCCCCACCTCACTCGATCACCTGGTGATGGCTGTTCTGGGGCTAAGGAGCAGGGAAGACCTCAAAAGTCAGGAAGACGTTTGTCATCATAAAGCCCTCTGCGCACCTGCACAAGACCTCTCACACTCACACTCACACACCTCCCTCTGCATCATAGACAGAATCCACACCTAGAGAAGAGTAGACTGACAGCGAGGAGTGAAGCTCACAGCTCTCGTAAGCAATGTAGATTTTTTCCATTTTGCCCCATGTTGGCCCTATTCATAGCTCTTCAGTAAATGCTGGCCCTTGGAATTTGTTGGCTATAAGGTCACATTTACAAAAGCATCACCTTCCTGTATGTGCTGGGATGCTAACTAACAATGAACTTTTACACCCCAGAGAACAAAGAACAATCCCTAAGGAAGAGTGAGAAATATATTTTCTCTCCACAGGTAGAAGACCAAAGGCTCCATTAAACTGCTGGCATCTGACAGCCTAATACATGGTTACAAAAATGTTTTGTTTACTTTTCTAATGGTAAAACATGAAATAAAGCGAATGAAACAAACCAACAGATTAGAGGATCTAAATCTAGGAGGACATCATAATTGTCAAGAAGAACTGTGGAGAGTCACTTATAGCAAATTAGCTGAGGAGTAGACAGGGTGAGGTTTTTAGGAAGTTTAACATACATTTCAAATTACATATATCACTGTAGGATAGCTCAGACGCATTAGATTATATTCTTCAATTTCAGTGGATTCAAAATTATATAATTTGAAAACTACAAGGCAGATATCCATAGGATAGGATAGGATATCCTGAGGTAGGATAGCTCAGACTCATTAAATTATATTCTTCGATTTCAGTGGATTCAAAATTATATAATTTGAAAACTACAAGGCAGATACCTCCTCCTCCCTCCTAATCCCTTATTATATTTTATTTTCTTCTCCAGTTCATCAGGAAGAACCAGGGCTTGAGTTTCCAAATTCATACCACCCTCTTGTAAGCCATACTGATCACTTACTAATTTTTTAGTGAAAGACTACTTAAATATTACCCATCAGTTTGCACACTTTACTGTGGGAGTCGTCCAGTAAGAAGCTGTATAAGAAAACATTACCAAAATAGGCTTTAAACTCCTTTTTAGGGGTGCCTGGGTGGTTAAGTGTCCGCCTTGGGCTCAAGTCATGATCCCAGGGTTCTGGAATGGAGTCCCGCATCGGGCTCCTTGTTCAGCGGGAAGCCTGCCACTCACCCTGCCTCTATCTGCCACTCCCACTGCTGTGTGTTCTCTCTGTCAAATAAATGAATAAAATCTTTAAAATATATAAATAAATAAATAATAAACTCCTTTTTAGGGGCACTTTGATGGCCCAGTCAGTTAAGCATCTGCCTTCAGGTGAGGTCATGATCTCAGGGTCCTGGGATCAAGCTCCACATCAGGCTCTCTGCTAAGCAGGGAGTCTGCTTCTCCCTCTGCCTCTGTGATCTCTCTTACTCTTGCTGTTTCTCAAATAAATTAAATCTTTAAAAATAATAAAGTCCTTTTTATGTGGAATGATGGTAGAGTAGAATGAGAGTGGCTTTGGGTCAGACAATGTGGACTTCAGTCCATAGTGCTGTCACTCTGATGCTTTGAACAAATAATTGAATGTCTGTTACCTGTTCTAGAAACCAGAAAAAATAAATAATTGAAGTATCAACCCCTACCCATCCCTCAGAGTTAGGAAGATATAAAAGAGTTTATATACATTTAAACTGCTTTAAAAACAGTAATGGCTTGCTTTACAAACATTACATTTAAAAAAGAACTTTCCCCTTCTTAGGAAGTAATTAATCAATATACGTTGGTTCTCAGTAAAGTGTGGAATATTTAAACTGTAGCTATTTTATGCACAATTAAATATTTGGTTTGAAGGGAAAACCAATAAAACTTTAAGGAAAGCATCTATTACTTTAGGCACAACTTGGAGTTTTGACCTC
The DNA here is from genome assembly GCF_002288905.1 of Enhydra lutris kenyoni. Classification (NCBI taxonomy): domain Eukaryota; kingdom Metazoa; phylum Chordata; class Mammalia; order Carnivora; family Mustelidae; genus Enhydra; species Enhydra lutris. The sequence goes on from NW_019154087.1 coordinate 66,100,733, forward strand.
TTTGTCACCGGTTTAGGCAGATCTATATTGTTCGTGAGTATTGTGCCAACGGGGCACGGTGGGGAGACCTTTAAATTTAAGGTCAGATTTAAATTTAATCCACCTAAATACAGAAACAGACAAAGAACAAAGACCATTTTCACACTCTTACAACATCTTAACCATTTGCAAGTTCACAGCTGCTTTTTACTATCTTTTTTTTAAATTAACTGTACCAAGATTTCTAAAACATACTGTATTCTCTTACCCTCCCACTCTTGTTGAACCACTTAGTTGGAAAACCAGTGCAGAATTAGTCTAGGTTTATTATTTTTCATCTGGCCCACACCGTAGCATTTTCCCAGTTGGACCAGGCTCAGCAATTTGATATTGCTAACATTACATAAGTACTAATTGTTTTGTTTTGTTTCGTTTTTCACTACCTAATATGAAATAGAGTTGCATTCAGAAAAAGAATTGGAGTGGAGTACTGGTAGCCATTAATTAGAAATCCTTTAAAAATTACTGTTTTTTTATTTAAAAAAAAATTATTTCAATTCCAGCATAATTAATATAGAGTATTGTATTAGTTTCAGATGTACAATGTAGCGATTCAACATAAAAATTACTGGTTTTAAAAGAATGGGTGAAGAAATTGTTCCAGAAATGCCATTATTAAATGATGTTAGACCAAAAAATTCCTACAAACAACCTTCCCTTTCACTTTTTAAAAGCAAATTTGGAACTGACATATCTGATTAAGATTTAGATTTATTTGAGGAGCTTTAGTTCCTCTAATTGGTGATACTTAAAATTGAAAATATTTATGTTCCATCCCCCAAATACTGAAATACCTGACCTTTGCCTAATTAATTTAACCAGCATCTCAAAGAACAGAGCTGTAATAGTGACTAAGGTTAGATCTCACTGAGACATGGAAAGCCAGGTCCAGAGCCTGGAGAGCACATGTTTGAGAGGACAGGTGAAGAGGAAGGGACGCAACAGGACCGTGGCCAGTGAGGGAAATCAGTCATTGAAAATGGAGAAGAAAATGCCCCATGTGCACCCCAGTGTAGAACCACAGAGCAGCCCAGGTACCTTCATGCAGTTTGGCAAACTCCTGAGTGCTTACTACGCACAAGGCCCTGGGAGTGTGCTGCCATTCCCATTAATGAAAAAGCACGCCAATCCCAGACACCACTCCTTACTTCCTTCTAAGCAATGTGGTTTTTTTAATTTCCCCTAAAATACATCTAGTATATTTTGAAAGTTACCTATAAAGCAAAATAATCATATTGAGCCTTAGGAATTAACTTTGTCTTTTCCAGTAAAGCAGTACAAATTGTATAAAAGTCTAATGGAACCAGGAAAGATTTTTTTTTTTTTTTTTAAACAAAGATTCTCACTGTTGAACTTCCTTTACTAAACAGAAAATTGCAGTTTTCAAGTCCTGGTAGCTATTTATGAGACTGAGTAAGTTGTCATTTATAGTCCTGACCCACAAGGAGGGGATGAGAACAAAAAAATTATTTTAGTATCAAAAATTAATCTTTCCTGAACCATTAGCACATCTTTTGTAAAAACAAATGAGAAGATTAAAGCAATTTTTAAATTATTTTAAAAAAATCAAGCACATTATCTCTTACAGTCAGGGGAACAAGTAAGAAGTGTAACATAAAATATGGGTTTTCATTTATGTGGAAAATGGAATAGGCTTTCCTGTTTTGTCTTTATCATAACTTACCATTACATAAGTAGTAACTCTGCTTTTTTTTTTTTTACTATCCAATATGACTTGATATTACAATTTAAAAAGGAATAATAATTTTAAAAGAGTATTAATAGGCATTAATAAGAGTCACTGTTTTTAAAGAGAATAGATTAATTGTAGAAATACCATTATTAGATGATTTTAGATATTAAATTACTGTCACTTTTCCTTTAAATTTTTTAAATTAAATGTACTCAACAAGGGATGCCTGGGTGGCTCAGTTGGTTGAGTGTCTGCCTTCAGCTCAGGTCATGATCCCAGGGTCCTGGGATCTACTCTCCCATTGGGCTCCTTGTTAAGTGGGGAGCCTGTGTCTCCCTCTGCCTGCTGCTCCCCCTGCTTGTGCATGCACACACACACTCTAACTCTGACAAATAAATAAAATCTTTAAAATAAATAAATAAATGTGCTCAACATACCTGATCATGGTTTTCTGAAGAACTTCAGTTGTTGACTAGACTGCAAGAAGAGTATCATTTTGGATAGTTGTGACTGGTACTTTCAATAAAGAATTTTTTTAAATCAACCCTGCATGAAACAGTTTTTTCGGTTACTGAAATATGTTTAAGATTTAAGTTGAAACACTAGCAAACATCTTTCCCTGTGTAGTTTTTCCTTTAATAATTGCATTATGATATCATTCTACTATGTAGTATAGGTGATTTGCTTTGGGAAAAACCATTTCTAAAAGGAACATCTTTCTGTAGAGAGGGGTGTACCTGTGATGCATTATGCTGCCTACTGTAGACCAGTATCTTTCTCTCTTTCTTTTTTATTTTAGAGAGCGCGCACACGTGAGCAGGGGGTGGAACAGAGCGAGAGGGAGAATTTCAAGCAGGTTCCACACCTAGCATGGAGCCCAATACGGAGCTTGATATCACAAACCTGAGATCATGACCTGAGTGAAAATCAAGAGTTGGACACCCAACTGACTAAGCCACCCACATGCACCTAGATCAGTGTCTTTTAAAATAGAAATTGCTACATATATATGGGAAGAGCGTCTGTTCTCTTTCATGTATTCTAACAAGGGGACACCAAACATTTTCTTATATTCGGGTTTCTAGAACGCATTGCATGTACCCACTCATTGAAGGGCTAATTAAGAATCCATTCTATATCGGGTTCCTGGGTGGCTCAGTGGGTGAATCCTCTGCCTTCGGCTCAGGTCATGATCTCAGGGTCCTGGGATCGAGTCCCACATCGGGCTCTCAGCTCAGCAGGGAGCCTGCTTCCCTCTCCCTCTCTCTCTTCCTGCCTCTCTGCCTACTTGTGATCTCTGTCAAATAAATAAATAAAACCTTAAAAAAAAAAAAAAGAATCCATTCTATATCAATGCCAGGCAGTGATTTTTTTTATATTACACAGGTAAATCATAGGATAAATATTCTATTTAGGATCATATAATAAAGTACTTTTGCTGTCATATGGAAAATATGTCATGATTCCATTTACTAAAACATAGTTTCCATCTAAGTATATTCAGATTCAGTCTAATAAAGCTCAGTGTTTATTTTTGGTTTGTTTTAGTTTTTATTGTAACATTATATATTACATATATATACATATACATACATTTTACATCTTACCATTTTTTTAAAGATTTTATTTATTTATTTATTTGACAGAGATCACAAGTAGGCAGAGAGGCAGGCAGAGAGAGAGGGGGAAGCAGGCTCCCTGCTAAGCAGAGAGCCCAGTGTGGGGCTTGATCCCAGGACCCTGGGACCATGACCCGAGCTGAAGGCAGAGGCTTTAACCCACTGAGCCACCCAGGTGCCCCTACGTCTTACCATTTTAAATGTATAGTTCAGTGGTATTAACTATATTCATGTCACTGTGCAATCACAACCATCCATCTCCATGACTCTCTCCATCTTGTAAGACTGAAACTCTATGCCTATTAAATAAGAACTATATACTCTCCCCTTCCCCTGGCCCTCAGCAACCACCATTTTGCTTTCTGTCTTGGTTTTTAATTTTAATCATAACTGAAACTAGATGATAAGATCTCATTTTTTATATTCAGTTGAGATGTGCCATGTTCTTCAATAGTAACCTTTGGAGCCTGTGTTCAGAGTCTAGGGTGACTGTACAGGCTGTTCATGACTGTGAACATCTGTTAACTGCCGAGATGAGTGAGGCACTGAAATGGAGATTCTGCAGTTTTATTTTGGTATGGTTTCTGTAGGCGGTAAGTAGTGTCCTGTGTCCACAGTCGCCCAGCAAATGTCAGGGGCAGGAGTACATACAGGTCTTTGTGACACCAACCTCTCTTTTGTTTGGTTTTACATGTTGTATTACCCGGGCAAGTTATTAGTCGCTCCTGGATTCCCAGATGTAGAATGAAGACCAAGTAATACCTCATTCAGCATGGTGTTTTGGCAGTTGGAGATGATGTATGCCAATCACTGGTTTGTTATAGTCGTTCGGTAAATGATAGCTGTTCACGTTGTTGTTACTTGCCAGACTGGACATACACCACAGATTACGCAAAACTCTCTAAGTGGATACTTGGTGGAATAGCGTATAAAATGTCAGAGGAACAATAATTTTGTGTATCACATTCTAACCACCTTCCCCTCAGTCAGGTACTAAATATAAAATGTGTTTCTGAAACCAGTAAGGAGCTTCTTTGAATCCCAGTGAGAATAAATACCATTGAAATCAGATGCAGACCTGAGTTAAGCAGCCTTCTCAGTTGTTAAAATAGCTCTGTTCTGTTATCAAATAGGGTAATGGGTGACATTAAAAGCTATAATACTATTTAATACTATTTTGTAGAAGAGATTCACTGCATGATATTAGGTATGGTCACAGATCAAAAGTCCTAAACTGTAATTTTTCTAAAAAGAGTAGTTTAAATTCTAACTTGAAATAAAATTTTACTACAATTTTGCCTACATAGTCCTAATATGGAAGTATTCTTTAAAAAATGTTTAGAAGAAAGAGAAGGAAAAGCAATAATGGATTAAAAAATATGTATCTCTGCATTAGTCAGTTTGTCTCCTTTCAAGACCAAGTCTACAGAAACCAAAATATGCTGGTAGCTTAAGTTAAGACACTGTGGGCTTGCTCCTAGGAAGAAATACACAACAAAGCTCACTTCCATATCTTTCTGTACCATTATGATCACAACAGCTTTATGTTTGCATGTGTCTTCAGACTAGTAAACACTTGCAGCTGAGTGACTGAGGCTCACACAGCTGGTAAAAGACAAAGCTTGGACTCAGTCTGAACCTGACTCCATAAGGTCCTGACAAAGGAGCTAACCCTTGGAGTCTGACTTATTGGAGAAAAGTGGAGAGTGTGCCAATGGTTAAAAATTTTAACCAGGAGTTGGTTTACAGTGTCCAAAAGTATTTTTTTTTTTAACTTGTAATGGTTTTCCCTGGGAATGCCTGGGATGCCCACCTTACTCATCCCAAAACCTATGGCTGACCCTCTAGAAGCGAATACATGCGTTAGACGAAGAAGGTGCTGTTCACTGAGGATGGCTGTTGTGTCACTGGCGTTTTAAACCAAGGAAGTCAATAAATGTCTCCAACTCGGACTATAGGCTCCGTCTGTCAAGCTGGTGATTTGGCCAGTAGTTAACTGCCAGTCCCACCTATATATATGACTAACCCTATTGGTACATATTAGCCAGAACTTACTGTAACACAAACTCATTCTCTTACATAAATGACTATCCCTCAAACCTACCCATTTTAATAACTTTGCATAGTGCCCATTGTAAAGATCTAACTACAGGAAACTTTTCTGCTGCAGAAATTACAGTAGGAATCACACAGCACTTTTCTTCAATAAACTGGTCCCAAGGTCATACTTGGTGCATTGTTAAAATCAACAGATGATTCTCTTTCCAAGACTTCAGATGCTCTATACCTTCATAAGACATTGGAATGGCTTCATATTTTCGATTTGCAAATATCTCATTTAGCTTTTCTTTGACGTATTTAAGGCATAGGGAGCTAGTCATGAGCACTACTGAGAGCCGTTCACGTGTACCTCATTTAAAGGAGGCCTGTCCCTAACGAAGTCTGTATTTGTTGAAATAAAAATGCTAAAAATGAGTCTTCCCATGGCACATCTTATTCTTGTGCATCAGGAGGTGTCATGGAACCCTTGAAATCCAGGAAAGCAGGTCTGGTCTTACACAGAACTCAGAACGGAAACTCGGGGGAGACTGGAAATCCGTTTTAAAATGAATCACTGGGGCAGTTAAATGAAAGAAAATTAGCTTTTATCTCTGTTATTTTTCATAATAGTCATCAGCTTATTAGTGATAGTTGAGTTCCTATTTATCATGGGATCATCTTTCCCAGAGTTAAAAAAAATGCCTTTACAGCCAACTATCTATCTTATTTAAAGAGGAAAAAAAAAAAATCTGGAGAAATCCTTCTACCTAAAATGGTAACCTTGCAACCAATTCATGTTCCTACTTTTGTTAGAATCATTTTTCTTCTTCTTTTTTTTTTAAGATTTTATTTATTCATTTGACAGACAGAGATCACAAGCAGGCAGAGAGGCAGAGAGAGAGAGGGGGAAGCAGGCTCCCTGCTGAGCAGAGAAGCCCAACGAGGGGCTCTGATCCCAGGACCCTGAGGTCATGACCTGAGCCAAAGGCAGAGGCTTTAACCCACTGAGCCACCCAGGTGCCCCCTTGTTAGAATCATTCTGATAGTTTTTCCTTAATGCCTTAACTTTGTCTCCCTGAGTAGATATAAAAGTTTTGATTTGCATTATGTTTTGGGAAAATTTTAAGGCTTAATGTGATTCATTCATATGCATCGGTTCCTTATACATAAGAACTATGCGTAAGTTCTTATATGTAGGAACTAGAAAGAGGTTTACTCTCTAGTAGACTTTAAAACTTCTAAGCTTGGGGGATAGTTGATTTGATGATTAAATTGCATCATTTGGCCAGCTTTTTAATAAGTAGTCTTTTCCCCTGTTATATAAGAAAATGTTTTCTGTGAAATTTTAGAAAACAAGAATGAAGACAGAATAAATACCTGTCCTTTGAGCATAGCAGGGAATTATATGAGAGCCAGTTGGTGTTGTGATGTTTGCTTTACTCGTCCAGTAAATGCAGGGCCCACAGGAGTACAAAAATATATGTGCAGTGGGCTCTTCCCACATGGAGGGAGAATGCTTCCAAGAAGATTTTTCCTGTACACATCATTATATTTATTACATCTGATAGGTTTCCAGATTAAAATTTCTGAATCACATGAAGATTTTGATTTTAAGAGGTTGTTGCCAGATTGCTTTCCAAAGGTTACAGTAATTTATATTTTGACCAGCAGCTATTTCCAGCCCTACCTGCAGCGGGTATTACCGTGCTTTTTACTTTATGCTAGTTTGATAGGTATCTGTATCATTGTGACCTTTTTAAAAACTGTGGGAAAATACAACTATTGTAAAATTTACCATCCTAACTGCTGCTGGAGACTGTTGAGTGACACTAAGTGCATTCACAGGGTCACGCAGTCCTCACTGCCGTCCTCCTCCATTCGTTCCCCAGCTGAAACTCAGTACCCATCAGACCATGACTCACCTTTGCCCCCTCTCCCCTGCTCCACTCCTGGTAACCTCTACTTTTCTTTCTGTCTTTGTGGATTTAACTATTCCAAGTGCCTCCTGTACGTGAATCAGGTGTTTGTCTTTTTGTGACTAGCTTTTGGTCACTTAGCATAATGTCAATGAAAAGATACTTTTTTATGATGAAAGAGAACTGCCCAAGAAAGGCTTTGCCCTGGTAGTTACTGATAAAAAATATGTATTTGAATGACATTCATTTTTTCCTGGAGTGATGAAAAATCTGAGCATCTCCTGGGTGTCAGATGCTGTTTGAGGCACAGGGTGCAGAACAACACTACTGCCATCAGAGACAGTACAGCTTAGAGGGGAAGACCGGCAATTTACAAATAACCAAATAGGTAAAATAAAGGGGGGTGAAGAATTCCCAGAGTATCTAGGATGCAGGGAAATGGTTATGTTAGACAGTGTGGTCCCTCCAAGCTCCATGGAGAGGTAACTGGGACTTAAAAGTTTGAAGTGGAAATAAGAGCCCTAGATTTGTCCTGGGCAGAGTGAAAAGGTCCCAGAGCAGGAGGGAGACTAGAATGAAAGAGGAATAGGCAGTGGCCCATGTGGCTGGAAAGTGGGAGAGGGGGAGATGAAATGAAGGAAATGATGGAGTGAGGGCACAGAGGTGAGACCAGATCTTGTAGGACCTCAAAGACCATGGTGAGGAGGTTGGAATTTATCTGTGTAAAGGCATTTGGAACCAAGACGTAGACTGCTTAGCACCCTTCACAGTTCCAGAGAGGTGCCTCATTTCATCCTTAACAGTAAGTCCCGGAGGAAGTGAGAGAAGTTACAAAGGACCCACTCTGTCGGATATAACACTTAGCATCTAGAAATGTTTCCCATTTTATTTTATTTTAGTTTAGTTTGTTTTATTTTATTTTTAATTTGTCCCCATTGTATATATGAGGTAAAGGAAACCGAAGACTTGCTTCCCAGTGGCTACCTGCAGCAAAGAAGAGCCAGATCTTTGTCCCCAGACCTTTAGTCTTTAAAAAAATTTTAAAAATGAAACAAGATGGGACCAGGGAGAGAGACAAACCATAAGAGACTCTTAATCTCAGGAAACAAACTGAGGGTTGCTAGGGGTAGGCAATAGGGTGGCTGGGTTATGGACATTGGGGAGGGTATATGCTATGGTGAGTGCTGTGAATTGTGTAGACTGATGATTTACAGACCTGTACCTCTGGGGCAAATAATACAGTATATGTCAATAAAAATGATTTTAAAAAAACCATTTTAAGATACGATTGACATGGAAAAATCTGTACCCAGACCTTTAGTCATAAATAATAGAAGTGAATGGAAAAGGTGTTTTGGAAAACAGAGCTTAACAGAGTTTACATCCAGAATAGCTCTGGTCCCCTAAGAAGGAGTTGGTAGATGTTACATAAGTCGATCACCTGTGCAGAATCACTACACCCCTGAGCCAGCCACTGTCACTCTGCATTTCCACTGCCCCTGGGCAGTTTGTCAAGAGCCCAGTGAAACTACCATCTCCTGGCAGTGAGAGCCTCCCCCTAATCCTGGGCTAGCTACTTCTACCTTGAGAAATGTCTCTATCTTCTCATGGGCTTATGGTTTGTTGCAGATGGAAGGTTTAGTAAAAATACTCTGAACTTGAACTATACAATATGGTAGACACCAGCCCCATGTGGGTTTTTTTTTTTAATGTTTTTAAAGATCTTATTTATTTGACAGAGAGAGATCACAAGTAGGCAGAGCAGCAGGCAGAGAGAGAAGGGGAAGCAGGCTCCCCGCTGAGCTGAGAGCCCGATGTGGGGCTTGATCCCAGGACCCTGAGATCATGACCTGAGCCGAAGGCAGAGGCTTAACCCAGTGAGCCACCCAGGTGCCCCCCCATGTGGGTTTTGAACACTGGAAATGTGGCTAGTCCTAACTGAGATGTGTTGTAAATGTAAAATACATACCAGATTTTGAAAACTTAGTAGGAAAAAAATATGAAATACCTTTCGTAATTTTCATAAGACTGTATTGAATTATCATCTTGGTGAAATTGGGTTAAGTAAAAGCACTAAAATTAATTTCACCTGTTTATTTTTACTTTTTAATATGGCGACCAGGAAATTTCAAATACTGACCTCAGTGCCCTTCTTGTTTAACTGTTGTTTGCCTCCTCCTCCCGCACACGCATGCGCCCATGCAGGACCTCACGCAGTGCTCTGACCATCAAACTGCCCTTTGTGTACTAACTAAACACCATCCTGGTGAGAGAAGAGGGGAACAACACCAGATCTCACATACAGTGTCTCTGGAGCTTCTAGGGTTTGATCACAAAGGAAGGGAAAAAAAAAAAAAAAAAAAAAAAAACTTGAACATCTGTCCACAGAACTTTGAAAGGTCCCACATTCTTCCAAACAATGGAGAGTTTCTTCTTATACTTCACTTCTTACCTGTTTTATCTCCCCAATATATTTAAAAAAAAAAAAAAAAAAACCTGATAAAATGTCTTTAGAGAACTGTGGGCCCTGTACAGCTTCTGATAGCCAGGTGTGTGGGACGTCTTAGCAGGTGTTAAGAACTGTGCCTTCCTGTGCTCGTGACAACCAGCCAAGTGCATGTCCTCTGCATCTTTGTAGTTGTCCTCGTACTTGTCACAGATTAGGAACCTGGAGAGCCGGAATACACATTCCCCCCTCCCTGTGGCATCACTCTCAGTAGTCTAAACCAGAGGCAGACTCGGATGCCCTGGAGGGACATCCGGAGGGCTGCTGGGGAAAGGGGAGGGCGGATGGGAGCCCAAGCTGAACTGCAGACCCGTGCCTGCCATGAGACCTGCAGGCACCACATGTCATGAACCGTGTTGACACAACTCACCTTGCCTTCTGCAAGCCTGGCCTTCATCAGAAGGCACACAACAGTACGGATGCAGAGGCCCCACTTTGAATCCGTGTGTGTGTGGCGAGGCTGGTACAGGTGAGCGCGTGACAGAGAGCAAGTGAGGCCACCCCCAGCATTCACTCTTCTCTCTGCTTTTCAGGGTTCCTCAGCATTCTGTATGAGCTCTGGAACCTGCCTACTGCTCTAACTTTATTGCTTTCCAGTCAAGCCTCAGAATCTGTTCTCCCGCTGCACTTCACTTGCGGAAGTGTCTGTCCCTCCCATGTGTCTGTCTGGCTTCCCATCCCACCCAGGGGCTTTGCACATGCAGTTCCCTGTTCGATCGCTCACTCTTTCCTACCCCCTCTCTCTGCATGGTGCCAGCCAGCACCCCCTTAGAGCTTCAGTTCTCATTTTAGAGGTGGCTGCCTGCAGGAAGCTCCCTTGAGTCCTGTGTGTCCCGTGACACCTGAGCTTGCCCCACCGCAGGTCTTAACAAGCTCTATTAAAATGGCCCGTTTATGTCTTCCTACTGGACTGCTAAGAGCAGGGACCGTGCCTTGTTTAGTCTTTTATTCCTGCAAGTTACACGGTATCTAGTAAATGGTAGGGGAATGAATGAATTAACTATAAACCCGGATTTCCAGAGTCTCCTCAAAGTCATAGGTAGTTGTTGAATGTCTGTCTTGTATCAGATCTTGGGAAATACAATATTAAAAATTTTTGCTATAGGAGAAAATGGAAGATTATTATCTTTTGAATTGGGTCTCTGCGGTGCACTGTAATTCAATGCTTAATGATGGTCTTTGGATGCAATTTATATCTATTACTATTTTTAAATTGTTCTCAACACTTTTGATAGCTTACTTCAGTTCCTTTTCTGTGTTGGTTTTTCTGACCTCTCCTTTGTCTGCCAAAATGACTCTCTTTGTTAAGGGTGTTAGTCATAGTGATTTGCTCAAATTTCTCACATTCTTACAGATGACATTAAGAAACTCAAGTCATTTTTGACATACAGGATCAATGCAATGGTAAATTTCAGCTGAGGGAAAACATTGTTTTGGGCAACAGATATCAAAGGTAAATTTAAATGTCCTTTATTTCCATGTGGGACTGCATACACAGTCTTTCCTGTTAAGGCACTTCTCAAGTGGCTATGTGTTACCTCATCTCTCCTCTAGATTCAGATACTGAACACGCCAAGTGGCCATGCCTGAAAATAGAGACTTTTGCAAATAGCAGTTGGTAATTTTAAATAAAAATACAAAATAGTACGAGCAGATATTGTAGTGATTGCTTAGGGAAAGGGAAGAATATTTGATGGTGTCCTCAGATGGTTTGCTCTAAATACTAGTATAGGGGCGCCTGGGTGGCTCAGCTGATTGAGCCACCCACTCTTGATTTCAGCTAAGGTCGTGACCTCAGGGTGGTGGGGTGGAGCCTATCCTTGGGCTCCATGCTCAGAGTGGAGTCTGCTTGAGATCTTCTTACATAAATGGAACAAGCTGTCAGAACCCGTATTGAAGCTGGTATCATCTTAATACCAGAGTGTCTAAATGAATGATGCTAATCGTTTTAGAAGTTCATTCAGAAATAATTTTAGCCTGTATTTTGCTTGTTTCTTGAGAGGGAAACTCACATTGTTATTAGTCACCCATTGTAACCATTTTAGCTTCACAAAAGAAGCATATCACATTACTCAACTCTGTATCATGTTTCAACTTTATGCATTAGTATGATTTCTTAATGCCATGTATTTTATTCTGTAATTTAATTTTTAAATATAAATCATTTTGACTTCTGCATAAAAAGCAACAAGAAAAAAATCCCCATTTCATTTTTGGGCAGTGCTCCAACTTAGAAAGTTACTGGAGTGCTGCAGAATGTAAATTCATTTAGTCGGACTAATAAGTTCATAAAATTGGGCCACACTTCATTATAATCTCTTTACCAGAGGAGAAAATCCTTTTGATTATAAATTCCAGCTGTTTTTAATTTTTTAGTTTGATTTGGGTTTTAAAGTTCATAGACATAAATGCTGCTGAGAATGTTAATTATGGCATTTTTAGTGTGAGGAGACCTTAAAAGAAATCGAAATGCTATTCAAATTCTAGAACTATCCAAATGATATTAATAGTTGTGGTGAGCACCACCGGGGTCATTCTTTTTCTCTATTTTGGATTTCTAATTTAAGTGCACACTCTTAGTCTCAAAATTGTCATTGGTATTTTATAGTGCTAGTGGTTTTTGGCAATATGTTTCTTAAACAATTAAATGATCTAGTCAGGAAATGAATGTGTCTTCCCTAGAATTGGATGTTGTTTTCAGACTTTTACAATTGGGTGAAAAAATAATTTCTACAGTTGGGTGATTTTCATAATTTTTGTTTGATAAATTGTAATGTTTTCCTATACTCAGTATATTTCATTCACATCTGTAGTTCATTGACATATAAATATAAAGATAAGGATTTTAATGTTATAAAGGTAAAATATCAGAGTTAAAAGGATGAGATTTAAAAAGAGATCCCTTTTAGTTTCTCCCGTACTGGTGGCTACAGCTTTCCAAAGAAGTTTGAGAATAACTATTGTAGAGATTTCACTATAGACCCCAAAGAATTGGGAATTATAGCTAAGTCCCATTGCCCTAAAATGTTTTTTGCATTGACATGTAACTAGAGCAATCATGTGACCCAGTTTGCCTGGGATAGTTTTGGCTTTTCCTGTTATCCTGGTGCAGTCTTTAATAGCACCTCCTTTCACACGTGTAAGTGTTTGGATAATAAACCAGTTACTCTGTGTTTGATGCATGATTAATTGTGATCATGAATGCCCAGGTATATGCAACACTTCCCCAGAAGCATGGATTTTTTTCTAAATACTCCAGACAGTGAGATTTGAGTATTATGAGTGATTATAAAATCATAATATTTTATTTGTGGTATCTATAAACCTTCCAACAAAAGTCTTCTGCGCTTTCTTTTTTTAAAGTAAGGGATATCGGTTGCAAATTGTATATGTTAATGGCAAGTGTCCAAAATGAATTATTCTAATATTAAGTTATTTTTCACCCATATGAAAAGCCTATAGGATTCCATTATTCTTTTTCAGCTGAGACTGGAAATTTGAAAATCAAAGCCCACATGCCAATTCCTATGGGTGCCACTGAAGTAACATAGAGGATTTATATAGAAATAAATACTGGGAGCCATTGTTAGCTGGATGGTAACTTAGCTCTAGCCTCTAGGCCTGGCCAGAGGTGGTGGTGGAGTAGCAGTGAAACTGGTTTACCTGATAGCACCGTGCTGTGCAGGCCTACTCTAGTGTATTCAGGTTTTTTTTGTTTTGTTTTTCATTTCCTGAGAAGTGGGAAAGATAAATTATATTCTGCTCTTCCTAAGGGGGCCTGAAATGGGGGTGGGAACCATCCCCGGGGCTGCCCTCAACTAGCTATAGAAACACAGAAGAGCCAATTCAGATCTCGAGTTTGCCCGCTGCTGCTGGTGTGGCCATCTGCCAGTGGAGAAGTTACATGGAAAAGGAGAGGAAATGTGTGTTTCTTCCTCATAACTTGCCAAGGGAAAAATATGTCAATAGAGGGGAAAAAAAGATGGCTTTAGTCTCAAAAACTAGTTGCTGATAAATACTGGGTTGGGTTTTTTGGTTTTTTTTTTTTTGGATTACTGATATTTCAAGAAGAGAAAAATAGGCATATTTCTAAAGCATAGCTAAGTTGTTATGATAACCATTGTTGAGTAGAACTTTGTTTCACAACAGCAAAAAATTAAAAATACTCCCAACTGAAAAAAAATTCTCTTGGCTTAAAATTAAAAATCTTTGTTCTAATGGTTGTACAATGGAATAAACTAACTAAAAATCAATAAACTGTACATTTACAATGGGTGAATTGTAGGGGTGTAAATTATATTTCAGTAAAGCAATTGAAATTAAAAAAAAAATCCTATTTCAGAGTGGTTTTGTTTATCCTTAAGCTGAAAAAGAAAATCAACCAAACCAGTCTGCTTTTCATTCTTCATATTATAAAATAAGCGCTTTTTACTTTATTTTGGGGAATTTTGTATTAAAAATACATAAAATTGTATAATGAACCCTCATGTATTCATCACTCAGTTTCCACAATTATCAATATATCCCCTTTTCTGCTTTACAGGGTTATGTTTCAATCATGTCCAACCTCCATAAATTCTTTAATATGTATCTTAAGAGATAGGTCTTTTTAAAAAAAATAACTAAAATTGCCACTTAAAAGTGTTAAATAGAATTATTACTAAAAGAGTAATCATTGAAATTTTCTTTAGTATCATATTGCAAATATCTTTTTATAATTTGTTCAAATCAGGAACGAAGCAAGCTCCACAGAGCTTAATGTCCTAAATAGCATATAACTAGGATCTTGGGGGCTAGGAGTTGTAATTTTAAGTGTGATTTATTAACCGTACCAAAGGTCTTGTAAATATTTTCATGATACCATAAGACAGCAGATGTGGTTTAGCCCAAATATCCTGTGAAAATATTTTCATGTGGAGCAAATCTTTCTAGTTTGTTTTAAAAGTCGTTGGTGATTATGTCACCTTTCCAGAATCTAAGGTGGAAAGCCGTACACATTGCTAGTGTTATTTAGTAGGCAGAATACTTTAAGACCTTGACTGTACATGGCAGTAACCAAACTTGCATGTAGAAATTGCGTTTTGGCGATTGCTTGGGGGTAATGTTCAACCTCGTAATTATTCAGTAAGTGTGGGCCATTTATTTCAAGTAATTTATAGGTAGGTTATTTTGTCCTAACAATGAATATATGAGTATTTGTTCATAGTTGTGGCATGTCTTGTTTACATTTTGCTTTTTAGAGCAAAGGAGCTGAATTTTTAAAGTTTAAGTTAGTTATGCAAAATTATTGTTTATCTGGCCCTAGAATTTAGCTCTTTACTCGCAGTAGAGATTATGTCTTCTAGAATGTGGTACTTCCAGTTGTCACATTAGAGCACTATGCTTTTAACAGAATAGTCTTTGAGATGATTAATTTGTCATAGGAATTGGAATACTCACCAACGGATGAAAATTACCTTGACGAATAGGATCTAAGGCATCCTTTAGATGATACTAAGAAGAAAAATACATCTTATTTGTTCGGCCATGTGATTACCACACATGCACATTTTTAGAATTCCGTTTTTTAAAGATTGTATTTACTTATTTGACAAAGAGAGAGCACAAGAAGGGGAAGCAGCATGCAGAGGGAGAGGGAGAAACAGGCTCCCTGACGAGCAAGGAGCCCGATGGTCTCCATCCCAGGATCCCAGGATCCCAGGATCATGACGTGAGCCGAAGGCAGACTCTTAACCAACTGAGCCACCCAGGCATCCTTAGAATTCTAGAGTTTATATTAGAATTTAGAGTTTATATTAGAATTCTAGAGTTTATATTAGAATTTTGAGTTTATATTACAAGAGCTTATTTCAGTAACTAATACTTAAATTTTGAAAATTGCTGACACATCCTTCCCATTCTTTAGCTGTTGCTGAACTTTGGTGAGATACTAAAAAACCACATATTCTGCTGAATTCAGGATTGAGACTTAAAGCATAATTACATTCTCCCATCTTTCATGTGGAACGTGAATTGTGCTTACTCTTACTTCCTCCTACTACATGGTTAGAACTGAACACCAAGCTTAAATGCAATGTAGGAAGAAATTAGTTAGCTAAGGCAAAGGTATTGGATGTTAAGCAGGATATTCTGTCACTTAGGATGCTTTTGGCTGTAATTAATTTTCAGAAATCCAATGCACATAGACTTCAATAATAAAAACTATTACTGGCTCACATACTGAAAATCCAGAGGGAAAGCAGGTGTCAGGATTGGCTAACACAGGAGAATAACAATATCAAGATCCAGGTTCTTTTCTTCTCTCTGTTCTCTCCTCTGAGTGCCCATTTTACTCCAAGGCTGGCTTCCAGAAGTGACTAGAGCTATGCTTTCTCATTTATGCACAGGAAAAAAGAGAATTCTCATTTAAAAAAAAAAAAAATGAGAGAGCTTTGTTTTTCCAGACATCCTCAGCAAACCTTTTGCCTTAGAGTTACGTGGTGGCTTGTGAGAGCTGTTGACAAGGGGATTGGTATTACCCCATAGGATTAAGAATTCCCCTTGGGCTGAGATTGGAGTTAGCACTCTTCAAGTAGATAAACTATGTGGGAGGAGGTGGAAAGGGGGCGTATTTCGAGTTCTTTGGGGAAGGGAGAAGGAGGAAATGGGCCACAGCTGAGCTAAAATAAGGCCCACTACAAGGTTTCTTTAATTTTAAGCAGCTCATGAAAAAATAAACTTTCTTCTTACTTTCAAGTGGCATCTTTGGCCAGAGGTCGCCCTGGTGAATTTCATTTTGGTGTCTCTTTTCTTTGCTGTAGCAGATCTTAGAACTAGAAGACCTGAGTGTCCCAGGAGTTTCTATGACCTGTCGTGACAGACATCTGTGAGCTACGGACATCATTATTCTTCAGCCATATCTCATCCCTTTCTGCCAGGAAAGCCACAGCCAGACAGCATTGGTTTCTTTAGAGTCAGGCTCTTGAGACCCTTTCCAGTCCCAGAACTGGCCATGTACACTGGTCTTACTTGCTTTGGTCTGCTTTCAGCAAAAAAAAGCTAAGAGAGAGCTTCTCACCCTGTATCCGTTCTCTTTGCTCAATAGCCTTTCTCATAGTGTCTGACCAAGTGTGTCTCTTAGTCCTTCCATCTCTCACCATGATTGTTCATCTCGTCCACGCCTTCCGGCTCGTTTATCTGCATGACACAGAAGTTTGGACAAGGTGCTCGCCTTTGTGTCCTGCCAGCAGTCTGGCTGCAGTGAAAAGATACTTTCTGTTTCTCCAATGCTATTATAATAGGCTCGAATAGTTGCCTAAACTGTATATTTACAGTTTGCATATGTGAGCTGTTTTTTTTTATGTGAGCTATTTTTAAAAATAAGTAACTCTTATTTAGTAACTCTTAAGACTTTTTAAAGCCTTTTTCTGCCTTCTTTTCATCAAAAGTTTGAACTTCATCAACATTTTAAATCTGTTCATCAAATGATACCATGAAGAAAATACACTGGGAAGTACAGAATGAAGAAAATATTTGTAAGGTACATCTTACACATCTGACCAATGGCTTATTTACATGACATAGAGTGAATTCATTTAATAGGCATAGATTGCTCTTAAGAAAAACACAGATCACCCAATAAAAATAAAAAATTGCTGTAGCTTAGTTTGTTATTACAGAATTTTGGAAACAACCTAAATACGCCTACATAGGAGAGTGATTAAATCAATGGTGGGTTGATCCGTCCATCCATGGAGTACAGTCCAGCTTTATGAAAGAATGAGAAAGATCTCAGAATTGATATAGAGGACATTTTATTAAAAGGAAAAAGCAGATTGCAAAAGTGTATCTATATAATGCTACTGTTAATTCAAGATAGGTGAAAATACAATATCTAATATATGTATATATGCATATGCATATTTATATTTATTTGTACAGGAAGGATAAACCAGAAACTAATGAGTTTGGTTGTAAGTAAGGAATGAATCCTGTGGGATTCGATTGGAATAAGAAATAGGAGTATCAACTCATGATTCTTAATCAGTATATACATATATAGTACAGAAATAGGTTTATATGTTTGTTTATGTATTTATATGTATGCATGTGTGTGTGTATACACACACATATATGTATCACACACACCACATACACTTCTTGTTCTGTCTCTGAGAATGTCCAGAAACAGTGATAGCTAGTAGTGTTAAGCCCACCTAGCTGTAGATCTTGATTTCTAGTAAATAACAAACAAAAAGGTCAGGATATTTGGAGAAATGGTCCCATTCACTTCTGGGGCCAGGAACATATACTATGATCTTGGAACAACTTATGGAACCAGAAAATAAAGTGGTCTTCCAAAAATAAAAGAGGGGAGCATGTCAGAAGTGCCCAAGAGCCAAGCTGAAGGAGCTCCCAATAGCCAATCTGGGACAGCTTAAGTAACAAAATAAATGGATGGTAGTCATGGTTTATAACCCATAGTATAAATTAAACATCCATAATTCCATATACAATAAATATATAGATGAGGGAAAGGAATAATTATTCCTTATAGTACAATTTCATTAATAAACGTGGAAGAAATGAGGGAACTAGAAAACCAGTACTTGACCAACACCACGATAAAAATTGTTACAAGTAAGAATGCTTGTTGGATACTAAATTAGTGAGTGAAAGTAGAAGAATCGGGATATTTACGTTGTCTCAAAGGGTCTCTCCACAAGATATTTATTAATAACAGAAAAATAGCAGCACTGTAGGGGAGAAACCTGTGAGAAACCCAAGTGGTCAAAGTTAACAAAGCCAATAACAAGAAATGTCAACATTGCACAGCACCTGCTGTGATCCCTGAGAAGGGTACAGCATTGCTTTCTTTTCTTGCCAAAAAATGCCTAACCTGAAGGTAAATATAAGGCAGTATCAGACAATTCAAACTAAGAAACATTCTACCGAATAACTGACCAGTACTCTTCAAAAATGTCAAGGTCATGAACAACAAAAACTGAGCGACTGTCTCAGATTGGAGGAAGGAAACTGAGTGGACATGACAACCAAATGCACTGCGGAATCCTGGATTGGATCCCGAAGAAAAAGATCTAAGTGGGTTAATTGGTGAAATAGAAGAAGGTCTGTGGATGAGTTAACAGCACTGTAGCATAATTCAGTTGTCATTGTGTGAGGCTTATGTGAGATGCCAACATTTGGAGAAGCTGAGTGAAGGGCATACAGGAGTTCTTGGGACTCTCTCTCTCTCTCTCTTTTTTTTTTTTTTAGCTATTTTCTAATTCTGAAATTATTTCAAAATTAAAAGTTAAAGATGTTAGCAGAAAAACTTGAACACACACTTTCCAAAAGATGCTTGCCAATAGCACATGAAAAGATGTTAAGAACATTAATAGTCAGAAAGAACACAAATTTCAAATTAAAACTGCACAGGGACTATTTTACAGCTGTGGGATTTGATGATAAAGATGGACATCACCAAATAGCAGCAAGTGTGTGTATTCACTGGCACTCTTAGAATTTGCTGGTGGGAGTATAAAATGGTACAGCCGCCTTGAAAAACAATTTCACAGTTTCCTATAAAGTTTGTATGTGCCCTCTGCCTATCTAGTATATACCTAGCCTCCAACCCAGAGGTTCTGTTTCCTGGTATTTATCCGTAAAGATAAAAACATATATCCCACAAATATGTGTACATGAATATCAACAGCATCAGTATTCATAACATAAACTCTGTATATTTATACAAGAGGATAGTACTGAGCAATGGGAGAAATAATGAACTACTGATACATACAACTGGATGAATCTTAAAAGTCAATATTGAACAGAAGAGGTCAGAGACAAAAGAGAGCTGCCTGTGCCATTCCATTCATACGAAATTCAAGAAAGGCAAAACAAAACAAAACAAAAACACACACACACACACCCAAGCTGTAGAGATGGGAAATCACAGTGGTGATTGTCTAGTGGTATGTGGGGATTGGCTGGAAGGGAGGTGATGGAAAAAGTCTGTATCTGGATTTGATGGGTATGTGTCTTTATCCAAACATGTTGAATTAGACAGTAAACTTTTTCTCACTTAAATGCAAGGCCCAGAATGGAGCAGACTGCCTGGCATTGAATACACTCTAAGTAGAATTTTGAAGGTCTTGTAACTTAAGCAAGAACGGCATGTATAAAACTGGAAACTTAAGTTAATATTTATGTATAGAAAGCTTTCACTAACAGTCTGTGGTAGGTGTCTTCAGGAAAGTTTACGATATATTATTTTTTTCAATGTATTATTTTAATTAGACATATCTTAGGAAAGCTTATTGCCATTTCATCTAAGTTTCATTAATATATTTTGTACTATAGATTGCAGACATCTGAGAATATTTACTCTTACTTCGGTAAATTTCTGTATAAAGCTAGAACATTTATTACTAAGTCATAAACATCCTTTCTGAAAGGGAGAAAAGGACCCAGTGAGTAATAGAGTTAGAATGCCAGATGTTTGAGAGCAGCTTAAGTCAGAGTGTAAAAATACTAGGATTATAATCTTCTGGATGAGTCTGCCACTAAATACCTTGCATTTATTCCCTCAGAACATTGGTTTTTGTTAATGAAAATGTTTCTCATGTGTGGGTTTATTTTTTTTTTTTTTGTAACTTTTTTTAGAACTGAGTTAAATCTGTTAGTGGTGTAGAAATGACACGGAAATTTTTTGTTCAAGAGAACTCTAATTTATTTCAAAGTTAGCCAAGTTTTAATTTCACAAATTATGTGTAATTCATTAGGAAATGATGGGAATGACTAATTTCTAAATGAATATTTGTGTCCATTTCAGCAGAGAAAAAATTAAACTAGAGAATTCATAAAATTATGTATAAACTTTTGAAAACAAAGTTCTAGAGATAAGGGAATTTATGTTTTTATATCTGTCTTTCAAGGCATTATTTTATGTTGTTTAATAATGAATTTGTATTGACAAACATGAACTCATATTACCTGATACAGGGTAACTTTTCTAGAAACTCACACAGCATTTTTTAGACTAGATTTACTGATCATTCAACAGAAGGTTTCTGTCAGATGTCAAGCCTCATCAGAACTCTCTGGACTTGGGACAGGATCCTCTAGAATCTTGTGTCAGCTGGGGTGGAGGTTGAAGAGAGTCCAGTTAGAAGAAAAAAATAATCAGTATTTCATCAGCCGTATACATTTTTATGGCTTCTAGTGGGCTCAATGAAGATTTAAAGCTCCAGTTTTCTAGATGATTTAAATTTTAGTTTTCAATAGTTAATTCCTAGTAATACATCCCTCTTTGCTGTTCATCAGTTTCTCCTTGCTTCAGCAGAAAGAGGAGATACTTGATTAAAATGGAAACAAGAGCTGGAATCTCAGTGCTGGAAGTTTTTTTCTGAAGGTAGTTTCTCTGAAATAAGAGGGAAAATGAACTACTTTCTCCGAGTCAGGCCTTCTCACTGTATCTCTTACTCCTCATAACGATCCTGTTAGATACCGTTATTACCATTTTTAAGTAAGGACATGGAAACTGTTACTTCCAGAAGCTTCAGTGTTTTAAAACAAATGGCCAAGTTGGGATTCTAACCCATCTTGTTCACTTCCAAAGCCCAAACACTTTCCCACATGTCACATAATCTCTTGAAATTTAGAATCTGTTGAAATCCATAAAAAGCAAAAAAAAACTTTGATCACCAGCTATGGAATGGACTCACTGTACACAGGACTCACCGTGGGGTTGAGAGTCTCATTTTCCTTTGTCTGTGTAATCTACAGTGTAATGCTACCTCAGTGTTTTCAAGTTAGGAACATTTTGCACGTTCACATAACAAACATTTATTCACTATTTGCTTTGAGCTTTACCAGGAGGGCTGAAGAGGTAAAAGAGATAAAAATCATTGTGCTTTGAATGTCATTCTAATATATTCCATTTTGATGTGTGTGTGTGTCGGCGGGGGATGTAGTCCTTTATGAAATCTTTGGACTAAAAGTCAGCATGTCCCCTAATCATAAAATTCTTGACTATCCAGCTCATGAAATTTATTGCAAGATAACCTACTTCTTCCTAAGTTTAGGCAGTTCTGTATAGTCTCTGCTAGTTTATTCTTTTTCCTCCACTTTTTTTTTTTTTTTTTTTTTTTTTTTTTGGTCCTTTCTTTCTCTCATTCATGTTCTTCCCGCCTAAGTTGAGGTTCTTGACTCTGGTGTTTTCCTTTCTTGGCTTAATCCCTTCAGTATATTCAGTCAACATAGGTTTGTGAACATCTCCCAAGTCAACAAATTCAGCTTCAGTTCTCAAGTCATGTTTTATCTGTTCGTTTGTTTCTATAGTCTGTCTGTGCATAGATTTTTGTAGATGCCTAAGACATAACAAGATGAAAATTTAACTTCCCAGCCTCCCATAAACTTGGCAGTTCCTTCTAACTTCTGCATTACTATTAATGATAACACCATTATTATTTCACACTAAGGTTTATAACCCTAAAGTCATTTGGATTTATCTCTTACCTTTGTTCCTTTCATAAAGTCAGTCTCTAACTCTTATTAACTTTTCCTTCAGAGTATCTCTGCCTTCCCTCCTCCTGTTTAATCAGGTACTGATTTTCTTTCAATTGGCAGACTCTTTCCTATCCCTAAACTAACCATACTGTTGCTCAGCCGGTATTTCTCCAATGCTTATTTCTTTGTGCCTCTCTTGAATAAGAGCTTACCATGGCTCAGTAACAGTCTGACTTTGCTCTTAAATCAGATTCTACCTTAATCAACTACCAAATATTTATTGAAAGCCTGCCAGGCACTGTGGAGAATACACAGATTTGTATAACACACAGTCCATGTGCTCAAGCAGTTTATGGTCTAGTTAGGGAATTAAAACATATGTGTGAAAACAACACTAACAATACATGGTCGTGCTTAATGAGGACCAAGTGAGTGCTTCCTTATGGGTCTTAAGCTGCATCTTGGAGAATACTAAATTACAGAAGCAGAGAGGAGGCATGCATTTGAGACCGGGGGAAGAGAATGAGTGGAGATTTGAAGGAGACATAGGAAATATTTCGAGCTTAATGTATAGCTCTAAAATATTGCTGGGGGGGGGGGGCCTCAGTGGCTCAGTTGGTCAAGTGGTGGACTCTTGGTTTCAGCTCAGGTCACGATCTCAGGGTCATTAGATTGAGCCCTACGTTGGGCTTCGAGCTCAGCTCAGAGTCTGCTGGTCTCTGTCCCTCCCCGCCCCTCCCCTGCTTGCTCACATATTCTCTCTCTCTCTCTCTCTCTCTCAAATAAATAAATAAAATCTTTTTTAAAAAAATAAAAAATAAGAATTGCTGAAGGTGAATGCCAGTATAGGGCAGATGGATGGATAAGGTTGAAAAGTGGGGAGGGAACCAGAATACCTTTTACTTCTCTAGCTATTCAATTTCTAGCCTCTTTAATATTCTTCCTAATGTATTTCTAAAGAACTCTAGTTCACAGTTTCCTTTTACCCAATTGCCTCTATTATCTTTACCACATATTTTTACCCTTGATACCTTTCCCCTTCCTCTCCCACACACATGTGTATTAGATCCTATCACATTTAACCTATGCTGTGAAGTCCCAAGGGCAGAAAATGTTAACTGAAATGTCTTAGTATTCCCATAGTGTCTAAGATGTTGGTGGACACACAGTACATGATCAATAAAAACTTATTGAAATTGCCATGAAATAAATAGCAGACTTCTACCTTCTCTTCTCCTTCCTAGTGAACATTTCACATGCAAGCTATAAAATTATCTGAATTAAATAAGGAATCTTAAGCAGAGTGTATAACCCATGTTTTAAATTATGTCATTTTTATTATATTTTGTTAATTTCCTAAATGCTACCACTTGTAATAAAATATACTGAAAATTTTCAGTTGTTGGGTGGCACAGTTGCTGTTGAAAAAAATATGAATTTGTCTAGCTTTTCCTTAGTAGCATTAGATAACCAAGGTGAATTTCTTTCAGGCAAACATTGTAGGGTAAAGTGGGCTTTGGGCTTGTCAACTAAATCAACAGGCTTTTGCATACTTAACACCTGGCCCCCTAAGAAATTGATATCTATGGAGGAATTTTAATTGTTTATGCCTCCTTATTCCCATTATTGCAAATAATGGAAAGGTCCTCATTTTAGATGGTGTTTTATGACTCTTCCTAAGGTATGTTCTAATTCCAATGATGTTTCATTTAATTTTTAGATAATATAATGATGGCATTCCATGGATTAAACACACAAAAGTATCAGTTTTGTTATCAGTGAGGGTTTTTTTGCATCAGTAGCAATCAATAATAATAATAATAGCTAACCCTTACTGATTGCTTACTCTTGAGTAAGCAAATAAGTTGAGTGGTTGGCAGACATAGTTAGCTTTTTATGGATTATATTCATTTAATACACACATACATACCCAAATCTATGCTATGTTATTATAATTATTCCATATTAGAATATTAAGATTATAGTACTATTTCTAAACTGACTCTGAAATGTAATAAGGATTGTTTTACTTTGGTTTAAATCTTCTTATTATGGAAGGTTTTGTTCATTTCTAGTCTCAATGAATAGAAAAAAGATAAGTAAACTTTAATCAGTTTGTTTTGAAGAAGCTTATCTAACTTATTTGATTATTTCCTCTTCCAATTTCTATCATCCATTTTCTTTTTCATTTGTAGTAGTTCATGACATATTATGACTGGTAATTAAACAGATAGTCCCCTTCAAACTGCAGGATGTCTGAGAATATATTACAGTGATTGAGAAAGAATTAATCTATGAATTGTACATCTTCTTCATATGATTTTTTAGTGTGATGACTCTGGAAATCTTGTTTGAGATTTAGCATATGTATTCCAAAGAAAATGATTGGTAGGTTTACATAATAATGATTTAGAATTTACCTTTCAAACCCTCGGCCACTCTGTTCTGACAAGTGTCCCAGGAGGTAGATGGTCAGCTTACCATTGGAATAACGTCATCCCAGAGGCCATCTGTTCTAGACTTACATAATGCATAGAGTTTAACATGTTTCAACAGTAATCTCATCAGAAATTTGGTCTCACCTTCAGATACTCTTTGTACATATTTTCATATTTGCTAGCATCTTTTACTCTTCAGCGTGTGATGGCAAAGGCCTCAAAGCCTTCAAAAATGTTTGTTGGATCTGAAGAAGCAGACATTAAAAACCTGGGATTAATTGGAGTCCACCCTGTGTATTCTTTTACATCAACACCGTGCTCTCTCTCCGTGCTTCCCGGTCCCTCCCACCCCAGTCCAGATGAGGAGCTGAGATCCCTGCCACCAAGCCCTGCCCAGGAGTGCGCTCCACGTCTCCATGTCTGAGCCACTTTCTTGTTGGTTGCACCTCGAACTGGCTTCCACAAGGACATTTTCCTTTGATTATAGATTTTGTTTGCTGGACTCTGGGCATGCAAAAATGCTTTCGGGTGACCTCTATAATCACAAGTCACTCCAGTGTTTTCTTTTCTTTTCTTTTCTTTTTTTTTTTTAAGATTTTATTTATTTATTTGACAGGCAGAGGTCACAAGTAGGCAGAGAGGCAGGCAAAGAGAGAGGGAGAAGCAGGCTCCCTGCTGAGCAGAGAGCCCGATGCGGGGTTCGATCAGAGGACGCTGGGATCATGACCTGAGTCGAAGGCAGAGGCTCAACCCACTGAGCCACCCAGGCGCCCCACTCCAGTATTTTCTTAACTTACGGGTTCTCTACCTCAGTGGTTCTCAAGACTTTTGTTGCAGGATTCCTTGACACACTTAAAAATATTGAAGATGCCAAAAACCCTTTATGTGAGTTACACCTATCTATATTTTTTATGCTAGAAATTAGAAGAGACATTTAAAATTATTTATTAATTTCTTTAAGAATAACAATAAACTCTTTACATGTTGACATAAATTATATACTTTATGAAAAATAACTGTTTTCTGTAAAAAAGCAGAAGAATGGCACTGGTGTATATTTGCAAATCTCTTTAATGAAGGACAGCTGGATTCTCATTTTGTTTGAAGTATGTGAAGAAAATCTGGCTTTACACAGATAAATAGTTGAAAAGGGGGAAGAGTATTTTAAGAGCCTTTTCAGATAATTGTGGATACTTCTAGTCTCTGGAAAACTCCACTGTTTACCCATGAAAGAATGAGAAGTGCAGAAACTGCCTTGGTATCATTATGACAATATTTTTGACTTCTTGGCCTCTCTAAAACTGTCCTAGAAACCCTACTTTACAGTTTGAGAGCCCCTATTCTAGCTCATTGATTGAAAGTTGAGAGTTCCATCCAGAGTTAAACACTAGTCAGGCACATGGTATCTAGAATATATAAAGAACCCCTAGAACCCAGTAATAGGATGACAGACAACTCTTTTAAAAATGAACAAAAATCATTTGAATAGACATATACCAAAGAAGATAACATAAATAGCTAATAATTCCATGAAAATATGTTCAGCACCAATAATCATTAAGGAAATGAAAGTTGAAGCCATAGGGAGATTCCACTTCAAACTCACTGGAATGGCTGTAATAAAAATATAAAATAAAACAGGTAATATTAAGTATTAGAATGTTCTCACACATTGGTAGTAGACATGTAAAATGATACAGCTAGTTTGGAAAACAATTTGGCAGTTTCTTAAAAAAAAATTAAACTTACCAGGGTGCCTGGGTGGCTCAGTCAGTGAAGTGTGTGACTCTTGTTTTTGGCTCAGGTCGTGATCTCAGAGTTCTGGGATCAAGCCCCGCATTGCACTCCTTGCTCAGCAGGGAGTCTTCTTGTGGTTCTCTATCTTTCCCTCCACCCCTTCCCCTGTTCACGTGCTCACTCGCTCTGATAAATAAAAGAATTTTATTTATTTATTATTATTTAAAAGAATAAATCTTTTAAAAAGAAAATTAAACTTAAGACCCAGAAATTCCACTCCTAGGTGTCCACCCAAGAAAAATGAAAGTACATACCCACCCAAAGATTTTTAAACACATGTCCACATTATCATTTTTGGGTATAACAGTAATGTAGAAAGCCTCCGTGGCAGTCATTTGGCGAAGGACTAAACAATGTGGTATATCCACATAATGGAATATTCTTCAGTGACAAAGAACTGACCACTAGTAACATGCCACAACACGGATGAGCTTCAAAAGCATTGTGCCGAGTGGAACACACCAGAAGCAAAATATTACATATTATTTTTCCATTTATATGAAATGTCCAGTAAGGCGAATCTAAAGAGACAGAAAACAGGTTAATGGTTGAGCAGGTGAAGAAGATAAGTGCGTGTGAACATAATGCATCTTTTAGGGGTGATGGGAATGTTCTAAAACTGGACTGTGACGATGATTCCACAAGTATGTAAAATAACTAATAATCACTGAGTTGTACACTTAAAATGGGTGAGAAGATAGATATTTCTGTGTTTTAAAAAATGGACACCTGAAAAATAAGACAAGGGAAATACACCAAAATATTAACCAAAACAAAACAAAACCATGACAGTAATATTGGATGCTTGTTATCTATGAGAGAGTGGGTGGCTTTATCCTAGAGCCTTTTAGATCCCTTAGAACATAGCACTTCCCAGGATTCTGCACAATCCTACATCATTTGTATGATGGACCATTCAACCATTACACATATTTTTGCTTGAGTATCCCTTTGGGGCACACTCTCATCAGTATTATTTTGTTTTTGCCATTCATATATATATAGATAGATAGATTTCTAATATATACGTGTGTGTGTGTGTGTGTGTGTGTGTGTGTGTGTGTGTGTGTGTATTCCCAAGGGTATCCATACATTCTTGTTACTAAAACCTTCTCTTACTTTCATTTGTTCTCATTAAGGCAATACTTATCAATTATAACTATAACACTTACTCTTGTTCTTGTACTTAAGCTTATAGCAAATTCATAATCATAACATCCTCCAGACACTGGCTCCAAGTGTCTTAAAAAGTTAAGATCAAATGTTGGTGACTTTTTCTTTTGTACTGCTCTGCCGGAGTTACAGGGTACCCCTGAAAAAATTATAACAAGACAACAACATTATTTATCAGACTGGGTCAACCTCCCAGCAAGTAAAAGGCGTGTAGCTTCAGTAGATTTGCCCTGGTTTTAGGAGGTTTTCATTGTCTTTTATATTCAAATGTGCCATTGTTGAAGTTTCCTACTAGTGGCAACAGATGTTTGTTACAAGGGCTACAGTTCATTACATACACATTCTGTCTGCCCCTTTCAATACACAGTTCTCCATATCTGTCTTCTCCTTTTATAGCTCCAAGCTTCTTGAGTACTTGATAACAGCAAGCACTCAGTCCCAGTGAAAGTGAAAACCTATAGAGTAGCCTGGGTCACAGGGCCGTGACCCATATGTGGTGTCAGAGGCACGCAGATAAAAGGGAAAAAAGGTTGGCTAGTGGCAAGTATATCAGCATGGATCATCAAAAGAAAAGGTGGAAAGAGGCAGAAACTCTGTTTGCAAGGGTCAAGTCATAGTACGAGAGTGGATGTGCCCCAGGAAGGCATCAGTAGGGACAGTCACATCATTCAAGTGAGTGCCATATAATCTGTTGCACTAATGACCTCTGACAAGGAGAAATTCAGGAAGACATGACTGCCCCTGTCCCCAGGTTGAAAATCTCTGAGGGTGTGAAGGTTGGACCCTCGGGACCATGACACATTTATCCCATGCATGTCCTAGGAGCAGTCCATTATTTTTGTTCTAAGGTAGAAGCACATTCTCTGGGCAGATTGCTGCCATTGGGTTAAATCCAGCAGGGGAGATCACAGGGGCTTCCTAGGGTGAGTTTTTCTCAGGCAGAGACTTAATTACTTCCCAGAGCTATAAGGGAGAATCCTGACCACTGGGAACCCATTGCAGTCATGCAAATAAATGCTTTGCCCCAAATCAGGTTGGCTTATCTATGCTTGCTCTGTTTAAATGTATTTAAAGTTCTTAGGTGATTCGTATTTCCTTTTCTAGCTGTCTTGCCACTTTTTGTTCTTGGTATGGTTTAGGCATGCAGCTTTAGTTCAACTTTGGCTCATCCCCAGTTCTGTGGCAGTAGTTTTGAGCAAATATGGCTTTGGTAATAAGACTCTGGGCACCATCTGGGACTTAGCTTCTCGTGAGCCTGATCTGTAATTTGATTCTTTTAAAGAATTTGCCTATGATTATGAGCATGAGCTAAGTAACAGGTCCAAATAGCAGAGTGGTTTACATTCAGGATATGCAAGCTTTTTATTAGGAGGACCTCGTCTGATAGTCTTTGTTCCCACAGAGGCTCTAAGCATAGAGTAGGTCCTTGTTTTTACTCCAGAAATAGTGGGAAACTGTATTTTTTATTTTTTATTTTTTTTACATCCATATGCCTGGGTCCCATGTCCAGTAATTCTGATTTGGTAAACTGAGGCAGGGTACAGATCTGGGTATCTGTATTTTTGAAAAGTCTCCAGTAAGGTTCTGATGCCTAGCCAGGGTCAAAACCATGATGTGCATGTATGGCCCTCAGCATGGAGCCCACAGCCTTAATGCTTGGGTTCAAATCCCGGCTTCTTACTTCCTATCTGTATACACTAGACAAGTCTCAGCATTCTCATATGTAAAATGGAGATGAAAAGAGTATTTCGTAGGTTTGTTTTCCTAGTTAAATGCATTATGGTAATTGACCAGGAAATTGTTTCCTCTTGTTTGTTTGTCTGGATCAGGGGCCAGATCTAGCCCACCGACTCTTTTTTGTGGTCTTTGAGCTAAGAATGGATGGGAAAAATCAAAAGGAAAATAATAGTATATGATGCATGGGGAAAAAAATACATGAAATTTACATTTCAGTGTCAACAAAGTTTTATTGGAATACAGCCATACTCATTCATTTACATATTTTCTGTGGTTGCATTCACACTACAATGGCATAGTTGAGTAGTTGTAACTGAAACTATATGTCCCACAAAGCCTAAAATATTTACAGTTTGGCCCAAGTACAGAAAATTTGTTTACCCTGGCTCTAGATAGGTCCTTACAGTACTCAGAGCTTGGCAGGGTAATCATACCTTCTCTCAAATAGGATATGGAGTGAGAAAACCTTTTTGCCTTAATATTCTTGTTCTTGATGCCCAGTGTTACTTACCAAGTTATTGAAAAGAAGCTTAAATTTAATGGCTATTTTAATCCTGATGCTACCAGTGCATCCCTTTGGTCATGTGTGGCATTACTGTAATTCGAGTTAATAAATGACCTCCACTTTCTCCATATTGTTTATCCAAGGCATTTGCTTCCTCGCAAGGAAGGCCTGGATCAGCTTCTGTAAGCTTGCTGAGTACAGTCTCCACCGGCATACAGCAAGTTCGTGGCTAAACGCCTCAAGGGCATTTAATAACATTTGCAGCTTAGTGAACTGGAATGGTTTTCCAGAGAGCTGCGAGTCGATTTGAATGTTTTTCCCAATACTCTGTGAAACACCAGAGGCATATCGCAGTGAATCCCAAGGACATAAGGGTAACGAAAATCAGAGACATGCCTCTGTTCTAGATGCCCTGTTTTCCTTCTCGTACCCCGAACAGGGTTTATAGGATCTGTCCTGATTCCAGTTTCCAGGATTTGTTGTGAGTTCTTAGACGTCGAAGTACAAATTCAAATACAGAAGGCCACATTCTCCCGAGAGCAGCGCGCTGTGTTTTCTCCTCACTCCCAGCCCCCTCCGGTTACTGAAGGCGGCCGGGCCCCGGCCCCCCGCCACACCTGGGTGCTCTTGTCCCCGGGAGGGTCTTCCACTGACTTCCCCCAGACTGAAATCCAGCTTGCTGAGGTGTTTCATTTGGCCCGTACAATTTTTCTTTTTGAATTTGCGAATGAGCTGCCAGCACTTAGGCATTGGGAGGCTTCACACAAAACCTGGACGCCCAGCTTCTCCCGAAGCCGTGGAAGATCCGGCACCGCCGCCCCCGCCGGCGTTCCCCATGCCAGCATTTGGCAAGCCCCACGGAGCAGCTGCAGCGGTCTCCTGCTGCTGCACGCGGTGCGGCGTCGCGCGGCTCCAGCCCGTCGCAGCCTCCCGACCCCCCTCCGCCTGGCGGGGCTGCAGCAGCCCCTCGCAGTACTGCCTGCTCTCTCCCCCGCGTCCTCACTTCCCGCCAATTATCAGCTGTCCATCCCAAACGTAAAATGGTCCCAAAGCCAAACGCATTCATTGTGACCTAGCCTGTGACTTGGGAAATCTCTCTGTTCTGTCTTACTTCGTTTCTAGGGTTGAAAGGCAACTTAGATT
The DNA here is from genome assembly GCF_002288905.1 of Enhydra lutris kenyoni. NCBI lineage: Eukaryota > Metazoa > Chordata > Mammalia > Carnivora > Mustelidae > Enhydra > Enhydra lutris. The sequence continues at coordinate 66,131,831 of NW_019154087.1, forward strand.
ATATAAAGTGGGTACATGGTTATTCTATTAGTCTGTGGTTTTCAGCGTGTATGTGTGTTTTAAAGCAGTGTAATAAAAACAGTCCAGACAGGATGGTGGGCTGACAGCCGGGGCATCTTTCTTGGTTCGGGGCTCAGCTTTACAATCCATGTTAAAAATGAAGCTGCTTACATACCAATCCCGCTAAACACTATACTTCACACCTTAAATATGGGTTTTTTTCCCCCGTCCTTTACAATCTTCTAGCCGATCACACAGGTTATATTTTTACAGATGTACAGATGAAGAAAGTGAACCCTAAGGAGTAGAGTAACCTGCTCCCCACTCACACAGCTAGTGACTAGACGAGTTTGATTGCAAACCCAGCTCTTCTGATTTAAAGTCTAACATCTCTCTGTTATCTCTGTGACCTTGGTTAACCCCCCAAGTGGGGATGAACTCTTTTCCTCCAGCTCTGAAATTATAGGATTTTCTAAAATAAACAAAAGACTACGGTCCTCTATAAGAAACAAAATTCTCAATTTGGTCACCAAAAGTAGCATTCAGACTTTCAGGAGAAGCATTCGTGCTGATTCCCCCTGCCTTTTTAGAGTTCAAGCAAGAACAAGAGGGCTGTGTAAGTTGAAAAGTACTCCACAAACAGCCACGGTGACTGCACTGTCATGGCATATTCATTATATGGTTTTACTGGATGAAACAGAATCAGATTACAGAGATCTCATTTGCGAAAGTTCTAAGGAACCTTGCATGCCCTATTGAAGAAGATTTTATTTTAACTTTAATCAGAATTCAATTTAAATAATTTAGAGTGTTTTTAGGCAGAATGGCTGTCTGAGATGTAATGTCTTCATTTCTTAAGGGATTAGATTGTATTGACTTAAAGGTTGAGTACACGTGCAAGACCGTATCCTTTGGAAATGCTGCCTGATAATACTCAGCTTTAATTTCATACGAGATTAACATACTCAGTTCAGAATACTATAAATATTAAAGAAGAAAACTGATTCTCTAGTAAATTATCATGTAACTCCAAACCTACCTAAACATTCTCTCAGTTTCTCACCTCTCGTTTGACATTTCGTGGACTTTGGAATCATGGCTGTTGATTTCTGTTTTTCCTTGGGTTTGGTGATAAGATTGTCTTTACTAATATTTTTTTGCTATCTTTATTATCCTGGTTTTAAAATTAATTCCATGACTTCATTGAATTTTACCATACCGCTATTCAGCCAATCTGTTCTGAGTCCCACGTGGAAGGCACTGAGTGTGCTCTGGGACCGTGTTATGGCAGCTATAGCCCCACAGGGGCAGGTATGGTCTCAAGGGAAAGAAAGCATCAGTGTCCTTCCCTCTCCTTCTCAGCGTGCTGAAATTGCATTTCTCTTTTGAGATCCAGATAAAGATGACTTCTTCATCAAGCCTATCTAATACCACTGGCTATCTCTCCTTCTTCCTTCATTAATTTCCTCCTCCTCTGTGATCTCATAACACTTTTTCCCCCAGATTTATTGAAGTGTAATTGACAAATAAAATTATAACACACCTAATGTATATAATGTGATGATTTGATGTACATATACCTTGTGAAAGAATTCCCACTGTTGAATTAACAAATACATTACCTGACATATTTATCTCTTTTTTATTATTTTCTTTTTGGTGAGAACACTTAAGTTCTACTCTCTTAGCAAACTTCATTTATACAATATAGTATCATTACCTTTGGTCACCATATTATATATTAGATCTTTAGATCTTATTCATCTTTATAACTGAGAGGTTGTGCCCTTTTATCAGTCCCTCCTTATTTTCCCACCTCCTAGCCTCTAGCAATCACCATTCTACTCTGTTTCTATGAGTTTGATATTTTTCTTTTTTAAAGATTCAACATACAAGTGATACCATGCAGTATTCATCTTTCTCTGTCTGGCTCATTTTACTTTGCATAGTTCCCAACAGTCTCATCCATGTTGTAGCAAGGAGACTTTCTTTAGGATGACTAATACTACATTGTGTGTGTGTGTGTATCACATTTTCTTTATCCATTCATCTGTCAGCAGTCACTTAGGTTGTTTCTGTACCTTGGTTCGTGAATAAAGCTGCAATGAACATGGAAGTATAGATAACTCTTGGAGATAATGTTCTTAATTCCTTTGGATATATACCTAGAAATGGGATTGCTAGATCACATGGTAGTTTTATTTGTAATCTCTTGAATAACTATTTTCCATAGTGGCTTTTACCTGTTTACAATCCTGCCAAAGGCAAGGGTTTCATTTTTTTCCACATCCTCACTAACACTTGTTATTTCTTGTCGTTTTAGGAACAGCCATCCTAACAGGCATGAAGTTCCTAACACTTTTTATACCTGTAAATAGTTCTGTATGTAGTTCTGTGAACAACTCTGTAAACTTCTTTTCTTACACCTGCCATATGTCAGTAAACACAATGCCTATCACACAGTAGATGAGTATAAAGGGACAGAAGCTAAAGCCATATACTTAGAAAACACTTCTGTTTTATCACAAATCATTTTTTAAATTTTTTATTTTTTAATTAACATATAACGTATTATTAGCCCAAGGGGTACAGGACAAATCATTTTGTATCATAAAACTAAACTTTGGTTAAATGAGAATCTGTTATTCCAAATCTTGCTGCGGACCACTAAAGATCTCCAAAATGTACTTTTTGTCTAAATTTTCATTTCATTCAAATGAAGTTCTCATTCACTTTCAGGTATTTTCTTGGCCCCCTGTGTATATTTGTTTTATTATATGGTGATACAATAAGTATTGACTCCTCCAGTGCAAGACCTTAAATGATGACTCCTATGACTCTGCCAGCCAGGGCATTGAGAAGTTTGGGAGGAAACTGCCATTATTAGCCCAGGGCTGGTGCACCAGCTGAGAAGACAGAGCCTCCCTGCCCCAGGCAGTGGCCTGGTGTTAAACCAGAGCACCGCACTCTTTACTTTTGAGAATGGTATAAATGCATATTTCACACTTACCAGTTGATACACACCATGGGGCTCTATTGATACATAAGACATTCTTCCTCCCTTGAAAGTATTCTGATATAGATATGAAAAAATGGCTCACAAACACTCACCCTTCACATAGGGAAGAAAGCAATAATTGCCAAGGAGAATTTGCCAGAGCAATAAGAACACCATGAAGTGGGAGTAATTGTAATAGTGTATGGTATTCTTACAAATCTTAATTAAAATAATGCAGCACTGTTGGGCCCAACTCATAATAGTTCCTAGCTAATCTGAGCTAGATCCCTGAGGTTCGAGTAAAGTGTGAGGGTGTTTACGAGAGAGAAGATGTATGTGTCCAAGGTCAGTTAAGTTTGCAGAGAGCATTGAGGTTTAGTCAAGACCTTAGTTAGACACGTGTAGAAAGACCTTGGTCTCTGAGAAGGGAGAAAGAATGGGCTGATGATAATGTCCAAAGCCTCCATTACGTAAGAATTTACACAAATTCCATTAATTATTGCTTGATTATTTTTATGGGTAAGAAAATTTAAGTCCCCCAGAGAATTAAATCAGTCCAGCTATATATGCACTGCGGGTATCTGATGAATGCCATCCACCTTATTCTGACAGATGGAATTCAGAGCTGGGAAAAACTAGGCTATTTTTGACCTACAAGCTGTATTATATTTATCACCATCCTGCTTCATACAGGCATATTATCTCACGTTACTTGATCTTAGGTGTTAACCACATAGTACCTCTTTCCTTAATTCTCTTCCTGGTAAGCCACAGCTTCTCCACTCTAATAATCTCTGATTTCTCTTTGACTTACAGTGTGACTTCTAGACTTTTTCCCCCAACATGTTTTATCAATTTTATAATTGCAGCATAAAGAAAAACACATAAACAAGTAGCCTCCTTAAAAACTTGTAGGAGTGAGCATGGAAAATGTGGAGGGGGTCAAAACCTATTTCTGCATTTTGTTAAATTTTGGAATACCTAGTGAAAATTTCCCAGTGGGGGGAAAATTTTTTTTTTACATAACACAGCTTCAGGATTGTAATGTGATTGCTTTTTAACTTTCAGGAGTGTTACAGTTCTTTAAGATGTAGGTATGCATAGATATCTGTAGACATACATGCACGGTCTTATGATTTTGTTAGATTCTCTCCTGGAGTACTTTCTTTGGAAGTTATTTTCACAAAAGTAATTTCTGCTATCTTTGCCTTTCTCACCAAAGGCCATAGTGACTACTTTTGAATTCTTTTAACTAATTTGCAATTCTAAGACTCTTGTGTGGGATAAGGACAGTGATTACAGCTCCCTCTCCTGTCTTTAGCAATTTGCTCTTAGTTTGGCATTGCCAATTACACTGTGTATTTACACGGGCCACAGGGTAAGGCTGCATTGCCCTATTTACTGCCTGCTCATTCTAATGATGACTTTGTATCTTTCCCTCCATCGTTCCTCTTTTCAGGACCATAGAAGCAAAGAGACAGAGCCACAGAGACAGTGGAGACAATCCCATCTCTCCATTTTACAGTTAAGAGAGGGATTTAGGAAGGCTACATCTTAACTAGGATGACCAGCTAGTTAGGGATTTATAAAGGTTACTCAGGAACTTATATATAAAATTATTTAACTTGGGGCGCCTGGGTGGCTCAGTGGGTTAAAGCCTCTACCTTCGGCTCAGGTCATGATTCCAGGGTTCTGGGATTGAGCCTCGCATTGGGCTCTCTGCTCAGTGGGGAGCCTGCTTCCCGCCCACCCACCCCTTCCCTCTCTGCCTGCTTGTGATCTCTGTCAAATAAATAAATAAAATCTTTTAAAAATAATAAATAAAAATTAAAAATACAATTTTTTAACTTATTAAAGTAATAATTTATTGGCTTTGTGGCTATAAAAAGCTTAAAAACCACATTATGGTTGCTTTACATTTGCTATGTCTCAGGAGTTCTTCATTCTCACAGCATGGTACTGTACCTGCAGCATTATCTTAGGACAAATAGGAATAAAGTCAAGAGTCCCAGGGGCACTGCCATTCCCAGCTGCAGTCCGCGCATATGGCCGGTAGGAGGCCTCGGGGATCACATAGCTGATGACAGGGTGTAGGACTAAGAATCCAGGTATAGACAACTGGCATGTTAAAGTCTTACCTGTGGTTTGTGGAGCTTAAACTATACGGTAGAGTAGAGCGACAAAGGGTGGGGACAGTAAGGACACAGCAGCAATGTCAGGTAGGGACCTGGGAAAGCAGCTTGGATGGGGCACCAAGACTAAGGCCCAACCCTACCTCAAACCCCAGGTCTTTTTCCTCTCTTTAGGGTGTGTATAAGGAACACCAACAAGTAGGGAAGCAAATTACCTTGTTCTAGTGCATTGTGCTTGGGTCTAGACCCCACAGGAGAGGGTATTAGAAACTCAGGCATCACACCAAAGCAGGCCTCTGTCTGTCCACTTTCATTCTCTATTAATAAAAAGCGGTTATCCTCTAGAAGCTGCCCCTTTAAGGAGAAGAGGACATTGCACTGAAGTGCTGACTTATGACCTGGGGTCCAGTAGGGAGATTTAGGCCTGGAAAACTCTTGTGCAGTGAGAGCACGTTATGCAGCAGTGCAGCTCTGAGCAAACGCAGGAGGCCAGCATCATGAATGGGGAATAGGAGTAGAGAAGGGCTGGGATGTTCTGTGAATTTCTGACCCAAAGCAGTATCAACCCCGGACCTATGGCTAGATGAGGCCTGAAGAAGGGAGACTTGGAAGAGCAGGAGAAGGCCCAGACCAGTAAGAGCTGGGAACAACCATCCCAGGCCTCTTGAGATTGTCCAGATGAGCTAAAAAATAATCTGGCCATTTTCCAGTTACAGCAGCCACTAAGGTGAATGTGTCTCTCTGATTTAAAAGTGACCACAATGATCGGTAGGCAATCAATTTGTAAATCTGTGTATTTCTTAATGATCTAGTAACGCAAGTTTTATACGTTCCTCATGACAAACTCTTGCTTTTCGAGAGGGGGAAAACATAGTACATTTGTAAATAAGCTAAATGCTTGTTTCTCTATGTGTCTCATCTCTTCTGTATAAAAGAAATGACAAGAATTAGGGAAAGAAAAGACATCTTTGTAGAGTAAGTAATGATGGGGCAACCTGGAAAGGCCTGGTGGATGAAACCAGACCTGCTCACCCATATGGGACAGTTACTGGAGCATGGACACTCAGGCGGGGAGAGCAGAGTTCCGAGGGCAGAGCACAGAAGCCCCCGTGGTCTGGGCAGGACATCATGAGAGTCTCTGAACACAAGAGCAGCCAGGTGGGCTCTTGAGAAACAAGTGTCACAGCCTCAGTCTGGGAGCTGGACTTCAGGGAATGCCAGGGTGTTAGCAAGTTTGTCCAATGAGAATTCAGGGGTGCTGCTATGCAAACTACAGAACAGGCAGTGGGACACAGGGGAACGAGGCACAAGGCCGGTTAACAGAAAGTGAACCCAGAATATAAGTATAATTAGAGATTATACTGGACTTAATACAGAGATCCCAGGTTTAGAATAGAGGGACTTTTTCCTTCCTGCTCAAAGTCAAGATTAGCCTAGACAGGGCTATCCTAAGGGAGGGGTACTATTACTCTCCCCACTTTATAGATGGGATATGAAGGCTTCATGAGGCCTGCTAACCAGCTCTCACAGTCAGGGTGTGGTGAAATGAGGTGGGAGCCAGGCATTCGGCTCCAGGAACAGTGCTCCTCTCCCTGATCTCAGGCTCAAGCATGTGACCTTGGGGGAGAAACCCATCTCCCCCATGAGGTAAGTTTGGTTACTCTGACTTTGTGGGTGAGAAAATATATTGCAATTGCAAGGTTTGCTTCAGTATTACGTAGCTGATAAGTGATAGAGTCTGGATATAACCCACATGTGTCAGAGCCCAAAGACATCACTACCTTAGGAACTACATTAGGAACTTTGTCTTGTTCTGAGTTTCAGCTATAAATAAGGACTATGCTATTTTCTAAAAGGGAAGTTGTTTGATTTTAAGCAATTTAGTCAAATGATCAAATGTGCAAGGTTAAAATGTGTAAGTACAAAGCTTTCTTAGAAAGCAAAAATAGATACCGTGCGTATTGAGATTTCGGGACTGCTCCTGCCAGGTGACCTTGGGCTTTATCAGATCTGGGTTCAAATCCTGACATCACCACTGGCCATGAGAAGCACCATGGACAGCTGCTTAACTTATTTTCTTGTCCAGAACACGGGGATAATATTATCTATAAACACTGAATATGATGAGAATATAACTTTTCCAGCCTGGTAGCTTAGAGCACCATAGCTACTCACCAAACATTAGTCCTCTGCCTTTCTAGCTTGTTCTGTCAGTCATCTTCTCATGATGGTTTCACACACTTAAGATCTGCTCTCTCATCTGCCCCTGCCCTTCTCCTTCTCAGCCAACAGCTCATCTTATTTCACAGGACAGTTTCCCACGGTTCCTCCACCATGTCTCCTCTGATTGTAATCTTAACTCCAAGTGGTAAAATAGTCTTACACAAAGTCCTAATGTATGCAGATCTACATCCTGTACCACTTTTTCCTCACCAGCACAAGAATTTTGGTTCAAAGATCCTAAAATCTGTGAGTAATTTCTATTGGGAGTAATTGGATAAAGGGGAACTTCCCAATTTAGAATGCTAAAAAAGAAAATATCTACTCTGCTTTGTCAAGGTAAGAAGGTAACTCAAAGGCTAGCATTTTTACCTCAAGCATACACAGTATCTGCTTCTTTGAGACCATAAGACCATGGAGGCAGAATTCAACAACTTTGGATTATAAAATCAGAAAGGTATAGAATATTTGCATGGAGGACCAAAAAGAAATAATTTAGGATGGTTTCAACTGTTCTCCCTTGAGTAATAAGTGGATGTTGAAGCGAGTAAGATACAGAAAAACACATTTGGAGCTAGGGAGTAACAGAGATTAGGATGACTACTTGGAGATTAGGTCTCCTAACCTCCCTCCTAAAGACTCATGTGAATTCTTAGCTTAACTAGTCCCTTTGCCATTACTCTGAGTATTTCCAACTGAGCAGCCCCTGTGAACTTCCTAAAACACAAATTAGACCTGGATTTGGCTTCCCCATTGCCTAAAGATCCATAGTGAGTCTACGTAGCATGGCACGGCAAGTCCTTGCAGTCTTATTTTTTATGGCCTCCATATACGTTTCCTATGCTCCAGCCACACCAGGCTCTCCCATCCTTGTAAAGGCTACCCTTTGCCAGCATCTACTTTTTAATATGTTGTTTCTCTACTTAGAAAACTTCTCTCCCTTTCCATCAAATGAACATTCCTTAAGAAGCTGGCCTAGTGTTGCTTTTTTCCGAGGGGGCATTTTCTGACTTCTGACAGTCCTTCCTCTTCCACGTTCTTCTAGTGCTCTGCCCACATGTTCTTGCTCCGGGGCTCGATTTGCTTAGCACCCTGTCTCCCACACTGGGCCACGTATGAGTCCCTCAAGGACAGGGCTCTTGCCTTATTTATCTCTCAGCCCCTGTGCCGATCACAATAACTGGCACGAGATAACCACCCAATAACTATTTATTGAGTTAATTAATAAAATAACAGACATATTGAATTAATAGTGCTTAACTCAACAAACAGAACATATTCACTGTGCTTAAAAGACGTGTCGTAGAAAACCTTTGGAATGCTACAAAGACACTGATAACAATGGTTGTCACTGGGGAAGGGAACTGGGTGGCCAGAAGATAGTGGAGACAGAACCTTTACTTCATATGACCCGTAATACTGCTTTAATTCTGTACCATGCACATGCCATTATATCTTTATATACCCAAATTAGTCTAATTTAATGTGTGTGTGTGTGTGTGTGTGTGTGTGTGAGCAGAACAACCTCGTATCAAAAAGTTTCATAATTTCTTTTCCAGCAAAAATTTAGATTGTCAGTATAAGTTTATGATACAGTCTTTCTCTGTTACCAAAACAGCTCTTGTCTGAGTTTCATTTGGGTTTAGAACTAGAAGGGCGTTTAGAAACCAGGTTATGCTTCATATGGCAAATAAGGACCCACTGAGCTGTGTTGAGACCTTCAAATCTTAACAAATAGTTTGAGGCCAGGGTGGTTGAACAAGACCCCTTCTCTCTGCCAGGCCTCATTTCTTCTTTTAAGATCTTGGGGAATTTGCTGGTTGGGCAAAAACGAATGAGATCTGATCATTAAGAACACCGCACACGGGATTCAGTTCTGCAAGACTGTGAATATGTTTGCTTCAGGTTCCAGGGTTTACAGGTACATTTGGACCAGGGAAAAGTGGTGGATTGGGCAGTATGGGAGTTTGCCATCCTGTGTAACATCAGTTGAGGCTTAGACTTGAAGATAGGCCTCAGTTCATGCATTTCTCTTCTCAAGGGTCAGAGTAGTTAGTATTTCAGTATACAAGTTATTCCTATATGGTAGCCTGAATGTCTTTTCATGAGAAGATCCTCCTTCTGTTCCATTTTACCCCCTGAGTGTAAATACCTTAAGGATATTTCTACTATGTATGGAACCACAGAAAGAGAAAATGCTGTAATGAAAGAGCACCAGGGAGAAATCCCAGCTAAGCCAGCCACACGATTTAACCTCTCTGTGTGGCTTCATTGACAAAATGGAGAACATATGACCAGTCTCAGAGAATTCATTCCCACATCCCATAGGATTTTTAAATTAAGGATTAAATTATATGATTTGTAAAGCACCTGTCACATAATAGGAATTCAACAAATGTTAATTCCCTGCCCAGTGCCCTGAATAACTTATTTAAAAGAAAGTTTATCTAGATAACAGATGTTTTTGCATAGTGAAGTACAAGTATGTTAAATTCCTACTACTGAATATGTGTAGGATGTAAGTCACTCCTGAAAAAAACATTCCTTGTTCCTTGTCAATAACGTACTTGTCTTTTCTTATTGCACATCATGATACATGTTTCTCAAGGTTAAAAGCTTATTGTGCTTGGCTTGTGTCATATATTTTCTTTGATTATCTTTCACCAAAATATACTGAATGCCTAAAATTTAAGTCATGATAATTAGAAGTTATATATATTTATTTTTTTAATGAAAAACTAACACCTTGCACACCAAGAAGAATGTTTATCTGGGAATTTCGTGCTTACCCACATGGGAAGAACTCTTGAAACACCACAGGGAATAAAAAATAAGTCCAATCTGACTTCTAAATTAAAATCTTAGACTCCTCAAAACATAACTTTGAAAGATTGGTGTTTAAAGGGGACAGAGGCAACCTGTACCTCTCAAGAGAGTCCCCCTTCCCACCCTGCCCCTAGCATTTTAAAGCATGTTAATCCAGGCTCACTCATAAACCCCAGCAGCAGGGGATCATTGTTCATTGGTTTATTATGGTCAGACTGGACTGGTTTAAACTGAGCAGAGGAAGTTAATTATCAAATGTTTTAGCTGGCTCTAACAATGAATAACCAGTTCTTGTCGGACACCGTCTGGTTCACCGCACAACTTTTTAAGATGGGGGTGGGGGGGGTGGGAAATCACCCATCAGAATCTGCAATGAGGGAATTTGCTGGGACTGCCCTAATCTGTTTCCCAGGTTGTTCAAACCAGTTCAAGAGCAGTTAAACAAGGTTATGTAAGTGACATGTGATGTAGCCCAAAATAGTGACTGCAAACACAGGCTGCTGTTGCTGGGCAGTTGTCAACTGCTTTAAAAAAAAAAAAAAAAAAAATCCTCCAGCAGGATAACAAATGGACCTTTAAAAATCAGAAAGAAATTTAAGCCAAAAGTTAATTCTAAAAGGGATCTGGTGAAATGGCCTTTCTGAAAATGTGTGCCTTTTTCAGAAAAAGGGAAACTACAGTGTACATAAAGCCTGGAAATTCTTAAGAGTATCCATCAGGGGTAGTTAAGTTAAAGAAGACTCAAAAAGTTTGGTTTTCTGCTAAAGCACAGAGTTTTCAAGTTTTAATAACAGTAACAGCAACAAAACCTTCAGATTCGTTAATGGCTTTGGGCATATAAGAAATTATTGAGCAATGTGTCTTTCAGATAGGGATAAATATTAAACTGTTATTCATTTCTGCCCCCTTTTAGTTAAACTCTCTTGTAGTTTCAAGGGGTGAAAAAGAAAATTGCATTTCACATAGCATGGAAAGCGTGAAAATAAAATTTTAAAGGAAAATGAGATCCTTTGGTGAAATCTCTTTGATAGATTGTTTTTTAAAAAGAAAATGAAAACAATCATAGCAGAGGATCTAGAATATGTCTTAACTGTCATCAAGAGGTTTGCACCCTGACATTTGGATTCTCACATTTCCGTATATTCTCTGAGTTCCCTGCCTTCAAACATGTTGCAGATCTGGGGAGTCAGGAATTGAGGAGCAGGTTTCCATGGAAGTAGGTGGAGAAGGACTATAGGATCTTTGTCACAGGTTTCACATTGGGGGAGCCAACCTGGTATTTTTTAAATTTTTTTTAATTTCCCTGTTTTGTATTTTGTATTTCCCTATTTTTGAGATCTGAGTCTCAGGGACACTGGTGTGGGCTTCTGTCTTAATCTCTAAGAAACCTAGGATCTAGTACCACATTTCCCTACCTGAATGGTGAACAAATTAAGAAATAAAGCAGTAGCTGGTGGTAAATAAAATTTCAACCTGGGGGAGGGGCAAGTGGTAAATACATTGAAGGATGTGGCTTAGTGGTAAGAGCAAAAAAATGGGGGTATGGCCTAGCTCCCTGGTGGAATAAGAGAGGATAGTGTATTTTTCCAGATGTAGAGAAGTAGAACATTGCTGGGGAATTGAAGAAAGTGTATGTATCCCTAGATATCACTGAATATGGAAGTAGTTGAGCCAGAGCAAAGCAGAAATCCTTCTTAAGGTCAAAGCAAAGAAGTAATGGGGAAGATGTACCACAGGTGCGGCCACACCCCTAAGATGGAACGTGAGCCAGGGTCCGACAAGCAGGGATGTTCACTGCACCCTGCGCTCCCACCTGCAATTTTAGGATGTCTCTAAGGATGGTTTGTAATTCTGGACTGATCTTCAGAATTTTTCCATTTTGTTAAAATAAGTCACCAGACACAGTGTCTTTCATTCCCATTGTAATAGCAATCAAATGACCAAAAAAAACACCGTAACTAAAACACCAGTAGAAAAAAACAGTCCAGTGTTACAGTATCAAATGCCTCTGATCCCAGCTTTGCTTACTTTTCCTGAAATAGCAGTTAAGTTTTGCTGAGCACGTCTTTGAGCTCTGCCTGCCAGCCTGCCTCCCCTCTTTGTGCCCCAGTGGCTCAGTGTCGCTTTGAATAAGATACAGAAGAGTTTGGACTTGGAAGTTTAGGTAGTGAAGGGCCCTCGAAGGCCTTTAAACAGAAGGGTGAAATGATCAGATTTGTGATTCCTAAGGATCACTGCACAGCTCTCTGGAAGGTGGAGGCTCATGGCTCTGAATGTGTGCTCAGAGGAGCCCTAGGTTTGCAGCACAGTGCTTTCTGGATTCCTGGCAGGTGAAGAATGGGGAGCAGCACCAGGGAGGGTCCTCATGGGCATTTCAACCAGGGTAGCTCTTCACTTTGTGTTCTTAGATACTGCGGGCTATGTTAGAGTTCATTTCTTTTAGACAGCTTTCAAATTAAAATTTAATCATCATTTGATTTAGAAGTAAGGACATGGTAGAGGCAGGGTAGACTAGTTACAATCATAATAATATGTGATAATATATGTATATGTAATAATATTATGTAATATGTAATAATATTATGATAACTACCATTCACCAGATCCTTCCCGGATGCCAGGGATGATTCTAAGTACTTTATGTGGTGTATTCATCTTCCCGATAATTCACAAGATAGGCATGTTGGTAATTCCTGTTTAACAAATGGGGAGACGGATACATGGAAAGGTGAAGTAACTTGTTTCAGGTCACACAGACAGTAAACAAGGATTCAAACTGTACCTCAGAAATATAACCAAGGGAGCCTAAAATCAAGGGCAAAAATACTGGCAGATGTAGACAGGATGCAGGAGAAACTCAGGGCAGAGAATCATCAGGACCTCAGAGCCTCAGGACCTCACTGAATATTGAAGATTGTGGGAGTTTGTGCGGAGGTGGGCAGGGTATAAATCAAAGATGACCCCAAAGCTTCTAGTTCTAATAACTGGCTATAGCTTTAAGGCTAGGGGACTATAGGAGGCTGGAAGAGGGCTGTCTGTGGGGTGGGCACATTACACTTGATTTGTGAACATGGAGGATTTGACAGGTCAGAGACCTTCAGGTGGGGACACCCACTGAATTAGGTGGATGAGCACATCTAAAACCCGGAAGAGAGGGCTCGGGAGCCCTCATAGTGTTGACAGCTCCCTGGATGTCCTCTGGTCACCAGAATGTGTAGATACAGCTTGTTCTTCTCTGTTCCCCTGTCTTCCTGGGCCTCAACTGGCCAGACCAGTTGCTTACCACACATTTAACTGTGTCCCTGCTGTTCCCTGCCCCGGTCCTTTGCCTGGGATGCCAGTGTGCTTGTTCTCTCCATGTTTCAAATCCACAGCATTCTTCGAGGCTTACCTCAGATGCTGGCTCTCTGCGCAAAGCCTTTCTCATCTGTCTCTCCCAGTGTAATCACTTCCTTCTTTAAAGTCATACCACATCGACCTCACGTGATTTATCTTACTACATTTCCCCAGCCTCATCCACCTTCTAGAAAGATCATGGAGGGAATGGACCTTGTTTTGCCTTTAAAATGTGTGCCTACTTACTTTGAAGAGTTTTGGTATTAAGTAACAGTGGAAAAGAGAGAAAGCAGAGAGGGAGCAACTGTGCAAGGAAGCTGTAGCCTTCCAGAGTCTTATACCCTCTTACGGTCTTGGGCCCTCATCTGGAATTCTTAGCTGAGCTACAGACAGATCTGAGTCCCAGCTTTCTGTCCCATGTTTACCCTAAGGATGTCATTCCCCACTCTCATATCTTTACCGGCTTATTGAAAAAGTTAAGACTTGAAGATGAGATCAGAGCTGTATGGTATTTGTCTCATCTCAAGCAGGCTCTTTTCATCTACAGGTGTTCCTCACTCAGTGGTGATATTCTCTTCCCACAGGAAGTTCCTCACTGACATATTTAATTAAGAGTTGGCTGTGTTTGTTCTTTGGATTTTCTCATTCTACTTTTTTTTTAAGGCCGAGATAACAAAAAAAAAAAAAAAAAGTGACATCACTAGCATGTGTTCTATATATATCTATCAATTTGAATCCATTCGACAACATACAAAGCAGCCATTACTATGTCCATTTTATAGATCAGGAAGCTGAGGCTCAGAACAAGTTAAGTAATTTACTTGGCCAAGCATCTCACAGCTCCCTATTGACGGAGGTAGGATTGGGACCCAGGTGTGTCTGGTGACAAAGATGTGCCCTTCCCATTATATCTCCTCCCTGCTGCCTTCCATGTTTCCACTCTTTCCGTTCTAGCATTATTGATGCTTTAAGGCAAGACCCATATGTCATCCAATCTGTATTTTCTCATTTGGGCCCAGCCCAAGTACAACAAAAACTTGGTTCTTGATTTCAAAGTAATTGAAAATTTTAAAAGATAATTTTTCTTGAGTTCAGTAACTTTTAAAACAATGATGTTAATTTTTAGACACTTTCTGAATTATTTTCCACTTAGAAGCAATACCACAGTTGAGAACAATAGGGCAAAAATGATACTGTTGATTCATTTTTTTTAATTTTTGAGCTCAGCTTTGTTAAAGTCCATGGGCACTTTCCATTTGGTTTGAGTACTTCTGGTTAGTCTGTAAACCCATGAATTTATATTACATATGTACTAACTAAGCTTCCTGGTACCCCATCCAGATTTGCTCTAACCTTGGCAGCTTTCTGTTTTCTGGAATGACTGCCTTTTCTCCAAAAAGCTGCCACTTCCTCAGGCAGGAGGTACATTGAACTAGTACACACAGATGGATGAGTGACTAAAGTTCCCTGGGCTCCACTGAACAGATTTTCATTCTTAAAACAAGATGCTCTTACAGGCAAGTGGCTCCGTAATGGATACCTAGCCAACTTCAGTGGACCACCATGTGGGCTTCATGGGGAAATTCTTGAGGACCTATGACACCAGGAAGGCACTCTCATCCACTGTGGGCTTCTGACCCTGGATTAAGCTCTGCCTTTCACAGACCTCTCTGCTGCTTCCTTGTAAATCCCGAGAGCTCTTTTTCCATTGTTGTGTGCATGTAGGAGAGTCTGAAAGGTCTGATGCTGGAGATAAGCAGAAAGAATTTGTATGCAAGGATCTTTTGTGAAAGTCAATTACCTAGGAGTCAGTGGGACTTCTGTGAACATTCATTATTGTAGGTTTGTCTATATACAACATACTGTATGAACATTTAAGTTCTGTATGTTGTACACAATTGAATGTATCAGTATGTTTATATTCATTCTTTTATTCAGTAGCAGGTATGGACCAGGAACTATGCGGTTTGTGCTGCATTGTTCTTCATAGTGCCTAATAGAGTGTCGTAGATGGATGTTCAGCAGTTTTGTACAAAAGCTTTTACTTCAAAGTAATATTTTGGAATCTTCAAAGCATCTTATTTACTTTAAGCTTTTATTTCCCTCCATGTTGTGAAAATAAACATTCTTTTCTTTGGAGTATCTATTACAGTGCTTGTTACCAAGTAGCCAGATGGAACTTTCTCTAAATTTTTATGAAGAAAAATAATTATAATCTATTTGAAAATTGTGCGACATTTGCATTTCCCCTATAAGCTTTTAATTTATTTAGTTTCTTTTTTTTTTTTTTCTTTTTGGTACAAATTCTGAATACATGTGCATGTTAGTATACTACCATTGATAAAATAGGCTGGGGTTTTAGGACTTGGGGGCAGTCAATGGATTACATTCTTTATTAAAATAGTCCATAGGTGTTTATTTTCTTTTAAATGGAAATGTATTACACACTAGTAGCTTCCCATTAACATTTTGAAAAGTTCAGCTATTTGTGGAAAGAGCTCTCAGCATTATCTATTAAAATCAATTTGTTAAAAAAAAGAAAGCAGTAATGTAAATCTTCTAATACTTTGAGAAGAACTAATATAAGGGCTGAATTTTATGTTTTCATTTACCCTTCATGGAGGTAGTCTTCAGCGAGGTTCCTCATATATTTCCCGCTCTTTGTCTTCTGGGCACAAGGTAGGATTCCAATTCCTGCCTTCCTTGTGGTTGGGTGGGTTTATTGGATTAGATCTGAGCAATGAATAGTGAATTGTCCTTTCTGGGCTGGAGCATTGGATTTCCTAAGTAGATTCACCAGCCTCTGTGCCATGAGACTCACAGCATTCACTGTGGTGACTGCTCCATCAGCCTAGGGCTGGAGGTGAGAAGACATGGAGCAGAATTTGCAGCCTATCTGCTGTTGCCTAATTACTTAGGCTTTATAAAGAACTACTTTTTGGCTTTGTTGGTTTTTCTCTGTTGCTTGTATTTTTTCTTTGTCATTGATTTCTATACTGTATTTCATTCCTTCTATTTGCTTTGGGATTAGTTTCTATTTTTTTTTTTTTTTTAGCATCTCTTAAGATAGAATCCTAGATCATCAACTTTAAACCTTTCATTTTTCTAATATAAGTATATAAAGCTAAAAATTCTTTTGTAAGTACTGCTTTAGCTTTATCCAAAAAATTTTGATATGTTTTCATTATCATTCAGTTTGAAATATTCAGTATTTCCATTTTGATCTCTTTTTTGACCCCAAAATTATTTAGATGGGTGTTACTTTTCAGGTATATGTAGCTTTTTTAACTTATATTGGTATGGATTTCTAATTTAGTTCCTTTGTGGTGAGAAAACACACTGTTCGTGATGTCAATCCTTTTAGAATTTGATACTTGTTTTTATAGCTCAAGATGTGCTCTCTCTCAATGAATGTTCCATGAGCAGTTAAGCATGTGATTGTGTAATTATGTATCCTAAATGTTAATTGGGTAAAGGTGTTTGATAATATTGTTTAAATCATCTATATCTTAACTGTTTCTCTAGATAGATAGTGATTGTTCTGAGAAATTGTTGCTGAGAGAAGGGTTCTTGAATCTCCAACTGTGATTTTGGATTTATATTTTTTCCTTTTAGTTCTGTCAATTTTTGCTTGATGTATGTTGAAGCTCTATGAGATGCATTTTATATTTAGGATTGTTATCTGTCTTTATAATCATCATGAAATGACATCATTTCTTTGGTGATACTCTTTGTCTTGAAGTCTTCTTTGTTTGATTTTAATATAGCTGCATCAGCTTTCTTACATTACATTTAACATTGTGTATATTTTCCCATCATTTAACCTTCAACCTGTCTGTGCCTATATATTTAAAATACACCTACCACATATATCAGTCTTGCTTGTTTTTAGCCGGTCTACCATCTTTGATTTCTAATTAAAGTGTTTAAACCATTTACATTTAATGTAATTATTGCTATATTAGATTTATATGTTACTTGGTGTTTGTTTCCTTTTGTTCCCTCTGCTATTTGTTCCCTTGTTTTTCCTTCTCTGTATGTTTTGGGTTAAGTACATTTTAGAATGCCATTTTAAATCTCTTCTGTCTCTTCAGCTACACTTCTTAGTGTTATTATTCTAGTGGCTGCTCAGGCAGTCTCTCAAACATTAATTTGTGTCAGAATCACCTGAAGGGCTATATAAAACACAGATTTCTAGGTCCCACCCTGGAGTTCCTGGTTAGTATGTCTGTAAATTTAAATTTCTGATAAGTTCTTATGTGATGTTGATGTTGCTTGTCCAGGGACCATACTTTTAGAACCATTGTTCTAGGAATCACAGGATGTACTCTTAATTTATCACCGTCTACCCTCAATTAATTTCAAGGATACCATTTTAAGTATAATGTAATAAACTTACAGCAGTAGAATTTCATTTATATCCCCTCTTTTTGCTTTGTTTTTGGATATTTCACTCACACATGTTTTATAAATCCCATTATACATTTTTATTCTTTTTTTTCTATAAAAAATCATTTGACTTTTAAATAATTTTTAGAAAGAAAATTTCATTTACATTTTACCATCTATCATTTCCAATTATTGCTTTTCTTTTCAGTACCCCCAGACTTCTATCTGGTATCATTTTCCTTCACCAAAGAGAACTTCCTTTTCCATATCTTATAATGTGATTCTACTAGCAACAAATTCTCTTAACTTTAGTTTATCCAAAAATGTCTCTATTTCACCTTCATTTTGAGAAATATTTTCATTGGTTATTCTGCGTTGATGGTTTTTCAAGTTATTATATGTTGTCTTCTGGCCTCAATTGCTTTGATATGAAATCAAATATTGCTCTTTCTTTGTTCCCTTTTATGTAATTTTTTTTGGCTCTGGCTGCTCATAATTATTTTTATATCTGTTTTTCAGTAACGTAACTATATTGTGCTATAGTGCTTTTCTTTGTGTTTATCCTTTAAGGGGACATTTGCTAAGCTTTCTAGATTTTCAAGTTGCTGCTTTAATCAAATTTATAAATTTTCACATAGTTTTCTGACCTATTTTCTCTCTGTTTCTGGGACTCCACCTGCACACATATTAAATTACTTAAAGCTATCCTACAGGCTATTAGTACCTTGTTCG
Source organism: Enhydra lutris kenyoni (assembly GCF_002288905.1). Taxonomy (NCBI): domain Eukaryota; kingdom Metazoa; phylum Chordata; class Mammalia; order Carnivora; family Mustelidae; genus Enhydra; species Enhydra lutris. The sequence goes on from NW_019154087.1 coordinate 66,150,464, forward strand.
TTTATACTTAATTTTTTTCTTTGTGCTTTAGTTTGGGTGATTTCTACTTATATTTATTTAATTTCAATAGCCCATTTTTGTTTAGTGCCCAGTATGTTGTTAATTCTAACAAATAAATATTTTATTTTAGATATTATATTTTTCAGTTCTTGGATATCCATTTGGTTTTGTTTATTTTATTTCTATAGTTTCCACACCTCTTCTGACAGTTCACAATTCTTAACTCCTATTAATCATATTTACTTATACATTCTAACATATCAGTTTTTAAATCCTTATCTGTTAATGTCAACCTCTGGATCTGTTTCTACTGATAAATTTTTATATTGACTTTGGTTCGGATTTTCCTGTTTTTAAATATTTTTAATGATTATTATTGTATTCTAGACTTTCCAGAGTATCCAGATTCTGTTATAATTCTCCAAAGAGTATTGAGTTTTGTTCTAGTTGTTATATTTCTGACAGATCACTTTGAAATTGTCAAGCCTTTGCTTTAAACTTTTTTAAAGATACGTCTATTTTGGTTAGGATAAACCAAATGTTTTGGTTAGGATAAACCAAGGCTAAATGTCTCAGCCCTGGACTACCATATTTCCTCCTAAGGTAGGGAACCTTCCAATATTAAAATGGAAAGCCTGAGGTATTTAATGAGTCCTTCTGATTTAGTGGGATTCAAACTTTTTGTGATGGGCAGCAGCTGAAATAATCTGCCCAGCCCTTTTATTTTAAATTGTTTTACCCCTAGACTCTTTGAAATTTCATGTTCAGTTTAGGGGTCAGCCAAGAATTTGAGGGGAGTTAATATGTACATTTTATCTACCTCCATCCCCCTATGACACTCTTCTTTCCAGAATATCCTTCTTCAATTTCTAGCTACTCTGACAGTCCCCAAGTTTGTTCTCTGCCTTCTGAAGTTCGTAAGACTGAGGATTTTGCTTGTTTTCTATCAACCCTGCACTGAGTGGAATATAGGCCCTCAAGGAGAGACCTGTTCAAAGGTGAATCTTGTCTGGGGTGATTGTCTTTTTTCAAGAGTCCATTTTCTTCCAGTTTCTTCCTGCTTTATGTTGCTCCCCAGTGCCTTCAAATCTTTCTCTCCTTTTGTGGACAGTTTATAATTGTTATCTGTAGGAGGTTTATCTGATTCAAGCTGTTCTGCCACTACCAGAACTGGAATTCTCCCCATAATGGACATGTAATTTGAATGAGAAATCTTTGTTTCCTTTATCACCAAGATTCTTTTTAACTACAGGATTATTTCTGTTGCTATATAGTCTGACAAAATATATAGCTACTAATTTGCATAGAGGCCATCTTTGAGAACTTTCAAGTAGACTGTTAATAGTGTTCCCTATTTCCATTCTATCTATTTGGTATATCAATTTAAGATTAATGTTTCTAAAACACAGCTCTGAACTCAACACATTGCAAGCAAGAATCTTCAGTGATATCCCATCACCTGCTGAATAAAATCTGAGTGCTTTAGTTTGTCATCCAAAGTCTCCACCGTCTGGTCCCCAGCATTCTGGTTGTCTGCCCTTCTAATGAAGGGCATCATAGAAAATCGTTTACCTGAAGATGCCTGGGATTTGACTTACTCAGGATTAGCAATCTTAATACCAGAACACAATGTTTAAATAAGACATATTAAAGTTTTTTAGATCTTCTAGATGCATTCTCTTGTTTTCATTGCGGGTTTTGTTGTTGTTACTTTCTTTGGTTTTTTAATATAGCCTGAGGGATGGGACATACATTACTTACTAGTGTAAGGTACGATTTAAATCTTTAATGTTTGCACAACTAAAAATATACATGATGGAAAACTGTGTGAAAACTCTTAGACCCTTACAATGCTTCCATCCTATTTTTGGAAAATGAATTGGTGGCTGTGACCACACTGGTTGGTAGAAACCAGGTATACAATTTCAAATATTGCTGCAAGAAGGAAATTATCCTGTAACCATTATAGTAACATGGATTTTTAAGGTGTCTTCATTTTTTAAGAATCCTTACAGAAATATCCAGCTTTTGGAAGTTTCTTTTTTTTTTTTTTTTTTTTTTTTTTTTTTTTTTTTTGGAAGTTTCTGTTTTTGAATACCCAAAGAAGAAATCTTCTAGTGTGTACGGAAGACAGTGGTCATTTCTTATGCATTCTTGTATGCCTGCAATCTAAGAGACTTAGTCACATTTTACTGCACATTGGCAGAAGTGGAAAAGAACCTTAGATTACCCCAGCCCCTTATGCAAATGTCTGGCAGCCTTGCACACATAGTAGGTTCCCAGTGAATACTTGCTGAATTAAAACCAATTAAAATTACATTTAGTTTTCTCTTTGGACTTTAAAGTTTGTTCAGTTCAGTGTGAGTCGTAGATAAATCTTTGGTTTTGTGTTCAATTTCACACCATGCAAAAGTCACATAATGCTGGTTGTCACTGGATATACGGACGGATAAAGTGTTCCTCACTCAAAATAGTGTTCTTTGCTTCTCAGTTCCAAAGAGCACTTTTAGCCTCCCATTGGACCACCAGTAAATCATATTGCAAGTTGATGTTTAAGACTCTGGCCCTTAATGCACACTGATACTGTCAGCCTTCCTGAATTTTTCCAGTTCCACCATTTGGGGAAGTCACTTTACCAGTGCTAGCATGAGTTTCTTCTTGTGAGCAAATAGCATTAATAATATTGGCCTTCTATATCATAGGGTTGTTGTAAGGCTTAAATAAGATAGTGCTATAATAGGATCTTAAAATTTTATTTTAAAGGTGGTAACCAATTACTTAAGATACTGTAAAGCATCGTGAAACGTTATATGAATCAGTTACGGTCTTTACCATGCGTATTGATTGCCTTTGTGTAATTATCTATACTTACTTATATCCACTAAGAGCCTCCGATTTTTTAAAAAGTCATTAGATTATTATAATGGTAGGTTTTCATTTCTTTACTTTGATAGATTTCCCTATTCTAGTACTATTTATTGTTATTATTACTAAGATTTACCATAATGTTACTGAGAATGTGCTCTAGATTAAATTATTTCAATTACATTAAGCAACACACATTATTTTTATTGAGTATTTACTGTAATTTACTTAGTAAGTCTCAACCAAGGGAGCATATAGTCCTAAACTGAAGGGAGTGCTTTAGATCCTGTTCACTGCTTTATAGCAATCGATGAAATTCCCTCTCTCCTTTCTTTGTCTGCATATTTTCAATGACCCATGACTCAGTCCTCAGACCTCTTCTCTTTCCAGTCTGTGCTCACTCTCCATATGATCTCATCCAGTCTCATGGCTTAAAATAATGACTGCACGCTGTTATACCTCCAGCCCAGACCTCTCCCTGACTCCAGACCTGTGTATCTAACTGCCAACTTGACACGTCCGCTTAGAAACTTCTCAAACATCTCAAACTTAACATGTCCAGAACTGAATTAGGGTAGTTTCCCATAAACCACATGCTCCTACTGTCTTCCCCATTTCAATTTATGGCAGTTCCATTTTTCTTAAGGGTTCAGCCCAAGACTCTTAATGCCTCTACCTCCCCTTTTTCTTCTGATCTATCAGCAAATGCTAGCAGTTCTACCTTTAAATTGTATCTGACCACTTCTCACCACTGTCAGTGCTACCACACTGACCTGACCCACAATCATCTCTCCCCTGGATTATAGTGATAGTCTTCTACCCCTGTTCTTCCTGCATCTGTGTCCATCCATTGAGTCCGTTTTCAACATAACAGCCAGAGTGATCATGCTAAATGTAAATCACATCAAGTCATTTCTCTGCTCAAAGCTTCCCATTGCACTCAAACTAAAAGTCCAAGTCTTAAATATGATCTTTACTATGGCCCAGTATGATCTAACTCACATTAACTCTTTTTCCTTATCTCTTACTTTCCACTCATTCTTTCTGTTCTTTCATACTTGTCTGTTCTTTAAACATGCCAGGTATCCTCCCCAAGATGTCCACATAGTGCCTTCCTTCCTTCAGACCTCTATTTAAAGCATCTTTGAGTAAGTCCTTCCATACTCTTTTTAAAATGCCAGCATCCTCCCACACCTCCACCATGTTATGTGCCCCTTCCCTAGCACTTACAGCTGTCCAGCATTTGTATATTTTACCTAATCACCTTGTCTGTTGACTGTCTCCTCCCAGTTGAATGAAAGTTAATAATAGCAGGGACTTCTGATCATCTCATTCATTGCTCATATTCATTGCTATGTGCCTGGTACCTAGTGGATGTTCTATAAATCTTTTGAAATAAATAAATTAATAATAGCACTAGGCTACAATTTCACATTTTGTTAGTAGATGCCTCTCTCTGAGTATAGTCCCACATCTGAATATTTTAAATTACAGTTTGGTCTACAGTTAAACATTTAACTGTTACAGTTAAAGTTACAGTTAAATATTGTTAGCTATTTATTTATTAACATATAATAAATATTTATTAAATATTGTTAACAGTTACAGTTAAACATTTACAGTTATATAATCTGTAAGTCTTCCCACTGAAATCACCTGTGTGTAAATGGTGGGCAGCATAGCAACTCCAGCAACTGCAGGAGAGCCTTCAAACAATCCACTCTGTTGCTGCTGTGATGTGTAAATGAAAATTGCACCATTGCCTGAGAGGGATTGGGCAGCTACCAATAATTTCAGTGTGGGGGAGCGTGGCTCCATGTATATGAACATCAGTTGGAAATAAATGCAGTATTAATCTTATCTGTAATCTAAAATATCACCTGTATTAAACTGGCCATGCCCATACCTATATTACCTATAAATCTTATTCCTCTTCTATTTTTCTGAAGAAGAAATTTCAGGGCAGGAAAGATGAAGTTTCATATTCTGATTATCTTTATTAGTACTTTATATTAGTGTAGTAGTCTTTATTTTGACAGTTTTTTTGTTTGTTTTTGTTTGTTTGTTTGTTTGTTTGTTTGGTTATTCAGGGCAACACAACTATTTATGTGCTGGAAGAAATGATTGTATCATTGATAAGATTCGACGGAAGAATTGTCCTGCCTGCAGACTTCAGAAATGTCTTCAAGCTGGAATGAATTTAGGAGGTAAGTTTTGTGTTTTTAGTTCAATAAAAATTGTTAATATGTAACATAACACTGCTAAGCTCTGTATACTCCCAAAATTTAAGATAAAACTAACATGGAGCAAAGATTTCTAAAAATCTAATAAGCTTGTGATAAATCATTTTAGTATTTCTTTCTTAGCAGGAGTTTAAAAGAAGTATGTTATGTGGCTATGGTCCTAGTGAAGTTTTCAACCCTGAGTTTGCTAAGGTTTCAAGAACTCAGAACAGAACCAAAACAAAAACAAAAATGAATGACTTTTTATATGAAACCATAACTAACAGTTTTTATTACAGTGTCTGTTTAGAAATAAGCCCTGCATGTGATAATATTAGCCAGACAGGAATACATTCTAATTCTAAGAATAAATGCAATAAATGAAGACCTATATGAAAAAACTTAAAAATGTCACAGTAGCCCACCCAAAGATGGGGTTGGATGGGGGCAGGCTGGAGAGGGATGGTTAAAAGATTTGAACCAAACACAAAAGTATATGATGTCCATGGATGGGAAGATTCAGCCTGCTAAAGGTATCCATTTTCTCTGAATGAATTTATAAATATAACACAATCCTAACAAAATTACTAACTGATGATTCTAAGTTCCCAAAGAACAGCCAGCAAAATTCTGGAAAGATGAATAATGAGGTCGACTACCTCTACCAGATAGTAAAACATATGATACAACTATAATAATTAAAATGATCTGTTTATTTATTGATTGTAAGACAATAACAGAAATTCAAAAAAATAAATAATATGAGAATTTTGTATATAATAAAGTTGTCATTCCAGATCAGTGGTAAAAGGATAGATTATTCAACAGAAGTTATTGTGACAACTGGAAAGCCATCTGGAAAACAAGAAAATTGAGTCTAATCTCATACTAGACACCCAAATAAATTGTAATCTTTCAAAGTTTTAAACTTGGAAATAAAACTATAGAAGTACTAAAAGAAAAAAAGGATTTTTTTTATACTCTCCAAGTGGAAAAGACCCTTCTAAGTATAAAACTCAGAAGCTATGAAAGAAGAGAATTAAGGAAATCAACACTATTTACAAATCAAATATTACTACAAAGGCAAATAATAAGAAACTGGGGGAAGGTACTGGCAACTTATAGATAATGGGTTTATTTTTTGCATAAAAATCTCCTATAATTCCATAGGAAAAAGAAACCAACTTATTATAAAAATGAGATTGAGGGGTGCTTGGGTGGCTCAGTTGGTTAAGGATCTAGCTCTTGATTTCGGCTCAGGTCATGATCTCAGGGTGGTGAGATCAAGCCCCGCATCAGGCTCTGTGCTGGGTGTGGAACCTGTCTAAGATTTTTCTCTCTCCCTCACCCCCTCCTACCCTCTTCCTGTCCCCTTCTCGGAAAAAAACAAAAAACAAACAAACAAACAAAAAACAGTGAGATTGAACAAAACAAGAATATGAACAGAACATTTGTAGACAAAAGAAATATAATTGGTTCTTGAAACACATGAAGAGATTCTCAATCTAATGGTAACAAATGCAAATTAAAAATATGAGTTAAATTTCTTATAAATGCCAAAAATAAAACATTTTTATGATATATTGTTTAATGATATAAAAATAAAGTAAAATTCAATGGTGATCTCTTGCATTTTAGGTGGAAGTATAAGGTAATACAACCCGTATAGAGAGTGATTCGGTTATTTCAGTAAAATGGTAAAGGACATATATCCCTTGACTTAATGAGTCCTAAGTACATTTTTGCAATATAAGAAATGATACATTCATAAGATATCATAATATTGCTGACCATCAGAAATACATTAAATATTCATATGTTCAAGATTGGTTAAATAAATTACAGATCCTCTTTAGACAATAAAGGAAGCTCTCTATGGATTGATCTCCAAAATATTGTTTAGTGAAAAAAATAAGATTGTAGTATAGGATGTTTTGCCTACTACAAGTGATTTAACTCTTTTAGAAAAAGAATATATATTGTATAGAACATTTCTGGAATAGTTTATAAGAAACTGGTAATGCTGGTTGTCTCAGTAGAAAGGAGTGGATAGCTAGGAGACAAGGATAAGAAGGAGAATTATCGTCACTCATCCTCCGTGCCTTTGAATTTTGTATTGTGTTTAATGCGTTGTGTATATACTACCAATTTAAAAGAAATAAAATAATTTGAAAAAGAAATGAGACTTCATTCTTTTTTGCTTTGGTAAATGCAATTGGCCACTAGTCAGGACTTAGGAGTAAACATGGCAGCACACAGAGCAGAGCGACTCTTAGAAATCGGGAGGAGTATGGGCTATGGCCAGTTGAAGCTGCTCATGTCAGAGTGGGGCCAGAAGATGTTACATAACAGCTCAGCTGGAGAGACTCATGCTGTTTAAGAGGATGGGTTCTGGAGCCAGACTGCCTGGGTAGGAACCCTTGCCCTACCACTTACTGACCTTGTAACCTCAAGCAAGTTACCGCCTTTCCGTGCCGTGTTTCCTTATCTTCAGCTTACAGTAATTGGCGTGCTTACCTCATAGGCTGTGATGAGGGTTGACTGAGTCAGTGTGCAGTGAAAAGAAAGTGATCACTCAGTACATGTCAGTGGTTTGGTGGGTGGTGGCAGTGCTCATTGTGATGTCCATAGCGCTTTCACACATGATCTGAAAGACGTTTTTGCTCCACGTTTTGCTGAGAGTAAATCTCAGCCCAGACTGGCTAAGTGACTTGCCCAAAAATGCCACAGCCAGTGACATGATGAACATAGGTCTTCTAGCTCTGGATTCTTGGTCTGGTGCTTCTAGTATACCACACTATTCTCTTGTTCTATTGTCTGAATCAGTGCAAATGTGGCACAGAGATCACCTCCTTAAGCATGTGAGTGAGAACTGGAGAAATTAATCATTTAAGATCTAGATGGCACAAGGGTACAGCCATTGGTTATAAAATAAATTTTAAATCGATTTTGTAAATTCCAAAATCGGAACTTAAGTATACTTGCACACTACTGAGGTATCTTTTAAAGTGCCTGTGTATATATTTTGTACTTTATAAACACCATGAAACTTTAATACATAAATATTATATAAATGTCATGTAATTATACTCTATAAAATATAAGTACTGTTAGTTGGTATAAAAAAATAACAAAATAACCATATTTATAATTCCCACCTTGTAGGGTTTTGTTAAGGGTTAACCAAGCCCATCCATAACCTGTAAAACAGGGTTTCTCAACATCTGCAGTGTTTGACATTTTGGGTCATTTGTGATCGGCATCCCTGGTCTATACCTACTAAATGCCGAGAGCAGTCCCTTCACCCCAGGTGTAACAACCGAGAATGTTTCCAGACTTTGGTAAATGTACCCTGGGTAGCATCAAGACCCACTGATTTAGCTATAAGAGTAAACTATTGTAAGCACTATTCAATGAGATATTTTCTGCTAAGATATAAACGCCAGCAGGGAAAGAATTTTTGTCTGTTGTGTTCATTGCCTTTTCCCCAGTGTCTAGAACAGTGCCTGGCACAAAGTAGGTATTCAGTAACTATTTGTCGAATGAATGAGTGAATGAATGAATGGCATTTTCGAGGGCTTCTGTGTTCTAAGCATTTTGCTAGGCCTTTTATAGGTGTCATCCTTTTTTAAGCCTCACATTACAATATGTGATACATACTATTAAATCTGTCCATTTTGGAAATGAGCTCACAGAGGCACAGAGAGGTTAAAGAATGGGCCTAAGGCCGCAGAGCCAGGGAACTCAGATCTCGTCCCTGGCATCAAAACCTGTGTCGAGCATCACTGTGGTTCAACATAGGTCCGCTATTTGTAGATTGGCACTTCTAAAATGGCCCAGATTGTCTATTAATGGCAGCCACAGCATCCTGCTTTTTCATTTGTGTCTGTAATGACCTGTGAGTGGGGTTTGGCACAGGACCTGATCTAGAATTCACGTCGTTTGTCATTGGTTTCTGTATATGCGGCATAGGTTCTGTGGGTTTTGGTATAACATTTTACTAGAGAGAAAGCATACTGTGAATCTTTGTCATTGAAAGTACTGAGTCAAAAATGGGCAGAGTAGAAATTAATATTTATGAAGATACTGTTTTCTTTAGGCTCAAGTTCTAACTTAACCACTTCTGGCTCATAGTTTACATCCTTAACTTCTACTAATTATCCAGTTGCAGTGACATACACTGGAATTTTTTTTTTCTTTTTCTTCTGTAATTTATTTTGAAGGTTTGCTCTTGGTTTCAATGTGGACAATAAGAAATGCAAGCATTTTTATTATATTCAAAAAAACATGAATTTTCACCTTTTACCATGAAGCAGTTTTGTAAATTAAAAATGTGAGTTAAATTACAAGCCTGTATCTATACAAGTCCCAGTCTCACCCATGTTCTTAACAGAGCAAGGCTGTCCAGTTTCTTTTGATCCACTCTTCTTCTCTTCTGTCTCTCTTGGGGGATAAGGCAGTTGCCAACCCAGTGTAATATTTGGAAGGCATTTTCTGTTGGTGAGTGACCATGACTCTGGGAACAAAATTAGCCTTCCGTCCTAAAGGCTTCAGGAATCCAAAATACTTTAGAACAATTTTTTTTCCTATCTTATCAGCTGGTTAGCATGTAATTTTAACCATTGTCCCCATGCTGGCCTCTACCCTAGAGAGTGGGAGGACGGAATAAGAGCAAGTAGATTTTTAGTTCTCAAAAATTAAAGCCACAAAATGTGCCTCTTCCCTTTTCTCTAGATCCACTCCCTCCTTCCTACCACAAGTACTATTCCTTTTCTTTAAAATCCTGCTGAGCTTTAGGCTGCATGCAAAGGAAAATATAGCAGAAGATGTGAGAATGTCAACAGAGAAATTGAAAGGAAAATAACAGCTTTCATGGCCCCAGGCTGGGCCTGCCACTCTTGCTATAGCCCCTATCAGTAGATCTAAAAAAGTCATGGTTCCATATGCATGAGAATTTACTGCTTTGCATAGCTTTCTCCAAAGGAATTAATCACTTTTACTTGCCAGTGTTCTGAAGAGGATGATCTATACAGGTCTTTTAGAGCTTCTCCAAAAATAGATAAAACATAGCATTAACGCCAAGTGGCCCTCAGACCAACAATGAGTGTGTGGGGAGGGGGAAGTATTTCCAGTTGACTGTACTCTGGCCATAGAATACAGAGGAGGTCTTCAAGATTTTTCTATTCTAGTCCTCCCATTTACAGATGAGGAATTTGGAATCCAAGATCATATCATCAGAGACTTAGAAAATGCAATGTAAGGATTCTGATTCTGTTGACTTTCTCTCTTCCAAAGCACACCCCCCCATTTCATTTTTCATTAACTAGTCTTAAGTCCACTTTCACATTCCTTTAATGAAGACTCTAAAATATTAAAATCTTCCTTCCTGTAGCTTTAGAAATTAGACTTTACAAACCACAGGCTATTCCTAACTTGGGTTCCAGTTTACTTCCAGAGCATATTGGCAGCTTTCCTAAACGCCACCCATCACTTTCACTCAGTTCAGCAGGAGCCTTCCTTTGAAGGGTAGTCCTGTCAGGCAAGTCTACTTTTTCCTCTTGGAATGGACCATGCCCCATGCAAAGAGAGGATGTCAGGCACAGGAAGCAACAGTAGACATCCAAGTTGCTTTCTGGAGACAGAGCCAAGGCAGGTCGGTAAAAAACGGAACAAAACATAACTCTAATGCTAGCAGCATTCAAAGAAACATAGAACTCTTGTATCAAGAACTCTTGATGAGAATGGAACCAAAGAGAGGAAAATCTGTAAATTAAAATTCATCCACATAATGCAATATTAGTAAGCCAATAAAATGGCAATGAAAATACATAGCAACACAGAAATTTTCTTGAAAAAAGTAATAATGAAAACTTAGTATGCAAAATTATTTAAGTTACTTATTTTGTGATTACAGCTCTATAGGAAAAGACTTGCAGGAGTCGAGAGGTTGGGGGGAGATCATAAGAGTACCAAAAATGGCTGGGTTTGTGAGTACAGTGGATGTAGAAATATAGTGGATATATGAATGGGTATAGTCAAAGTTTTTCTTTTGCCTTTCCAGTTTTTTAATAATATGAGCATGTTTTATAATAAAACTTAAAATAGAATTCACAGTTTTGAACTAAAAAAGAAGGGACACATGAAAATAATACTGCTATTGAGCAGAAAACACAGAGAATCAGATATACAGATAACCAAAGGAGTTGTCCCTGGACAGGAAGGAGGAAAAAGGAGAAGAGAGATTAGAGACCTCAGTAAATCAATCTCCTGCTGTGAAATGCTTTAAAAACCAAAATGGAGAAGTGAGTGAAAAACAAAAGACCCAGAGATGGGAAAATGACAGAGTCATAACTGCCGCACCAAGCCCAAGGAGAGGGGTCTGTTTACTTGAAGGAAATTGGCTTTATCTGCCAGCGACTTGCTGTAACTAGTTGGCGTGGTCACCTGCAAAACTCACATGCACTGTGGGTCTGGTGAGAGAAATTACAGGATCAACGCCAGTGAAGAGTAGGTTTAATATCTGAAATCCAATAAGAAAAACAATTTTTATATCTTTAAGGGTCTCCCGAGGCAGGATATGCAGTAGTCTGTAAAAGTTTAGAAAGCCCAAGTGTACTGAGTTTTATGAAGAAATACCATTCCTCGGGGTTGTTTGTTTTTTTTTTTTTTCTTTCCAGTTCCTCTTGCTTGTAGACAATAAGAATTTCAGTGGGACTGTTGAACAGTAAACTGGAGGGGAAAATAACACATTTTTATAAATCAGTGAAAGTATGTTTCTTTTTAATCTTCATGTATAAGTTAATCCATATTAATTGTCTCAGTAATATAACTTGAATTGAACAACTGGCATTTTTACCCTGCAAAATTTCATGGAGGAAAGTTCAGGATTGATCCCAAAGCAGGCAGAATTTAAAGATTTACTGTATTTCTTCAATTCCAAGGAATTTTCTTCTTTCCAGATTTTAGCTATTATGATTATATAATTTGCAGTCAATATGTGCATTTAATTTTTGTTAGTTTCACAATACTCTTAATTATGTTGGGGTCTTTTTTTGTGATTGATGACACCTTAGAAGTAGTAGAGGTGTTCAATTCAAAGGTTCATCTGTCCCAAGAATATACACATTTGTAGGGACATACTTGGGCCTTGGCAAGCTTACTAAAGTAGGCTGCTTCCCTTCTGTCTTTTTAAATATATAACCCAGAGATGTTGGAAAAATTCTGCTTGGTATGCAGAGGCCCATTGTTATGTCCATGTTTCCTTTAACTTTTTCTTTTTTTTTTTTTTCATTTGTGGTCTCTCCTTGTAGGTTGTCACTACCTCTTATTTAATGGGTGGGAGAGTTTAGTCTTGACCTCTTGGGGCCAGGCTAACTTGTCACTGACCACAGTGATCTCCAGAGACCCAGCGTCAGACCTGGCCCTTTGTCCTGCGCAGTGCCTCATGTGTACAGTCTCTCTTTCGCCTGGACTACAGCAGCCTTTCGTACACTCACTGATATTTTCTGCAATACACACTTGTTTTCTAAGTCTTGATAAACTATGGGGAGTTTTGGTTTCAGTTTTGTTTTGTTCCTGGAGCTTCATATTGTTACACTCTTTGCAGTTACCTCAGGAGATACAGTTTTATTTTAAGAAAATTGTTGGTTTCACAATTAGTCTTTGGGAAATACTGGGATATTCTTTGGACACGTCAAGTTTTCAATTTCTAGGGCTTTCTCTTTAATTTTTTTCCCTCTTTTTATGGCTTGTTCTTTTCTCCCTCACTAGGTGCTTTAGCTTACTCATGGTTTTCACTACACTTGTCTCTATGTACTGCCTTCTCTGTTTCTCAGCTTCATTGTCACCTAAGTATCCTGTATTCAAACTTCCCAAGAAAGGATCTGGGCTGATTGGTTGATCCCTACCAGAATGGACCTTCTGGTTGGGTGGGGTCCTCCAGAGGTCTTTGCCTCTGCTGCCCCTACCTTACCTAGTTGGTGTGGCAGGTTATAGACCCCTGGAGCACAACACTTGATGATTTTTGACAAGAAACATTTTGATCCCATTTTTCAGAAAGGAATTGGAAGTATAGATAGCAATCATAGTGTAATAGATTCAGTACAAACTCGTAACAATTACGGTCATCTGTTAATTGTAGAGAATCCCTTAAATCAGTTAATTTTTTCAACTCTGATTTTTATTCACATGTTATAAGTTATCCATACATTTAAAAGTAAAAAAAGCATTTGTTTTTAGTTAGCAAATTGATAAAGGAAAATAACTTCTCATGCTTCTTGGAACACAACTACTAAGGCTTTATTTTGGAGTTCAAGAATTTTTGACATAGCTACTTTAAAAATACACAAACAAAAAAAAACACACATACACACATAAAAAATCTTAACTAAAAAAAGAATCAATGTGTAAAGTATACATTCTCTTGTAGAACATCTCTCTCTATACTCTAATTGTTCTCTGTCCCTAAATGACAGTCTCTAGGAGAGAGGATGAGCTCTGGGGTTAAGGAAAGGTAGGGAATAAGGGCTAAGGAAATATTAGAGAAGATGAAACCACTTAAAATCAAGCATCATAGGTTTACCATACTCATTCAACTTAGAATGGGGTGAACAGTCTTTCTAGGTAAAGTCCCCACCTGTTCTGTAGGATTCACTTTACTACCTCAAACACTGGTTTCACAAAGTTAAAATTACTGAACAGGTATGTCCACTAAGGCATGTAACTTAATCTTTTTCCATTTGAAAACCTAGAGACTAATGGTCATCTGTTTGTTGGCTTTCTGAATAAGTATCTTCTCCCCATATTCATAGTAAAATGTTACGAGTGGGAAGATGGGGAGCGGAAACTAGTTATGTTACAATAAAGTCCTCTGTCCTCACCTCTAGCATATACAAAAAACCATCCAGCTAACTTGCCAACAGTTCTTCAACCTTTGGTAGTAATATGTATATTTAATATCATTAGTATCTTTTAAGATGATGATTTTTCTGGGACAGATAACATACCTTTTAAAGGCTAACCCAATTCCAATAGATTTTTAAAATATTTTTATTGATTTATTGAATTATAAAATACATACTACAGTGATTAATAAAGTAATAGTTCTCTTTAATATATTGAGAGAATAAAGATGGACGTTTGCTGAGCACTTTATTTATTGATTAAAAAATAATGATTTACATTTTAACGAGAGGCTCTTAAAAGCTGAACTAGCAAAGCTAACAAAAATGGTTTCTTCGGAATGTGCTGCTTCATTATTTTGAAAAGAAGATCTATCAACAACAATATAAAGGTAGTTGCTGAGTTAGGTCATAAAAATAAGAAACTCCAAAATGTAATTGTTGTCTATTTCTCCCTTAATGTTTTGTACAGTATTTGTTTTGAGAGGATAATAATATGAAATATGTTTAGTAGTGATAAAGACAAGCAGTTACTCTGTTACCATATACTTATCTTTTATATTAAGATGAATCTAGTTTGTGTAGGAGAGAATCATACTCTCTATAAAAGGGCATCTCTGCTGCATCTGTTCATTGATTTGTTTAGCAAATCTGTATCACATGCCTCTGAAATTCCGATATCCCCCCATGATGTCGCCAGTGTGGCATGAGAAGGCAGGCACTGGCCTTGCTTTCAAAGACCTAATCTTTAAGAATGAAGAATTTATTATGGGCCAGATAAGCATTAAGAATTGCAGCAGGGCACTTAAGAGCACCATTAGTGTTGACGGTGGCACAGATCCCTGGAGTTCTTTGTCTTTGCCTTGGAGTGGTGTTATCCACTAACTTCTTGATTCGTATTTATCGATCAACGTGGCGGCCCCTCAAGATGGCTTCCCATGACTCTGCCCCTTGATACGTGGTGCATCCTGGTTGCTTTCTTTGTGCATTGATCCCACCAAATTGCTTTATGGCAGTTTCCCATCCTTGTGTGGGATGTTGTCTGGAAAGGAGCAGCTCTGCATCATGAAGCCTTAAAAAAGGACCACAAAGCCCCTTCCCACTGCACACCACCCCGGTTCCAACTTCAGCACCTATCTTCACTTGATGGTGCTCCCTGAACTCAAATTATGAGATTAGGCCCTTCACATTCTTGCCAAAAAATTAAACTGACTTTATCGTGAAGATTTCTGGCCATCTTAGAGGATTTTCCATCATTTCTAGTTTGAGGACAACTGAGGCAGCTCTGGTTAGTCTCCTGAGAACACATTCCATATCTTATCTCTTTTGTATCTCTTGTAACATGAGAGGAAACATCTGTAGAGAAAGGCCGGAACTTTGGGAGCCACTTTCTAGAAGCTAACGTTCTGCCCACTCCTTTCAGTTCCTGATCCACACTAGCATGTTACTGATTCCCCAGAAACTTCAGAACTCACCTTCAACAACTGCCAGAGAAGTCAGGAGACAAACTGTTATGAAGAACCTTTTTTGTAATGTTTTTAATTCTTTAAGATTTCTTTTCTCACACAGTTTTCTTAATTTAGAAATAGCCAAATCAAGCCATTCTTTCTTTCTTTTTTTTTTTTTTTTGTTTTTTGTTTTTTTAAGATTTTATTTATTTGAGAAAAAGAGAGAGTGTAAGCTGGAGGGGGAGAGAGAATCTGAAGCAGACCGTGATGCAGGGCTCCATCCCATGACGGCAAGATCCTCAAGATTGTGACCTGGGCCACTTAACCTACTAAGACACCCAGATACCTCTAGCCATTCTTGATTCTAAAACTAGAGTAGTTCACCAGTGAAAACTCAGTTTCACCTTCATTTGGCAGTTCATGATAATTACTTAGAAACATTTGCATATGTTAATTAACTCCTTTATTTATTTATTTTTTTTCCAATGGGTGGGGATGGAGGATTAGAGGTAAAGGGAGAGAGAGAACCTTAAGCAGTCTCCATGCCCGCCGTGGAGCCTGACATGGGGTTGGACCTCACAACCCAGAGATTATGACCTGGGCCAAAATCAAGAGTTGCGCGATTAACTGATTGACCCACTCAGGCGCCCCAACTCACTTTTTTTCTTTTTCTTTTAAATCCTATAGAATAAAAACAACTTCCCATTCTGTATATACTCATATATTTAGATAAGCTAAGTTGAGTCAGGTTCGAAATTTTAAGCCACATTCAAAAGATTATGCAGAAGAAAGATAGGAAGCCCAGGAAGACTCTGCAATTAAGGGATATTTTAGGGTGGTCGTTCTTAGTTCTGCCTGCATATCAGATTCACACTCGCCCTTGCCCTGCTCCCAGAGCCCTCATGCAGTAAATCTTAAGGAGCATGGGTATCTTTACTTTGAAAAAAACCTACATTGTGCATCAGTTCAGTAGAGCTGAAAACAACTATTCTAGGGGTTACTAGAACATTGGTAGCAGTTTTCTTAGCATAAGAAAACCCTTTCATTGTTTGGGTTTTTTTTAAGCACCTTAGGTTTTTTTGTTGTTGTTTTGTTTTGTTTTTTCTATTTAGTGTTACTTTTCTTTTTCTCAAGTAAATCATTAAGCATTTAGAAAATATTTCTTTATTGGGAGAAGTCCCCTAAAAATGATATTTTAAGTTAACATATTTGTATTTTCCTTGTTAACCCTAACACAGACTTACAGAGGGCCATATTAGCTTTTAGTCCACTGACCTTAGTGGTCCGTGCTTTTCAAAGCAGTACTTTATAAGTTATACACTTAAATGCTACAAATATGGGGGGCAGAGTGTTCAAAACGCAAAGAATGAACGTTGCTTTCTTATCCTGAGAGAGGACAAGTCTGAAACAAGGGTCCTAGAGTTGTCTTCTGGGGAGCCATGAGTGGAGGAGATGAGGAGGCAGAGAATAATCTCAGGAAGAAAGCTAAGGGGGAAAGGAGGGGATATGGCAGGACTGTGATTTGTTGTAAGAGAGGAAACTGATTTAGAAACACCATACTCAGTATCACGTCACTTTTGTTTGTTGGCTCCCACCTCATACCCTGGGCATGTGTGGACATTTGCACCCCTGAAGAGAGCTGGGAGGAGCCCAAAGGGAGCAAGGTTCCATCTTACCACACACACAGTGCCACCACCCCTGCCACGGTGCTCCTCTCTCCAGCAAGTCATCACGGGCCCAAAGATGTCTGTGTGCGTTCCGTCTTCCAGGCCCTCGAGTGGGTCTGTTCCCCACACAGTTGTTCTTCAGAGTAAAGGACCTCCTGACCCGCTTCTCCATCCTGGCTCAGTAGAGATGGTTTGGGCCACATCATTAAACTTTTCAGATAATGGTGGTGACACATTTCCAGTTGTCTCGTGGTTAAACAAAACTCCTTATCAGGCTTTAAATATATAAGAGCTTTGATTAAAATGCCCTGGATTAAAAAACAGATTCAAAATAAAACTTAAAAGACTTAGTTCTATTTGATTTATTTACTGTAAGGTTCACTAACTGCCCTGTTCCCAGCAGGCTTTCCTATCCAGTAGGTCGATTTTTTTCAAAATGTTTGACTCATTTTCTCCTTTAATAAATTCTGAAGCCTCCCCTTAGGTTATTTGAAATAAAATAAATGGGATCCTGTGACTGAGCATAAAGCCACGAATACAATGACAGTCTGTTTTCAGCCCACATACATCCCTTTCACCTCCACCTCTCCCGGGCCCTGGAAAGGGTCTGTACCGCTCCTAGGCACAGGCCAGTGCGACTGGTCCTGCCAGCCACTCCGCTGTGCCTTCCACACAGTTGGTGACTTCCCCCACCCGCAGCTCCCTCTGCTTCGGTGCTGTGGGGAAGTTCCTGCCAAGTCAGCCTCACTGCTGTGAGTGACAGGGTCCCTTTGTCAGGCACAGCAAGAGCCTCTCATTTGCAGCAGACACAGGCAGGCCAAGGGAGCCACCTATATTCCTAAGTGTATGAGTTTCCTATCAGTGCTATAAAAAGTACCACAGGATTAGAACAACACACATTTGTCATCTCACAGTTCTAGAGGTCAGAAACCCAAAAGGGGTCTCACTGAGTTAAAATAATCAGTGTGTCAGGAGGCTGTGATCGAGGTAGAGGCTCAAAGAGAAAATTCATTTCCTTGCCTTTTCCAGCTTCTGAAGGCTCCCCACATTCTTTGGCTTGTGACCCACTTCCATCTTCATAGCCAGATTAAATGCATCTCCCCTACTTTAATGTCATTAAATCCGCAGAGTCCCTTTTGCCCTGGAGGGTAACACATTCACAGGTTCTGGAGACTGGGAGGTAGATGTCTTTGAGGACCATTCTTTTGTCATCACACTATTAACCATCTATATCCAATAAAACACAGTTACCACTCTGGGATTTCCGGATGGCTTCCTGATTCGGGTCCTGTCCACACTTACCCAGCTCATCTGCCTCTTTCCTTTCCCCCTGACACCATCCCATCTTTCCCTAAAGCCACTCTGATTTCTTTTTCACAACCTTCTGCTGTGCCTTTGTCCACACAGTTCTGAAATGTCCTACATATTCCTCCCCTATGCTGACAAGTCTCTAACCCACTCCACTCCTCCTTCAAAAAACTCATCACCTCCACATTGAGGACACCCCTCACAGATGAGTCTTTCGCACAGTGGGGAGAACTTCCATTCCTTTTTAGACAGTTCCAGGATATTATGTATATATATAATTTATTAAGACTTCTTGTATAAAGCTTTCTATGACTTCCTCAGATGAAGTTATTTAGTACCTCCTCTGTAACTCCAAAGCCTTTGTTGGAGCATTTCTCAGATTTGACTACAATTATTTGTTTATAGGTATTTCTTGTCAAATAGTCTTTGAATTTCTCAGGAACAGAGCCCTCCCTTTGTCTTTATATCTAGAGCACTTAAACAAATCAGTGTTTAATAAATGCTCATGGGATAAGTGAGTGAATGAATGAGCATGCAGTTAAACTTTGCACAAATATAACTAAGCTGACCATAGCAAAAAATTCTAAGTTTGGTTAGACAGTTATTTAAGGCACAGTATTCTCATTTTGAAACCAGTCCCATAACAAAGACTCTAAGGATGATATTTTAAGAAAGTTCTACTATAAATATTATTGTTTCCATCCCCTTACCAGGAAGGTACAGTTTCCAAAAAACATATGAAAAGTCTTGATCATAATGTTGACTTATATAGTATAACTGGCAACTTCTTAAATGATAATATATTGCAAAAAAGCTTTTGTGTATCTCTTTGTTCGTTGATGGGGGATTTTATGTGATGTTTGAACTTCTTAATTATGCTTATCTAACCACAATTTTTGTCACCAGCGTGGGAGGATGGCATTTTGGGGTAGCTGTTGTAGCTTTCAAGGTGGAAATTCTAGCCCTGGTCTGATGATTGGTAGTGAAGCTTTAAGTTCAAGGTCTAGAGAGGCTCCTTTGAGTTGGCCCAGAGTGAAAGGACTGGAGAAATGAGCCTTGAAAATAAATGTAAAAAAACAGGGTTACAAGGTAATGGAAAGAAAAGAAAAAAAATGCAGGAGTGCGAAAGACCTGAGATGAGTAGATTAAGATGAAGATTTGGTGGAGCAGCTTAGTGGGATCCCAAGTCCCCAGGTTCATTAATTACATCAGTGGAATCTATGGTCTCCAGAACAGTTGTAATCCAAGGTCAAAGTCAGGCGTATATGCTGATTTCAGGTGAGAAAAGAAACCATCTTCCCAAGAACTTCACCAGGATTGACAGAAGTGCTCAGCCCATGTTTGGGCAGATATTTGAGTGAAGCAGAAATAAGCAATGCTGTGTTCGTGACCATAAATGTGAAGACAGTGTCCTGGTCCCATTTCAGGGAAGTAGAGAAGCCTGCCAGCTGAAGAAGGAGCATGTTATCAGGAAGGACATATAAGGCCCTCATCCATGAGAAAAATGTGAATCTACTGAGCTGAACAGTGTAAAACTACACTCTTGATTGAAGCAACTCTGTGCAGGTTATACCTGGAAATTCCTTTACGTTACAGTCATGCTTAATTGTATCCTTCACTTGGCTGCGTGCAGGGCTACCGTTCATGGGATGGGGGGGAAGGTGCAACTTCCGAAGATGGGAAGTAGGCTAGAAACCTATGGGTGCGGACCTTTTTACCTCCAGGTGGTGTCAGCAGCAAGTTGTCCATGGGGAGCAGTGCCAGCAACACAGCTGAAGGAAGACTGTTTTGTTTCATTGCAGGAACAAATATTCTTTTAATGGATGGTTAGTAAGGAAGCTTATTGTATAAAACCCAGCTTGAAGTTTAATGTGAGAGTATTGAAGTCAGTCAGTCATTACTCATTTTTTTATGAGTGTAATAACATGCAGGATATGCACTTGTCAGTCAGTACACACACCCTTTGAGCATGGTAGGGTACTTGGCCATGGCTTTTGAATCGCTAATCTGATGCTGGGATTACACTAAACTGCGGGAATTTTTCTAGTGTGCCGGTGTGTGTGCCCATGTTGCTGGTAAATTATGTTTGCAGTATAGCCGAGATTTGGATTTCTAGAAGGCTAAACGTGAATTTTAAGTTTATGGATAGGTCCTAATCTTTTACAGCACTACCGATGCATACAGAGAATTTTGTACAGAATTAACCCATCTATGAAGCACAGGGGAAGACCTCCAGTGCTCTGTCTGAGGGGAGTAGCCAGCTCTCAGCTCCAAGCATCTGTTGCCATGGGGGAAAATACGCAGATCTTGTCAGAATTTAAGATTTCTTTTTGAGATATCAGAATTATAAAATTTCTGGTGAAATATGCCAAAGTCTGAAAGATGAAAATGGAGTTTTTAAATTTTACTTAGTTCACTTTCCAGTTTATGACTTCTGCGATCAAGGAAACTAACTTTAGGAGCATAATAAATTACTATGCTGCTTATTTCAGTTCTCATTTGATTGTTTTTTATATAGTCTAAGAATTTAATTATCTTTCTAGCTCACTGTTACTGTTTTTATCAACTTCCATAGTGTAAACCAGTGGTTCTCAATCAGGGCAATTTTATCCCCAGGGGGATATTAGGCAAAGTCTGGAAATATGTTTCGTTGTCACAGCTTGGAGTGGGAGGATGCTACTGGCATTCAGGGAGTAGAGAGCCAGGGATATAGCTATTTAAATAGTCTATACTGCATAGGACAGAACCCAACAACAAAGAGTTATCTGGCCTAAAATGTCAGTAGTGATAAGACTGAGAAACGCTGCTGTAGACTGTTTTAATTTCTGTTTCTTGCTCCTTCCCTTCCTTCTTTTTTTTTTTTTTTTAAAAAAAACAAAAACAAAAACAAAAAAGCCTTTTCCTAGGTCCTCTTTGTTTCTCCTCCCTTCTGTAATCTCACTCAGAACCTTTAGGATGGTGATTCTCAATTTTAAAATGCAAGAAAAAAATCACATGGGAGTTCCTAAAAACTGAAGACCCTCAGCCCCCACTTGTAGATATTCTGACCTGTAGATCTGGGATGGCCCAAGATTCTGCATCTTGAAAAGCCCCCAGATGATCCTGAGGAAGACCATGCGTAGACCACAGTTAGAGTGATAGGTTTATGTTTGTTTTCGGAGTATCTGCTTTTCTTCATTTGTCTAGATCCTTTATTTGTTGAACTTCTCAATTGTGTTGTTACTTTTATTAAGCGCTTAAAATATGCAAAGCTTTTTTTTTTTTTTAAAGATTTTATTTATTTATTTGACAGAGAGAGATTATAAGTAGACAGAGAGGCAGGCAGAGACAGAGAGAGAGAGGGAAGCAGGCTCCCTGTCAAGCAGAGAGCCCGATGTGGGGCTCGATCCCAGGACCCTGAGATCATGACCAGAGCTGAAGGCAGCGGCTTAACCCACTGAGCCACCCAGGCGCCCCAAATATGCAAAGCTTTTAATAATTATTTATACTTTGGAAAATAAAATGTATCTATGGACAAGTCAACCAAGTAGCTGGGTAATATAGCTTATAGACTTTCTTCCCAAAATTTCTGGTCTCTTTTCCCTACTTTTTTTGTAATATACCATATGTCTTCTCCCTGGTTGAGAGCGGTTCCCCGAAAATACAAAATTGTAAACTTGTTTTTTAAATGTATGAACCAAGTCAAAAAAAAAAAAAAAAGAGCATGGACTATAACAGCTGAAAATATTAGAAATAATCCGTGTAAGTGATTCCTTAACCAAACTGATGCATATGAAATGTTACAAAAAATTAACTTCCTGGAGGTGGGAGTTTATGCCACATACTTGTTCCGTGGAGACAGAAAGGTGAGGGCAGTTGTAGGTACATAAGACCCATTTCTCCAAATCCTGCCTGGCACTTAGGAAAACGATCTGTTTATGCAGATACCTGCCTTCAGGGGCTTCGACTCATGCCTGGCATTCTCTGCATCATAACGGCTAAGTGCAAATCACAGGGCTTTGAGAGGTCTACGGCAGTTATTCAGTGGCTTAAATTTATCATTAGAGTGATACGTGGCAATTATTGGGTCATTAATAAGACATATCCTCTGGGATTTCATTACCAAAACAGATATCCTATACACAGATAAGACAACTTAGAATCATGCAAACAGTGTTAGTCTACTAACCAGCTTGCCACCTAGAGTCATGAGTAAAAAAAAATTTTTCTTTTTAGGTAGCAAGAATAAAAATTTAAGCTTTATTAACTATTTTAATAATATGCATTTTTTAATTTTTTATTTTTTATAAACATATATTTTTATCCCCAGGGGTATGGTCTGTGAATCGCCAGATTTACACACTTCACAGCACTCACCATAGCACATAGCCTCCCCAATGTCCATAACCCCACCCCCCCAACCCCCCTCCCCCCAGCAACCCTCAGTTTGTTTTGTGAGATTAAGAGTCGCTTATAGGTTTGTCTCCCTCCCAATCCCATCTTGTTTCATTTATTCTTCTCCTACCCCCTTAATTTTTTTTTTTTTTAATCATGAAAAAAACTGTATTTAGATTTAGCCAGCTGGACTCAGTTTAGACGATCCCAATTTTGTTGGCAACATCCAAAGCATCACAGTCAGGGGCCTGTCGAACGTATGCCTTCTTCTCTCCACCAGGCCTGATCAAGGTGTTGACCTTGGCCACATCAATGTCATAAAGCTTCTTCACAGCCTGTTTGATCTGCTGCTTGTTGGCCTTGACATCCACAATGAACACAAGCATGTTGTTGTCTTCTATTTTCTTCATGGCTGGCTTGGTAGTCAGGGGGAACTTGATGATGGCATAGTGATGAAGCTTGTTCCTCCTGGGGGCACTCTTTTGAGGGTATTTGGGCTGCCTTCGGAGATGCAGAGTCTTGGGTCGTCCAAACGTAGGTGATGTGTGGATCTTCTTTTTTTTGTGACTGTGGACGCCCTTCATCACTGCTTTCTTGGCCTTCAAAGCCTTTGTTTTGGCTTCGGGTTTGGGAGGGGTAGGGGCTTCCTTCTTAGCTTTTGGTGCCATCATCATAAAAGGGATTTCCGAAGAGTCATAAGTAACTTTTTATCCAATTTTGACCACTTTCTCATGATAATCCTGAAGAGACTTTTTAAGAAAGCCAGAATTCTGTTTGGTTGGCTTCATGTTCATGCGATATGAGCAGATATTAAAGTAGTTATTGGATAGCCAGGAAAGGTCTTCAGCTTCTCCCTCATAATTTTCATCAAATGCCTTCCAACATCCTATAAATAAATACAGATAAGTGTTTTACTGAGCCGCTCCTCTATAAAAATTGCTGCTAACACTGCTAACAGGCCACTGAACTTGAAATGAGGCTGAATGTATCTTTTACCTTAACCAGCTGGAATCTCAACAAATTCAACTTTCTAGAACTTTACTTCCTCTGATTTAAGACGAGGACATTAAACTGACTGTTTTGTGATGTCCCTTCTGGTTCTAAAAGACTATAATTCTGTTAGAGTGCCCACAATTTGTATATCAAGTGTTGAATTGGTGAGTCATTTGGGGCAGGAGAAGACCACAGCTTTTCCCTGCATCCTGCGCTCTTCCCCAAGGATGGGTCAGGGTTAAGGGCAGAGTCATTTCCCATCATTGCGCCCACAAAAAGGAACCCATGCTGCTGTGTCTAACTCAGTGATACTAATTGGGCCCTAAGATTAGGAATGTTGAGTACCTCCTTCCTGGATTTTGTCTCTAGATAGAATAGTTCTTCTATGAGGTTAAAGAGGTAAAAAACTTAACTTTTGGCTTTTCCCTTTATCATCTCTCATTAGACTCTCTCAAGGTTAGAACCAGCAGGGCTGCCTGCCCTCCACTTCCGTGCTTGACTTTCTTCTTCTTGGAGACACCTGACCTGCCTTTGTGATCAAACTAAGGCTGTGTTGAGCCTTGGCTAGAGCTGTTTTCTGGATAAACTAGCCTAGCTCACTGGGCTTTGGGACAAAACCTAACATACTGTTTTCCTCAAGAGCTTTGTTAGAGAATGGTGACTGTAGTCATCACATTAAGAAATGCGACTGGTTGTAGAATATCAGCAAAGCCTTCATTCATTTTCACTTTTTCCTCTTTATTCAGTAAGCACTTATTTAATACCTGCTGTGTGCTTTGATAAGTTCTAAGCATGAGAATATAGAACTCAAACAAATGAGTATAGACTATATTCTTATGTTGGGCATGTCTCATGATCTTTATTCTCTATAATCATACCTATAAAGGGAGAATAGTTGAATCTAAGAAAGAATTTTGAATCCTAACTGGGCCCGAAGAAATTCCCATGAAAGCTTACAAATTCTCGAATGGGAATGTTATAGGCTTGTGTCTAACCCCATTCAATTATGGAAGTTAAAAATTATTTTGGCCACTAAAAGTGGTGTTCTACATTGTATGTGCCTTAGAACCACATTGTCCATTTGAAAATCATAGCACGAAATTGGCCCCAACCCAAATCAGCAATGAAGAATTGACTCCTAGCCAAGACCTGTGCTCTGGGATTGACAGCCATGGGCCACCCCGTGGTGCTAGAAGAGGCTCGTTTGAGCACCAGCAAAGCCATCAGTGCAGTTTATCATCAAAGGCACCATCCATTCTTCAGAGCTACATAGGAGGGTGTTAAAAATCACAACAGCCTAGCAGACTGTGTATTAAAATGAAGGGAAACCCATCTTTGGAATATAAGCAGAATACTAATGGGAAAAAGGCAGGCAGTTTGTGAGAAGAAACCATAACTGTTTTTGTTTAATCTCCTTATTGTAAATGTGACATTACTTTAAAAATTACTTACAGTGACATAAATCTGAATTATAGCCTGAAAGAAAAACTTTCAGAATGGCCCAATTATCCTTCCTGTACTACTTAAATAGTCTCCAGAAGACCTCCTCAGGGCAGCTCATCTTCCAGCTTTGATGGAGAAGGGTAGGCTTATTTTCATCTAAATCTATAGTTTAATCTCCTATGTGAAGGAAAAATAGATTATAAGGAATCATGGAATATAAAAAGGGATTTAACATTTATTTCTCCTAAAAGTTTCTTTTTATGGGTTAGCATCATATTTATTAAGAACTTTCTTGAGTCTTTTCCACCCACGGGTCCTGTCCCTGTGCTTTAATAAAACCACCTTTTTTGCCCTACAAAAACAAACAAACAAACAAACAATTCCTGAAATTCTTTCTTGGACCTTTTTTTTTTTAATGTAGCTAAATGATATAAATTTGAAGACTACTTTTGAAACTTAAATGGAAAGTATATTCTTTTAAAGATGCTTTTGTCCCTCCTGCTATGCTGAATTAGGTTTTGAGAGAGCCACCAAAGCTCTGGAATTTACACTGTGGCAGAATACCAGATGAAAAAAATAGCTGTTCGTCTTCTAAACAGAGCGGAGAGGTCAGGCATGGGAGTCCGCCCCCACCCTGGCATGGCTCTGCTCACCACCAGGCAGCTAAGAAGGCTCCTCCCCAGCTGTGACCTGAGACCTACCAACACAGACATCATCAGAGTGCCTCAGAATGTTCTAGCGCTAACCCTGTGTGCAGAGAAAAGCTGGGATGAAAACACGAGAAGCAAATGCAAGAGAATCACTTATTCAAAAAAGGCCATTTGGTTTGGCTCAGCTTTATCTGGGAGTTTCCAGACCAATTCAGCCTGTATCCTGAAGAGATCCCAGCCTAGAAAAATAATTTTTTTTTCGAGTACATGCATCATTGGCTACTATTAATTCTTAATTTAGACTTATTCTGATAATGTCAGTGGAATAAAATGTAGAGTAATATTTATTTAAAATGCATGAAAGCTACAAATATTGACATTTGTTTTCTGTTTCCTCAGGGCTATTTAATTTCCCCCCCAACTTGATGTCATCCTGTTAACTTGTTAACGTGTTTACTTATCCTTTTTTTCTATTAGCGTTAGCTTCTAATGTGAAGATTTTTTAAAAATTCTGCTTTGCTTCTTTGTCTTGCATTTTTTTAAATGTTGAAATACTGAGTGATGGTACTCAGAAATGCGGAGTGTTTTCTGTGTTATGCCAATTGTTAAAAATACATGTTTATATCAATTCATGGGATTATTATTCTGTGTTTGGTTATCTAGTTCACCAATTCTTTTTCTTGCTAAGAAGTTTTAATAATTTTTAATCATCCAGTTATAATCTCCACATCGGTAGTCTCAACTAAAACCTCCTTAGTTTACTTTTCATGTAAGGAATGTAAAGCATTACTTATAATTTGATTAAAATTGAGATGACCTTATAAAAATATGCTGTTAAGTAATAGTCCTTAAAAATAATTAAAACTATAATGATGTGGCTCTAAGTAATTATTTTACAGAAAGAATATTGAGCTATAAAATCTTTTGAAGAAAACTGGTATTGAGATAAAACTATCCTCCTAGTCCGCATATTTTTGCATTCCACTCCATAGCTTTTCTTTCTTAGGTACACAAATAGTAGTCATAAAAAAAAAATCTGAAATTGAATTTAGGCCTCGTTGCATTTGAATTCTTGAATACTTGCGAGTTGTAAGGTCACTGGGTACAATGAAAGGGACCAAGAGGAAGAAGCCACTGCACTAAAGTAGGAGCAAATGCTAAGAGGGAAAAACAAAACAATCGAAACATGCCTAAAAAGTGATGTGCAGGCAAATGTTAAAGCATTGTATCTTAAGTGTTCTCTTAGAGCTTATTTATAGAATCTTTTGCCGAAAATGTTGTAAAGAAAAATGCCGCTCATCAAGAGTAAATAACCTAATATATCTATTGGATAAGCTTTTGTTTATATATTTATAAACCTAAATAAATAAGCAAACGTGTGTGTGTGTGTGTGTGTGTGTGTGTGTGTACTACTACTTAAGGTAGATCCCACTTAGCCAGCTTGCTGGTTTGAGAAGGTACGAATTGGGCCCTTTCTGTGGATTTTTTGCCCAGCATGTGTCCTAGCATCTGACCTGTTCTTTTTGGCCTGAGCCAATGGAAGATCACTCTAGGGCGCAGGAAGGCACAGTAAATTAAGCTGGGCACTGTAGTCTGTTTCCAGGTCACTGCCTTCTGCCTCTTTCTCATACCTTGTTCACCCTTTGACCTTGTTAGAACAGTAATGTTTCTTCATAAAACATTCTTAATGAGACTATTTACCTTGCATACCCAATGAGATCATGCTTTGTGTTATAAATTCTGTGCTCAAACATATGCCAAGAAGGCAACCCTTGCAGTTGTTAAAGAATTAACTTTTTAACTGAGGGAGGGACTTTTCGCTTGGCAGCCACAGCCAGCGTGGCACTGTTTTTCTTATTTTGAGTATATTATAAAGCTAGATGGAGGTTTTTCTCTCCTTTTTTTTTTTTTTTTGCTTATTTGTTTGTGTTTTGTTTTACCTCCACAGATATATCGATCTTGAGCATAGCATAGTTATTCCTAAAGAATGTGAATTTACAAAGCAGATAAATAATATGTTTTTTTTTTCAAGAATGTTCATCTGATTTCAAAGATCTATTTGACCAAAGAACTCAACTCTCAGTCGCAGTGGAGCTTAGGACCTTTATCTTTGATCAGAAGTAGTGAGTTCTTCTGCCCCAATATATACTATTTTTTTACACAGACCAGTCTGAATTCTGCATATTTCGGTACCTTCTTCCATCAGAATGAAGGTGCCCTCACCTGAGCGAATGCATAAAGCCTGGGACACCTGCTATAGCAGTAGCAGCCCCAGAGTATACCAAAGTTGGCCCTTCTGCCCAGGGAATGAGGAGAGAAAATATCTTGTGAATCAGTACAGGTCATAATATGCCTTCTACTGAAAAGATTACTCTCTTCAATAGAGGCAGCCTAATGGTAACCTTGCTGAACTTGTAAAAGTCATTGGAGGGCCGGGCCTTTTTCACCTCGCTTTGACCTCCTGATTTGATGTCACCTGCACATGTAATGGAGCTTCTGTCTTCTGTTTTTCTATTGTCATTACAGTAGTTCACCGCCTACTTCCTCTGCCACAATCCCGTCAGTGCCATCCTTGTGACCCTGTGCACACCACCGTACCCGTCTGAGTGGTGGTGATGACAAGCAGTACTGACCTCACAAGGTCCTTCTGTGAATTCAATGAGATCTTTTTTACAAGAAAATATTGGAAATAATCCATTTTTACAAGAAAATATTGGAAATAATGCCATCCTAGCACTTAACATACAGATTCTCAGTGAATGGCAGCTCTTCACTATCGCTCTTTCCCCACTAATAAAATTAGCTTAAGGTAGTCCCAGCCTGGCCAGACCTGGAAGACTTGCTGGGTCACCTTCAAAACTCTGGCCCAAAATGGAACCCTTTCCATACATAGCCTCATCGTACACACATTCCTGAGTCTGACTGGCATTGAAAGAAGAAAGGGAGGGGAAAAAAATGTTGCTATTAGAGGAAAACATTTTATATACATATATAAAATAAAATATAAGTGCCATAAAAACAATCATACTAATCATCTGTCTAGCCCCAGAAGTACCTTGTAGGCAGATGCTCGCTTTGCACCTTTCCCACCTCCTGTCTCCAGCTGGGAAAGTATCAGAATATGTCATGGGGGATTATCTTCCAAAACCTTGTTACTATCTCTGCAAAATTAGTAGACCCCCTGTTCTGGCTGCCTCAGATTCCCCTAAGTCTCTCTGATGAGATTTGGCTTCTGGTCTGAGGGACTCTTCTCTTAGAGGAGTCAGTGGGGCTTAACTTTGGGTGATCCTTATAGAGGGAAGTGGCCTGGCCCACGTGGGTCTTCAGTGTAATCTGAATCACACCCGAAGCAAACCAGAACATGGCGGGAATTAATGCAGAGGGATACAGGAAAATGTGACCTCCCAGAGAAAGATAAAATAACTTCTCCCTCCCATGATCCAACTCTCCAAGTATCTTGTCAGTACCACTGATCCCACACTTATCATGGTCTGCTTTACAAGCCTAAATACTTTCTAATGTATTGATCCAACTTCCTTCCCCAAGATTCTGATCTCTTGTCCAGGCTCAGATCTTGTTATTCAACACTGCACTGCTCACAGAACCAAGACACCTTCTACGCAGTGGGTAGATACTGGTCACTGGCTAAGTAGTAAAGAAACAAGTTCTCTAACAGCAACAAAATTATGTCTATTATAGATGTAAAGATATCTGTGGGTATATTTGTACACACATTAAAATTTAATATGTGGAGATCCACTAATTTGGAACATCTTTTTTCTCCAATTCTATCGAGGTTATGATTAACAAATAAAAGATTATTTATATTTAATGTGTACTAGGTGGTATTGTGATATACCTGTGTAATGATTGCCACAAACTACTATATATCCATCACCTCTTACGGTTACCATTTTGTGTGTGTGTGTGTGCGTGTGTGTGTGTGTGTGTGTGTGTGTGTGTATAATGTTTTTTAAAGTGGTCACAAGTTGGGTTTGAGTTTGCCATGGCATATTTTCTGTGTTGCTAACATAAACAATGCCTGTTAATTTTTTAAGTTATGTATATTAACATGAGAATGTTTAGAGATAATTTTTAAAACACCCTGTTTTCAAGTTCTTCAACACTCAAGGAGTATTTATAAACAATTAAAATGCCGCTTGTTTATTATCAATTGAGAAGCTAATCATTTAGTCATAAATAAGGGTGCTGGTTGCTCACCCCAGCATCCAGCCTCGTGAATACTAGATGCTCTTTTTCCTGTTAGTACCAATGAGAGAGGTTTTGCTGCAAAACCAATTAAACCTGTAGAAAGATGACATTCCCTCATTTGCTTCTACGACACAGAGATATTTGGTTATTCTCCCGGCTCTTGAGTGTGCCTTCTCTGGCAGTAGAAAGGCAAAGAGCAGCCATGCAAATAAAGAGGATGAGGAGGGTAGGAAAACATGACCAATGAGAGGGTGACAAGAGAAATGGTCTGTTAAAGGAGGGATGACGGGATGGGTACCGTTATTGTCCTGTGGGTTCAATCCAGAAGTTATATTTGGTCTGTGAACAGAAAATCCATGTTTTCACATAACCTGAGTATATCCTCTCTAATATTTCCTGCCGAGACCTAGAATTTCAAGACATAGCATGGAGCTTCTCTAAAATGACAGAATTCTCACTTTAAATTTTTCCAGTGAAATGTTGTGATTGAAAAAAATCCCATCCCAGTCTTTTATTCTACCCCAGAAGAAGAATAAGGAAAGAAAAAAAAAAAAAAAGCCGTGCTAATTACCCATTTCTAGGGTAATTAGTACTTGAGAAAGATCACGATGAAAGTACTATGAGAACCTCGTTTATCCCCTCATTTTACTGTGAGATACAAGAATGACAGAAATCCTAGCTGGCCATCATACTGCTCCCCCAAAAGTTTGTCAAAAAGGTATCTTGCGGGTCCTGTCAGCCTCAGAAGAGAGAGTAAACCAAAAAGGAAGTCTTGCCATGCTACGTTTAAGGCCTTTGTGAATCCTTAGAACTCATTGGGAGTTTTTCACACTTTTTAGAAGGTCCAGCCAGATGTTCCCTGCTTGCTTCTGCATATTGGTCAGAATGGGAAGCAGGGCCTCCCCATTGCACAGCTCCTGGGGGAGCAATTCATGGAGAATCTATAGAGTTCTGTCTCCCAGCAGTGCCAGGAAAAAGTGGCTGCCAAGATGCTGTTAGTAATTAAGGACTTGGCAGCCGAGGGCCGCCCGTAAGCACATCCTAGTTACTGTAACTTCCAGGTGGAACAAGAGAAACTCCTTTAGGCCTAAGTGGGACTGGGACATGTTCACAGTCACGTTACTGCACCCCCCCCCCCACACCGTGCACGTGTGCACACAACCCCCGCCCCCCCGCAGCTGTCATTGGCACTCAAGAAATGAAGTAGGACTCTGGCCACCTGGACACATGCGTTCCCCAGCCCAACACCCATTAGCTCCACAGTAATTTAGTAAGGTGGTTGGTAAGCAGTGTTAAGACCCCAAATTTATGTTCACTGATGCTTTGGATAATGGAAACATGCTTATTAAGGATCTTTGGCAAAAGATTTTCCTGGGTAATTAGCAAACATCTTAATTATACACTTGGACTTGAAGCTTGTGCTAATCTTAAAGTATAAAAATGATGCAAATTAGACAAAGAGAAAAGGATTAGAAGGGAAGCCGCGTAGTGTAACTCCATTACTAAAGTATAATAACTTGTTCAAGTTTATTAAAATTTGAGTTTGAAATAATTCAACATTTATTGAGTACCCATAAGCATCATCGATAGGATGTTATAGGAACACATAAGACACTATTACCAACTTTTAGGAGCTTTCATTTTAGAAGACAGCATGTATTAGAAGAGCAGCATAAAATTTTCCAGTGTTTTAGAAAGGCTACTTTGAGTAATAAAAGTGTAATTAATTATGTAACTCCCCGTACTTTTAGAAAAGATATTGGATGAATACACATGGCTGCAAAATCTGCACACTGAAAATATTACCCTGAGCTATTTAAATAAATACGGAGTATTACTTGATTCCAGGTGTGTCCCACATATGTTCACAAAATCACAGGGTAAAGTTAAATGTACCTGAAATACCAAACAGAATGTTGATAATGTGCTCACTAGCTTATGCTACAGGACATAGTCTTGTGGATAAGTGCTAGAGAAAACTTAGGCTCTCTTCTTTTTGATATTTCATGGCATTGACCTTAAATCAGCCAGGAGAATAAACACAGCATGATAGACCTAAGGCCTAAAACAAATATGAGTTTTATAATTAATTTGCAAGCAAATATCACTTTTAATAAAAGTTGAAAATATAACCCTTGGCTATTCCTAGTCAATCAAACTATGGTTATCATCGGATGTAGTCTTAAAATGAATGAGGACATTTTAATGAACCGGAATATTTTAAATATTTGCAAAATTTTGGAAAGAATGGAAGTACTGTTGAAATATTATATCAAAAAAGTAAGAAAAATATTATTTCAGATGTTAGTAATAATTTCTAACATGGTTTAATTTTTCTTTCCCCAGTTAGCCCTCTGCAAGATAGGAGAGGGAAGCCCCATCATCTCCATTTTTCAGATGAATCAGTTGAGGCTTAGAGAAAAGTTTATGTGACAGAGGCCATTTGAAATGTCTGATTCCCCAAATGATCACTATATGCTCTTGGTGAGGCACTTGGCTGATTTCTTAGTGGTCTCTCACTCATCCAATCCTCAGAAGCATCTGAGTTCTCCACTGTAAGCTCAGCACCCCTGGGCAGAACTCTTTTGCAGCTTCCCATTTGCATATGTGACTATGACACATTTGCTTTTCATTGAAGCAATTCTGAAAAATCAGATTTTTCTGACACAGATCTTTTATTGAAGGAGACAGTCTATAAAGAAGTGAAATGATTTAAAATGACTGTTTTAAAATTGTTCTGCTAATTTTAAACTCCTTAAGGATAGGAATTATATCTTTTAAGCCCAGTTCCACTATTTAATGGATGTGTGGCAGATAGATCTGTCGTTGGCCAGTGACTTGTCTTATACCTAAATCGTTAAGTGTTTCTGTAATGAATGTGGTCAATATTAATGGCCACAGTTGTAATCATGAATGGTTGTTTTTTACAATCAAGTTAATTAGTGTGGCATATTTCTAGTTTACATTAAATTTGTATTCTAGAAGTCCCTTACATGTTAGAATTAAGTAGAAGGTAGCTGGTCTTTGAAGAATTTTGAAATAAAGTATTCAGAAAAATTGGAAACCTTGCATTTGCAAATAAGTTATCACCATAGCTCGAAGTTTAGTTTGGCATTTCTAAGCTTCTTTCCTTTTTATCCATTCAGTCATCCATCCATCTTCCTGGTTATCTGTCCATCTCTCCATCCACCCCCATGCAGCTGCGTCCACCCTCCAGTTCTCCAATCCACCTTCTAGTCTCCCTTCCACCTCCCCAGTCTTTCATTTCTCATTGTCTGTTTCAAAAGCCCTTGAAGGAAATGAGAAAGAAAAACAGTTGTTATTAAACTTAATACTGACCCTTTGGTTTTCATTAAAATGACCACATTATATTCATTGTCCAAAATTTGGCACTCCTGAGAGTAAACAGGGTGCTTCTGGTAATCATGCTGAGAAAACCAGCATAAACCAGGACTGTTCTCAGCAAGTCATAACATAAGGTCACTTGTACATAATATGTTCTCCTAAAAATCTAAAGTAGGATTCCATTATAGTATTGTATTTTTTTATTTCTAGATTATATGATAAGTGAATTGTTTATATCAAAAATAGTGAGACAGGTTTTTAAAGATTTTATATGGGTGTATTGGTGTAACTTAAACCTGATTTTTTTGTAGCATTAATTCCTGTACATATAGTAGCTAGCTCTCTCATTTGAAATCATCCAGATACTTAATTTATTCCCTTTTGTTGCCTTGCTTTGGGATTGATTGCTGTTCCATTAATTCAGTGGAAATCTGCACATCCCCGTCTCCAAGTGCAACATTTACCCAGGGGCCTTAGGGCTGTAAACAAGGAGGGACACCTAGGCTTTGTGTTTTGGGGCTTCTCAGTACAGCTGGGGACGTAGCCCCAGCAGCATTTACACGAAATAAGTGCAGAAGCCAGCAATCGCCCATGGACCAGAACAGGAAACGTGGTAGAGAGGCACCAAGAAGAACTAGTAAAGAGGCCAGGGAGAGCTAATTAGAGGGAGCAGAGACAGCACTGGAATCGTAAGACCCATTCTGGCACTTGTCGGCAACTCATTAGTGGGTAATAGCGGGAATTACTGATTTCTGTAAGATTTAACTGCGGCATATGTAACTTACTGGCATACAAAATAATTTTCCTTCCTCTGAACTCCCATCTCTATCATGTGTTAACTGTGTGATCTTAGATTTCTTAACCCTCTGGTCTGTTTCCTTATAGAATAAGAATCTTAATAGTACCTATTCATAAAATTGCTAAATTGCTTAATTGATAGGAAATAGGACTGTGCCTGGTATTAGAAAAATACTGACAAGGGACTATTTCTGTTAGTGTGGCAAGACATCTTTCAAAGAAAGTCATCAGTTTAAGTCAGTGTTTAATTTTAACTTACCTCGTATGATGTATCCCAAACATAATCTTAATTTACCCTTATTGTTTATAATTTTTTACAGCGCGAAAGTCAAAGAAGTTGGGCAAGTTGAAAGGTATTCACGAGGAACAGTCCCAGCAGCAGCAACCCCCACCGCCGCCCCCCCAGAGCCCCGAGGAAGGGACAACGTACATCCCTCCCGCAAAAGAGCCCTCAGTCAACACAGCGCTGGTCCCTCAGCTCTCCACGATCTCACGAGCACTCACGCCTTCCCCTGTTATGATCCTTGAGAACATCGAGCCTGAGATTGTGTATGCAGGCTATGACAGCTCAAAACCAGACACCGCTGAGAACCTGCTCTCCACTCTAAACCGCTTAGCAGGCAAACAGATGATCCAAGTGGTGAAGTGGGCGAAGGTACTTCCAGGTAGGAACGTCTCTCCTGTCACAGTCTGCATCCCGAACTAGAGAAGTCAGGGCAACCGATTTCGCCATCTCCAACAGTGCAGTTGGAGTTAGCTCCCCGTTTAATCCTCACACCATATTTTTCCATCAATATCAAATTAATCGAGTGTGTAGGGAAACTGTTCCTGTGCTCATTTCTCCTGAGATGTTAGGGCTACGGGTTCTGTTGTTAATACACATTTCTTGTGTTGATGATTGAAAGGGGACATTTCATACCCAAAATATTCATAAGGTCAAATACATTCTGTTTGTGAGAACGCAATGAGCCCATTATCAGCATCGTATGACCCGGGCCAATCTTAGCGCAGACAAGGAAACGAAGACCTACTGAGTAAGTGGTAGGAGACCCTGAAAGATTGTTCTTTCTGAAAACATCATCTTACCTCCAGCACCCTTTAAATTGTCCTTGAAATTCCTACTTTAGTCAATTTTTGTGCTCTAGAATTTTATTAATAAGGCCCCTATTAATCTACAGAAACATCACTTAGAATGACTATCCCACTGTCCCAGTCCATTAATCAAAGCAGTTTCTTGGATTACCTGTGGTCAGCCAGGGCCCTAAGAGAAAAGACTGGGGAAGGCTCCGATAGTTGTTCCTTTGAAGAGGAGCTTGCCCAGGTAAAACTCTACAAATGGAAGAATACCATGTTGCCCCTGGGAATACAGGCGATGAGAAAAGGAACAAAAGAAGAGCTATCAGAGGCCCACACCAGACTGTGGGACAGGGCAGGACAGGGGCCAAGGACGCTCATTCTACTCTACAACTTTATCAGAGTCCGGTATTACCCTCAGAAGAAAAGGAACAAGGAATGATATTTTTTCAACCACCCCAAATTCACGAAAATTAAAATCTTCCACCATGATAGCGGATATGCAGGAGTTAATTATTAAAATATTCTTTAGTTTAATATTATTGTTAGTAGAATGAAGCAAGTTTTATAGGTTAATATAAATTCCTCCAGTCTAACCAAGGGTTTTAGACGTTACCCACAATGAAACTGCCTGAGCTCCCTGGTTTTATTTGTCCTGGCCTTTCACCCTCATTGAAAATTTAAGGTGCATTTAGAATGAAATGTTGAATAGGGCTATGCCCAGGGTGGGTGCTCCTTAATGACTATTGAACTAAATTGAGTCTGTTAGAGACAGGTGACTGTGTAGGGTTGCCTTAAGAAGCTTCTTCCTGGAATGTACGTAAATGCTAAGTGTATTTCTGTGATTAATTGTTCTGTTCTTCAGGATTTAGAAACCTGCCTCTTGAGGACCAAATTACCCTAATCCAGTATTCTTGGATGTGTCTATCATCATTTGCCTTGAGCTGGAGATCGTACAAACATACAAACAGCCAATTTCTCTATTTTGCGCCAGACCTAGTCTTTAATGAGTAAGTACCTATTAATTAGCCTTCATAAAATAAACAGCAGAGTTATTTGTTATGCTTTTTTTATGATTTCTAAATATAAATCATATGTATATTTGTGAAAGAATCCACTGACACATAGCATTTTTAAGAGGAAAAAAAATCCTATCATTTAAGGATTTAAAAATTCCTTTTTGCAGAATTACTATGCACATGTCTGAGTATATATAAATCAGTATATATAGATCTCATATAATAGTATGTGGGAATTGTCCCAAAAGAAAGATGATCCAGTTGGCTCTAAAAACTTGACTGGTACAACGCCACGATTAATAGAAAACAGTCTCTTCTGGTATCTACTCCATTTGAGAAGACTCTCTAGTTTCTAGGAAATGGGAATGTATGAAGTGCCAGTTTTAGCACACATTCATATAGTGGTTCTATTGTTAACAGTATACAGCTGCTCAATGTGTTTTCATGACACTCATAATTACCATTCTTTGAAATCATAAAAAAAAAAAGCCAAAAATGCTTCTCTGTAGTGAAACATCTTTGGTATTATGATGCATTTTAAAAGATCAAAAGAATTGTAAGAGAGATTTCTTTGGCCATGATTCCTTCCTACATTAAGTTTACATTAGTACATTTCATTTACGTTTATCTCCACCCAGTGCTTCTTTGTAATTGTTGGGTCAAGAAACACCTAATATAAAAAAGGAACATTTGAATTATGATAGTAACCACAGCCATATTCTATCAGTTGTCTCTCTCTAGGTAGGAAAATAGGGGTTTTCAGTAAGGAAGGAAGCAGATAAGAAATAGATTGATAATACAAGACAGAAAAGCAATGCAAAAGATTAGAAGTGGACTCATAGTGCCAAGATACCTAAATGGTACTGTACCAATTTCCCTACAAAGTCTAGTTCACCCCAATACAGTAGGACACAAAGACTGTTTTATTCCAATATAAATTAGGAACATCAGTTGTTTGTTCAGAAGGTGACTCTTCTTTCGGCAATTAGTCAGAAAGAATAATTCTACTGCATAATTTTTCACCAAAAGCATGAAGTGAGGCCAAACAACTGACATGCACATTTTCATCTACTTGTTTTCCTCATTAATCAGCTGATATTATTAAATAGGAAGCCTGTTTTCAAATATGGTCTATAAACCAAAAGAAAAACATGTTCCTTGTTTTAAAAGTGTGGGTAAACAAGAATCTCTATTCCATGCCATCCAGCATGTCTCCATTTGATTTTAACTGGAGATTTAAATGATCTGTTTGGTCTTATTGAGTACATCTATTAATTTTTCCCATAAAATACATATAACATAAAAATTTTCCATTTGAGCCATTTTTAAGTGTACCGTTCAGTGGCATTAATCACATTCACACTGCTGTGCAACCTTCCCCACCATCCATCTCCCGGACTTCTTCATCGTCCCAGACAGAAACTTTGAACCCCTCAAACAAGAACTCCACAGTCTCCCCTCCCCCGAACACCTGATAACCTCTAATCCATGGCTTTGCCTATTCTAGGTAATTCAACCAAGTAGAGTCATATGATATGTATCCTTTTGTGTCTGGCTTATTTCACTGAAGCATAAGGTTTTCAAGGCTCATTCTTACTGTACCGTGTATCAGAATTTCATTTTATGGCAGAATGATATTCCAATGTATGTACCTAGGATCGATGCTCATCGTTTGCAGATTCTGTATTTGTGAGTTGACCTTCTGGCTACATTTATTTGTAACCCCGGAGTGAACACACGCGGCACTTCTGTAGTCCTTCGCAGATGTGCCCAGAGCAGCAATAAATTTGCGACCCACCCCGTGTGTACATTTCAGCCGAGACTCTCTGCCTTTATGTTTCGGCTCTCATACTGTGAACAAGTGGCCTTTTCGTGGTCTATTTAGTACCACGTTTTTTGCATTTTTGTGCTTTTTGTTGGTGATTTCACTGTTTAAAATGACCTCTAAGCAGAGTGCTGAAGTGCTATCTGGTGTTCCTAAAGCAGGAAGTCTGACGTTCCTTAGGGGAAAAAAATACAGGTCTTAGATAAGCGTCTTTCAGGCATGAGTTATAGTGTTGTTGGCTGTAAGTTCAATGCTAATGAATCAGGTATATGTCTATTAATAAGGTGCCCTTAAGCAGAAATACACATACAACAGAATTATGTATATAGATCAGGCGATGAAAGTGATCAGCGGCTCTCGAGAACCCAACCCTGTATTTCCCTTAGGAAGAGTTCATTATTCACGGATTCAGTGTTTGCTGCAACTTTATAAAATATAACTACCTTATTTATCTTTACCAAGTAAAGAGCTTTCACCACATTTTGTTTATTCATTCATCAATAGACACTTGGGTTATTTCCACCTCTGGCTCTTGTAAATAACGTTGCTATAAACATTCGTATGCTAATATCCGTTTGAATCCCAGCTTTCATTTCTTTTTGGTGTATATCTAGGAGTAGAATCTCTGAAGCATACTGTAATTCTGCATTCAACTTTTGAGGAACCACCATACTCTTTTCCACAGCACTTGTGCTATTATTGTACATTCCCACCAGCAATGCAACAGTAGTTACAAGAGTTCAGTTTTACCACATCCTTGCTAACACTTATTTTCTGTTTAGGGCTTTTTCTTTTTTTCTTTTTTTTAAGATTTATTTATTTGTTTGACAGGGAGGGAGGGAAGTAGGGAGAGAAATAGGGGAGGGCCAGAGGGAAAGGGGGAAGAGAGACTCTCAAGCAGACTCCCCGCTAAGCGCAGAGCCAGACACAGGGCTCCACGCCAGCACCCTGAGATCTTAACCTGAGCCAAAATCAAGAGTCGGATGCTTAACCAAATGAGCCACCCAGGAGGCCCTAGGTTTTTTGTTTTTAATAGCTACCCTAGTAGGTACAAAATGTTTGGGGATGGGTTTGGGTTTTTTGTCTTTTTGGTTTTTTTTTTTTGTTTTTTGGGTTTTTTTTGGTTTTGAAATATATTTGATATATAATACTGTGTGAATTTAAGGTGTACACATTGATTTTCGATATTTATATATTGTAATATGATTGCCATTGTAGCTGGTACTTAGCACTCTGTCAAGTCCCATGATTGTCATTTCTTTCTCCTGGTAAGAGTAATTAAGATCTAGTCCATTAGCAAGGTTGACAATTATAATAAAATATTTCATATATTCCCTATACTGTATATTAAGTCTGCCGAACTTGTCTACTCGTTGCTAGTTTGTACCCTTAAAACCACACCTCTCCTTCCCCCTCCTTTCACCCTGTAGTAACCACTGTTGTGATCTGTTTTTACCAGTTAGCCTTTTTGAGATTCCACATGTAAGTGGTATCATACAGCATCTGTCTTTCTCTGATTTATCTCTTAGGAGCTGTGAAGTCCTTTCTCATTGTGGTTTTGATTTGCATTTCCCTAGTGACTAATGATGTTGGACCTCCATTCACGAGCTTATTGGCCATTTGTAGATCTTCTTAAGAGAAATGTCTGTTCAAGTCCTTTGATCATTTTTAATTGGATTGTTTGTCTTTTTGTTCTGGAGTTGTAGGAGTTCTTTATATACTCTGGATATTAAACCCTTATCAGAGATGTGTTTTGTATACTTCTCCCATTCTGTGTGCTGTCTTTTCACTCTTGATAGTATTCCTTGAGGCATTTAAAATTAGAGTTTTTGATTTTAATGAAGTGCAAGTTATTTTTTTTTCTTTTGTTGCCTATGCTTTCAGTGTACTCTATTAGTTCTTAATTATATGCACATATCTGAGTCTATACATTCTCGAAACAGTATAAAAGTGTTAGAATCCTTTTTAACAAATGAGATTTAGGAGAAAGCAGCTTATATTTGAAGCCTAAATTAACATGATTGAAAGGTTTGGGAAATAAATAAGAAACCAAAGACAGAAAAGGCCATATACACTTTGTGTACATTTTCCTATTGTAAAAAATACTAATACAGATAAAGCGGAAGCACAATAATGGCTTTCTAATGTTATAAATAGTTAAATGTTATGATATTATATAATTATTAGAATGAAAGTTTTATCTTGTTCTTAAACCTTTGACCTTAACCTCACCCTAGAGTTCTCTGTAGGTTTCTCTAAACTAGAAAGAATAGGGCAGAGCTTGTTTTTCAAAGTTGAGAAAGAAGAGAACCTACTTCCAGAAAACATCTGGAAATGATATAAAGCCTTTTGATCAAATCACACCGACAAAAAGAGCTTGATCAGTAGCTCTGTTATCGGATGCTATCACAGACCCTGTATCTGTTAGGGAAACTACTAAGTTAGAGAGGATGGCCTGCAGCTAGGGTCTGCATGCACACGCAGGCTTCGTCCTGCATTTATTGAAGGAATATTTGCTAACTGTTGCCAGCGTTCTGAACAGTACCTTCAGAATAGGGGAAAAATGTATAGACAATCCCTGGCTCATGGAACATACGGTCCAACCAGGGAGACAGATCTTGATCCGAGGATCCAAAAATCATGATTGTAAGTATTAAAAGGGCAAGCGCTTTGGGGACAGTTAATGGGAGGGATTGCTCTAGTCGGGAAAGCTTCCTTGGTATTGCTTAAACTAGTGTCACCCAGGTGGAGGGAGTACAGGAGGAGGGATGCTGATGGAGGCTGACGGCCCAGCATGTGCAGACCCAGCAGCAGGAAGGAACTCCATGCAGAGCTGTGTAGTGATGGGACATGGAGAGAAATGCCAAGATGTTAAAAGGCAAAATCTATGGGAATTGCTGGTGGTCAGATTCAGGTAGAGAATGGAGGGGGAGGAGAAGTGGGTGTCTAGGAAGACTTCCAGGCCTCTGCCTTAAGTGCCCGGTAGGATATGGTGTCACTGCCTGGGAAAAGGGAGCAAGGGTAGAGGACCAGAGTTCGGAAGGGAAGAGGAAGGGATAGTGTGAGGCCAGTCTTAAACATAAAATTGAATTGCCTTTCAAATATTATTCAAGGAAAGATAGTAAATAAGGAGTTATTATCCATACCTGAAGCTTAGAGAGAGGTCCCAGCTGAAGATACAAATTCTGAGCTCACTTTAGAAGCGGTAAAGGACACAAGACAGGAGAGATCCCAAGGAAAGAGAGGGTTTCCTGAAAGAAAGTGTGGCTACCAGCCTTAAAGGCCATGTGAGCCCAGCGGGTGGTGAACCAGAAAGCGGGAAGGACACCTCCCGCTTGCCTGCCAGCACCTTTCACATTCTTGTCGGCTCAACGTGTCCCTGGGCTTTCCCTCAGCCAGTACCCTTCCAAGAGTGCAAGGAAGTAACGTATGCTGTTCGGTGGCAGGTAGATCCGCTCTCGTGGGATCCTCCCTTGCTCTCCCGCCAGCCTCCACAGGCTCAGGCCACCTCTCACTTGCGCCTGCAGTTCTTGGGTGTCTGTATCCCTACTTTGTTTCCCTCATACCTCTTTGTTGAAATCACGAGCTCTGTCGTAATCAGTTTTTAATTTCCAGCACCTGGCGTGGTGTCCGAGGCAAAGGAGGAACTCTAAATATTTGCTGAATGAATGAATTATTGACCAAATGAAGCAAACAATCAATTAGGCTAGAAAATGCTTTCTAAGTTATCATCGCTAATTATGAGGATGACGTTTATGATAAAGAAGTGTGATAGGGGATGCAGTTTTCATACCAAAAGCTTTGCTATATTTAAAACCGTGACCAAAACTTCAATAGTTGATTCTTTGTGTTTGCCTTCTCCTGTGAAACAGGTCTGAAAGTTCCCAAAGATCTTATCCTCATGCTGTGTACTGGCTTTATTGGAGTTGGAGGGAAGGTGAGGAGCAGGGAATAATTAAGGAAAACATTCTTTCCCATCTTTTTTTATTAAACATTGGGGTGAAGATATGAGTTAATACTTTAAATTAGCATAGAACTTT
The DNA here is from genome assembly GCF_002288905.1 of Enhydra lutris kenyoni. Taxonomy (NCBI): domain Eukaryota; kingdom Metazoa; phylum Chordata; class Mammalia; order Carnivora; family Mustelidae; genus Enhydra; species Enhydra lutris. The sequence goes on from NW_019154087.1 coordinate 66,192,647, forward strand.
TCTTATTATAAATGTGAAACTTTTCAAATATGTATTAAATGATTAATTATTCAATTGTACCTTGAAACAGCTTATCATATATTGCTACAGATCGCTGTAAGTATTCAAATTTCTTATCAATTCAGTACACATATTAAAACTGCCATTTAAGCCTGTAATGAAATTTCTTCCAATTTTTTTTTTTAAGTTTCTGAAAGGCAGATTCAGTGTTACTACTCTCTTTTAAGTCTTGACCAATATTTTAGAATCAAAAGTATATTTAAAATCATGTTTATATTGTACCAAGTGGTAGCCCAACAAAAAATGGTTCTTGAATGATCTTGCACTGCCTTTGTGGTTCCTAGACCTTAATTTTATTTATTTATATTTTTGGTTCAGAGGTGGTAGGAGGAAGAGTTTAAATCTTGGTGCCACTTTCTGAGCCCCTGTAAGTGAGCGCTCTCAGTGTGTCTGCCCTGGACCTGGATTCCTTAACCTCAGCTTCTTAGTGATGGAAGGTGAACCCCTCCTCCTGGCCATTGACTGTGTGATGGCAGCACCAGAAGGGAAGTATAGACTCAGTTAGTAATCATTTCCTGTTTCATGGAGTGCTGTCTGTCCTTGTTGTCGCCCCAGTAAGGGATCACTGTGCTGCCATGGTCCAGTTGTCCTTAATGAGAGGCCCTCCGCAGGCCACAGTGCCCTTACGGACCCTTTTCACTTAAGGTCCTAAAGCTCTGAGAGGCCTGGCTCATACTCGGGCTGTGTATACTGTTGTGCCAGCTGGGATCAGGGTGTCCCCACGAAGGCCAGGAGTGGGTGGAGTTAGGACATGGCAGGCCTCCCCCACCCCTCCTAAGGAAGCATGGTTGGTACTGCAGAAGTGACTTCTGTGTCTGGACCCTCGTTCCAGCAGGGTAAGAGCCAGTGATGGTGGGGGACAGGAGTTCTGAAGAGAGGAGCCACGGAAGTAGGATGAGCCTGGGTCAACTTCCCCTTCCCTGGCTTCATTTACTTTTCTTCTCTATCCCCAATGGCTCTTCCCATCTTCTCTTCCCTCTCTGTGGCTTCCAGACAGGATTTCTTACTTTCCCTGTGCTCACTGGGACACTGTTCTGTATAGTTTCCAGTATCTGACCTCCAGCCTTTCCCACCACCTTCCCTTTTCCTCCTTCTGCTCCCGCTCCTTCCTCCCTCCCTCTCCATCTCTTTCTGTCTCTCTCTGTGTCTTACATACACACACACACACACACACACACACACACACACACACCCCTACTCATACCTCCTGTCTTCTGAGATTTCTTCTGTTTTTTCCTCTGGGTCAGTATGAAGAGAGAAACTGAAAGAACAGAAAGTCCCCCTTCTGTTCCTTATCTTTCCATTGGACCCTATGGAAACCGGGTCCTGTTCTACCAGCGAGAAAGCCAGAGTCTGCAGCAGAATGGTATGGCCATTTGTGAGTCAGACAAGAGCCACAGCTACCCCTTTACAGGGTGCATATGCTGCCCCTCTTCCCATGGTTCCCACTGCTGCCTGCTGTTTGCACCTGGCCCTGTTCCCTCATGTCCAGCCCCTATAGACTATGGAGATCGACACTCATGAATGAAGAAAAACAATGTCACAAATTAGAAAATGGTCAATCCTTGCCTGCAAGTGGCAGAAACATTGCAGAATGGCATTTTATCTGTTGCACAAAGGTAGGGTGTGGGAAGACCTCTTGCTATCCGAAGGCAGAGGGAACTGTAAGCAAAGCTACAATGAAACCTGAGGAAATTTTTATAAGCTACAAAAGAGAAATAAGCATTCAGTCACATAGGGAAGCAGAGGAAAGGTAGGTGCAGAACTCCAAATGAGAGGTATTTCTTCTCTTCTTTTTTCTCCCATTCTTTGAAAACAGTATTTCTTCCCTTTAATCAGCTAGCATAGTGATAAGAAGTAGAGTCAGAGCAAAAAGTTACTTCTAGACATTTCCGGCAAAAGGTTTGAGAGGAGGGAAGTTCTTAAATAAATGGGTAACTTGGCTGTGGGTTACCTGTGGGTTCCTGCTCACATTAAGGGAAGTTCTTGAAATGAGTGTGCAGGGGTCAGGCACTGCCCTACCTGAGGAAGGCAAGAACACTGAAGAGAGGAGTATTGAGACCAGGACTGCAGGTGATCTAACTCATTCCTCGACCCGTCTCCTTCTTCACCAAACCCAGCCTTCTCATTTTGGACTGTTCTTCAGAGAAGGCGGCAAGCGATATTTATCCAGTCCATTCACGCAACAAATGTTTCTTGAGCAACTTCAGCAAACCAAGCACTGGGAATACAGCAGGGAGAAGTCATGGGTCACGTACACCACGTGCTGGCGGTGGGCGGGTGGGTGGGAGAGCAGAAGTGGAGGCAGCAAGGTGAAGAAGTCCCACCTTGCTGTGTCTCCCAGGACCATAGCTCAGGGAACATACCATCATCCAGGTGTACGACCACAATGAAGTAGTGTTTTTTTGGTTTTTGTTTTTGTTTTTGTTTTTTAAAGATTTTTTATTTATTTGTCAGAGAGGGAGAGAGAGCAAGCACAGGCAGACAGAATGGCAGGCAGAGGCAGAGGGAGAAGCAGGCTCCCGCTGAGCAAGGAGCCCGATGTGGGACTCGATCCCAGGACGCTGGGATCATGACCTGAGCCGAAGGCAGCTGCTTAACCAACTGAGCCACCCAGGCGTCCCACGACGAAGTAGTGTTTGAAATAATAAGGTGCAGTTCGGATTCCTTCAGAAGATTCACGAGCGTCTTTGGTTAGCCATGTTGACCTCCTTATGGTGCTTTGAAGGATCTAAACTCATCCTTTTCTCAGACCCTTTCTACCTGGTATTTGTTCTGTGCAGGAAGGTGGTCCTTTCTCCCCTTCTTGTCTCAGCTGGAAGTATTCCTTGTTCAGAAGCCTGACCGCCAGATCTAGAGAGACCCATCTGCTCTGTCCCTCCCCATCATATCGCACATTTATGTTCTTTGTAGTAGGTCTCCTGCCACCGTAACGTAGGCTCAGAGAAGGTAGGAACCTGGCCTGTCTGGTTTATCTTCGCAGACCCAGCACCTATAATACTGTCTGGCATTAGTAAGTGCTTGATGAACTAATTAATTTTAAAATGCTGATTTCAGCATTATTTCCTGCTGCTTCTCTGCATAAACTCTGCACAAGCCAAATTAACCTTTCTCTTCCCTTAGTCCTGTCTTTCCACTGCTGTGCCTTTGCTCCTGACATTTTCCTTTCCTCTCCCTCACCTAAACCGAAGGACTCCTCCTCTGTGGTGACTTCTATTATCTTCAAAATCAAGAGGGACTTTTTGCCCCCAAAACTTTCTTTTCTATATTACTTTTTTCTGTATCAATTATCTGCTGCTTTTTATGTTTTATATACATTTTTCACTCCAGCTGTACTGTAAACTTCTAGAGTGCAGGAAGCATACTTGAAAAAAACTTTCCTTAATGTTTAGCAAAATACTTTGTACATATTGGCACTCAGTGGCTTTTGAGGGGTCTGTTAATGAGTGCTCTTTCTAGTACAAATGTCAGATGCTAGATTCCTGATATGGGTTTACTCTACAATGCTTTTAGGGCATAGCATGTGAACTTAATGAAAAGACTCATTTTTTATATCATTCTTTCAAATTTTCCTTCAGGAACGCTGCTATATGTTAATATTTTTTACATGTTGCATCTTGTAGCATACTTGAGAAATTTCCTAAGTAGTTAATGAAGCCAGGTAATTGCCAGTATAGTATGAAATCGAAACAAAAAGGAGACTGTAAATGAAATGCACTGTTTAAGCTCTGTAGAACTATATAGAGGTTACACAGAGTAGTTTTTTAGGGGAAGGAGGTTGGGGGGCTGGGTTTCAGGGATTTTTCTGGTTTTGCTCTTGTTTTGTTTTTTATAACCAGTCTTTTGTTGAAGAAAGACACTGGCTGTCTTTTTTTTTTTTTTTTTTTAAGATTTATTTATTTATTTGAGAGAGGGAGAATCTGAACAGGGGGAGGAGCAGAGGGAGAGGGAAAGAGAATCTTCAAGCAGTTTCCACACCGATTGTGGAGACCCACAAAGGGCTCAATCTCATGACTCTGAGATAGTGATCTGAGCCAAAATAAAAAATCAGATGCTTAACCAGCTGAAACCCCCAGATGCCCCAAAATTGCACCAAGTAGTAATGATGCAAGAAAAATGTCCAAGCTTTATTCTGAATAACTAGAGGGAGCTATTTTTTATTTTGATTAAAAGTCAAAACAAGTTTAAGGTCACATGTTATCTGTAAAAGGCTTAGCGTGGCTAATATTAACATGTTGTTTTATATTTCCATTAACATGCCCAAAGACTTTGGTCTCTTGAGCTAAAAACACTCTTCTTTTCATTACAAAATAAAATCACTGTGATGAATTTCTTCTTTTTTAAATAATCGATAAACAGAAAAATTAATTACGATGCAGTGATTACATTGTAAGATTGGGGCAGGTGCTGAGGAATGTGTAAGTTAGTTACAAAACTGAGGAGAGTGCTAGGCTTCCTCCCTTGACACAGGTGATCGCAGACACATAGATGCTGTCTTTGATCATCCTCCTCCAGAGGGAAGGAGGGGAACACACTTGAATGTGTCTTGATATATAAACTCTTCAGTGAACTTTCATCTCTAGACACTTCTAGAACCAAAACCACATGATTATCCATTTTTACTGTATCATACATGAGAGATGATTTGGGTTTCAATCCCTCACTTCCACCAATGAAACCTAAGCAAAATAATAGATTTGTGTATCCTGAGGGCTCTGAAGAGGTTAATTTTTGAGCAGGGGTGGGGGGGGTTGGTTCTGGCATTGATACTTTTCTGAAAGAAGAAAGTAGAGAAGGGAAAGGGGGGGAAAGGGGCCATATTTGGTGACCTTCCTCCTACTTATTAAAGCTCATCTGTGGGATACCTGGGTAGCTCAGTTGGTTAAGCCTCCAGCTCTTGGGTCATGATCTCAGGGTTCTGGGATTCAGCCCTGTGTTGGGCTCTGCAGAGTCTTCTTAAGATTCTCAGTTTATCTCTCCCTCTGCTTCACCCTTCCTGCCCCCCACACTTGCACATGCACTCTCGTTCTCTCTCAAAATAAATCTTCGGGGGAAAAAAAAAAAGCTCTTCTGTGTCTCTGCAGTAGGAATACTGCCCTAGTGAGGGTCCATATTTACAGATGTGGCATCCTTTGTCTAATGGCCCCTCACCTGTGCTCCTCCACCTTGACATAACCACTGCCTCAGTAGAATCAAGGGAACTAGGAGTTTATAAACTCCTAATTTCTTTTTTGCTGCAGTTATGATATCACTCTCTGTCTTAGTCATCTTGGACTGCGATAACAAAATACCACAGGCTGGGTGGCTTGGACAGCAGACATTCATTCCTCACAGTTCTGGAGGCTGAAAATCAGATGTCAGGGTACCTTTATGGTTGTGTTCCAGGAGGGCCCTCTTCCTGACTTACAGGCAGCTGCCTTCTCACTGTGTCCTCATATGGAGAAGACAGAAAAGCTTTGGTGTCTCTGCTGCTGCTTCTTTTGTAAATCCCATCATGGGGGCTGTGCTCATGTTAACCTATTTACTCCCCAAAGCCTCACCTCCTATTGTTATCACCTTGGGGGTTAGGATTTCTACATATGAATTTTGGGGGACACAAACATTCAGTCTATATCATCTTCACTTACATGGATAATAGGGTACAATCAAGTGCTTTGGAGGGGGAATTTGATGGATGATGAGCTGGTGCATTTAGAGCTTTTGTTTGTATTATTCATATTTATTTACCCATATAAGAAATTAAAGCAAAATTTTAGAATATGGTCTTATCATTCACTTTAAAATAACAAGTACATATTATGTAAATAACATAAGCAGCATAGCATAAATATTTTATGAAAAGTAACTTTTTTAACAAAAGTATTAATGGCACTCTTTTTGCTTTTTTGTAAATCCTTTCAGTCTGACTTAAATGAAGACTGTTGTATTCCTTTGTCTGCTTCTCATATTTAGTCTGTGGTGATAGGTTGTTTTGGATGAAGTATATGAAAAAAAATTCCTGTTTCACCAGGTAGTTAGTTGGAAAAAGGAGTACCTTGTAGACCCCTGGAAAGGGTCTTGGGGATATCCCAGAGTCCCCAGACCACACTTTGAGAAACACTAGACAAGGTGATCGATAAAACCCAACCCAGACTTGTTATTCTGCTTTGCTTTGGGGAAGCCTCACTTGTGGTCTGGATCTCTGTTTTCTCATTCAGGAAGGACTTAATCTCTTCTCAAGGCATCTGAGATTCGCACCTGAGTAGAACGTGGTCCTCATGCTTAAAGGGCTCTCAGTCTAGTAGCAGAACATTTACAGAGCCTACTATGTGCCATTTTCTCTACTTGATGCTTTTATGTGTGCTGTCTTGTTTATAGACAGTCACGTCTTCAGGCAGATACTATTATCACTGCTTTATAAATAATTCAGCTCCCTCAGGCAGAGAGAAGTTCAGTAGGGTTATCCAAGATCACATAGCTGCTGAGAGGTTGCTCTCAGATTTGAGCCCAGGATCTCCTTGGAAGTTCATGCTGTTCTTGTTATGCCCTATGTCTCCATGCCTCTATAAAGTAATGGAAATGGAAGGGTCTTAGGGTCTCTTCCAACCTCCTATAGTTTATGATTCCGCTTTACCAACAAGACAACTTATAGCTATGAGGTCTTGTGACTAAAATGAGGCCAATTAAAAGGGAGGAGGACAGTATTATAAGTGAATATCCTAATTGCTTCCCCTAATGTGAAGTGTATGTCTTCCTATTGTTCAGCTAAAAAAAAAAAAAAATTGTGAACAATGGTTGTGTTTCACTGGTCATTAATAAATAATGAGAATATTTACAATATGCAAAGCAGCATGGTGGCAGTTGCAAGGAACCCAGTATGAGAGACAGTTTCTGTCCTCCAGAATTCTGTCAGGCGGTTGGCGAATTAAGACCAAGACACAAGAGTGGTGGCCCAACAGGATGGAGTCCACATGACAAGTGTGACAAATAAGTTTTATTTGAGATGGGGGCTCCAGGAGTTTAAAGAGAAGGTGATTCCCTTGGGCTGAAAATAGCAAAGAAAGCTCCCTCGCAGAATTATCTGGCTTTAAAATTTGTGTTAGCCTCCAAAGGAGGGTTAGAATTTGGATGGGTACAGTGAACACGATGCTCTATGGTCCAGGCATGAGGAATTGTACCTGCGTGGCATAGGGGATGAGTCTCTGAATTTCAGTGTTGAAGCTATCGAACTGTGCATGGGACATGAAGAACTGTGGGTTCACACTTCAGAATGGAAGAGGCTATTTCTTTCCCACTCCCCTTTTCTTCTCACTCGTTCTGCTTTCCCTAACTTCCTTCCCGCCGTAACTGACATTTATTTTTTCTTTCTTGTCTCAGCCCTCTCCTTCGGCTTGACTCTTTTTCTGGCTTTCTCTTTTCCTCTTTTTCTCCTCTGTCCTCTTCCCCCTGTGACTTGACAGCCCAACACTCTCTCTCATTTATCAAGTAAAAATGTTACATCCCATTGTCAGCTTAGCTTTTATATTGAGACATAATTGACATGTAACATTGTATTAGTTGCAGGTATACAATATGATGATTCCATATTTGCACATATTGCAAAATGATTGCCACAGTAAGTCTAGGTAATATCTGTCACCACAGTTACAAACTTTTTTTCTCCTGATGAGAAGTTTTTTTGTTGTTTTTTTTTTTAAAGATTTTATTTATTTATTTGACAGAGAGAGAGATCACAAGTAGATAGAGAGACAGGCAGAGAGAGGGGGGGAAGCAGGATCCCTGCTGAGCAGAGAGCCTGATGCGGGGCTCGATCCCAGGACCCTGGAATCATGACCTGAGCCGAAGGCAGAGGCTTTAACCCACTGAGCCACCCAGGTGCCCCTGATGAGAAGTTTTAAGATCTACTTTCTGAGCAACTTTCAAATAGGCGATACAGTGTTATTAACCAGCCGCCATGCTGTACGCTATTGTCTTAGTTTTGAAATTAGGTGTGGTAAGGCTCTCCTGTACCTTTGCAGGGGAAGAAAAACAGTAAACACAAGAAGTTGCTTTTTGGCTTCAATATGACCCCTTGTGCTCTTTTCTTTGGAGTCATAACCCAAAGTGGGAGACTTTTTTTCACTCAAGGTCTACCAGTCTTGGTCTTCAAATCATTGAAATTCTGTTCCAGAAACTACTCAGAGGAGTGATTTTGCTTTTCTAATTTTTATTATATTTTATATCTTTCCTGGCTGCTATTCTTTATACTTGTTGCAGAAAAACACTGCTGCCAACTGGCTGCCAAACCACCCCCCAGTTCTTTGTGCCCAGCAGTACAGTGAGGGAGGGGCTCGACTCACACTCTTTTACCAGGGTGTGGGACCCAGTGCCCGGCTGGGGACTGGGGTCCTGCCTGTTCAAGAGATCACAGCAATCTAACACTTTTTTTAAAAAATATTTTATTTTGTTTTATTTTGTTTGAGAGAGAGAGACAGAGAGTGCCAGCTGGGGGAGGAGCAGAGGGGAGAGACAAGCCAACTCCACACTGAGCACAGAGCCAGACAGATGCTGGGCTCAATCCTAAGAGTCCTCGATCGTGACCTGAGCCAAAATCCAAAGTCAGATACTTAACCAACTGAGCCACCCAGGCGCTCGGGGGCTAACGCTTTTGAAGCATTGGCCTTCAATGTGTGTTTCTTCTAGTGGATGAAAACAGAAACCCAAAGAATCGTTTGTTTGTCCTTAAGGACCGCATGGCCATTCTATTCTGATTAGAGAACATTCAGAAGGTCACAGAATTTCTGAGTAGAGGAGAAGGTTAGGAACATCGGCTGACCTCCTCAGCTGTATTGACTAGGTATTTTCTACATGAGGATAAAGAAGATGAGGAGCAGTTAGGCTACGCTTTGAATAAGCATGGCGTTCACGCCACCTCATGTGCATGCATGTGTAGTATGTGTCTGACCGGTGATGTTTTACGGGAAACAGATGTCACTGCTGGTGTAGTGACCTGGTACTATCATACTTACTTCACCCAGTCATGAATGATGCAGTTGTTCATCGTGTCCTGAACAAAATCTGCTTTGTGACAGATGTTCAGAATAATAAGAAAGGACAACGTGGCTCATCTCTAATAGATTAATTGAGTTGAATATCATCTTTTTTTATTATTATTTAGGCTGATGACTTGTCAGCTTTTAGAAGGATTCACACAAACAAAATAAACTACCTTTCATACAAAGCGATGGCACCTGAGAATGTTTTCTAGGACCCAGGTCGATTAGTGAATGGAATTGTGTCTGTGATAACAGTCTCTAGAGGCTTAGCTATTTTCTTCTTCCAAAGGAAGGCACTGCGGATAGAAGAAGGAGTCTGTGATCCTGGAACGGGAGCACAGCTGCTCGCTACCTTCCACATCTCCACCCCAACCCATGCACACACTGGGAAAGTCACCTCTGCAAGTGTGAGCCACGCTCCGCTCTTGCCTCGGAAGCACAACCTCATACCTGGGCTTTATCAGAGTAAATGTCCGTCCTTATAACCTGTGCCAGGTCTGTTGCTAGAGGAATGTGCCTTTTGCTTCATGAAGACTACGACTCCATAAGTTGCAATTTAATACAAATCTTTTTTTGTACTAGGAAAAGTGATTTGCTGTCACCCTTTATGCCCACAACAGTCTAGCCATACTCCCGAATTCAGCAATTAACTTTGTTCACATTCTTGAAGTTCACTAGTTATCAGGTGGGAATCTTACTGTTTTACGGCTCCTTTTTTACAAGAGAGGAAACTGGTCGTTTATTGAAATTAAGCAGTGTCTTTAAGTATATACCTAAAATGTCCTTGTTTGAAGTGATAATAAGTCACAAAGGTTTTCTGTCTTTTATTGAAATGTCTGTGTTCTGCATACCATTATATCTGCAGAAAGTTAGTATTAGAGTCTATATCCTACAAAAGTGAGGCTTGGATAATTTTTAAAAAATTCTTTCACCAGAGAATATTGGGTTTTTCTATCCTTTCTGTGTGGAGAGAAATTCAGGTGTTAAGTCTTAACATGGTTTGGATTTTATGAAGTGCTCATAAGGTTGTAAGCTTGCTGTTGGATATTTCCACCTTAATATAGCAGTCAAGAGGAAATTTTCACAGTGGGTTATGACTTCGTGTTTTCTTTGCTCTACCAGAAACATGTGTCCGTGTATCCAAAAGAAATACTAACTATGTAAGTATATACAAATCTAAGGTACCAAAGACTTTTTTTTTATATAAAACACTATATATAAAATATATGATTAGAAGAATTTTTTTGATATTTCTGGGACTGTCAGTGGTAAATTATGGTTGCCATGTAACCAAGCCCCTTCTAAATGTTTAGATTGTCAGATCCTATTTTGATCAGCATAACATCTACTACCGTCAGTGGCAACTGTGATGCTTAGATTCAAGGGCACTTCCACAAAAACATATCCCTTTTGGGACATCAGTTAAGGTGACAAAACACTGAATTATCTTTTAACTCGTACTAGAGTTGACCATGTAAGATTATTAGAGAATCAGTGGATGTCATGGAGACCACTGGGATCCCACTCACTGGTACAATAAGACAACCACAAAAAACATTGTCCATCAGTTCCTAGACCAAAGTGGCTGAGTTCTGGCCTGGCTGTAAATAAATGGCACAGGTGCTCTAACACATACCAGAACTGCAGCAAGCGTGAGGGGCCTACTACAGATAGATCTTGTTTGTCAGTGAGGGGAAAATCTGGTAAGATGATGAAAAAAATAAAAAATGTATACCATAAACTGGAATGATTTGAATGTTGAAATTGAGGTCATTTTTATTCTAATTAAGGTTTGAGAAAAAAACCTTTTCTGCATGTTATTTTTTTAGAAAAATAACACGCCTAAAACAAAGACCATCTATTACACTGACCACTTAACAAGATGTCACATTGATTCAGACATGATGGTGTCGTTTGCAGCATCAGATGTAAGGTCTGGCCTCTCAGATCGGCTGTGATTGTGCGTGTACCGTAGCACTCAAGTTATTTTACTCCGTGTTGTAAGATTGACACGGCTGTTGTATGCATTCCAACAATGTAATACACGCATGCATTCCTAGGAGCAATTTACGGAAGTAGTAGCGTGTTAGCAAACAGGTTTTTGAAGGGCCTTCCTGAGATGCCAGGGACTTCAAGGAGTCCAGCCCTGAATGAGCTTTGCTGTGTTTTGTTTATATATATAAATTATATATATATATAGCTTATATATTTATATATAAAATACATATATGTATATATTTATATAAAATACATATATTTTTTAAGATTTTAAGTCATCTCTACACCCAGCATGGGGCTCGAACTCACAACCCTGAAATCAAGAATTACACGCTTCACCAACTGAGCCATCCAGGTGCCCCAATATATGTACATTTTAAGAGCATCTCAAAGTCTGTGAAATCCATTGGATTTATCTAATCTCAGGGGCTACCAGATATTTATTTAGTACTGGTGTCATTTGGGACCTGTGCACATAACAAAAATCAATCAGAGATGCTTATCCAGGAGGAGGACACGGACCTTCAGAGTGATGGGAGTTGGTGATTGTTTAATCGTGGGCTAATGAGAAATGTTTCAGAAGTTTATTTTTGTAGTTCCTCACTAAATAAAGTGATGCTTTCCTTTCCTAAAAGGCACGCAGGTGACCATGGTACTGTTAAGTGCAATATTGCTAAAGGATCTTCCATTAAGAAATGTCACTGTACCTTTCATTGGCTCCCATAGGTGGAAGAGCTGGGAACTTTTTTGCTTTGGCATTTATAAAATCAGCCAATGTGAAAGGATTATGTTTATTAAATGTGAATTCTTAGAAAGAGAAAAGAGTGATAAAGGTAGTTCTATTTTCCCTTCTCCCTAAGGGTACCAAAATTACGGCAGACAGGCCTTTTAGAAAGTGTTTCTGTGACTGACTTTGTTGAAATTATGGTTTATTAAAAGAATTTTTAGGGGCGCCTGGGTGGCTCAGTGGGTTAAGCCGCTGCCTTCGGCTCAGGTCATGATCCCAGGTCCTGGGTTCAAGCCCCACATCGGGCTTTCTGCTCAACAGGGAGCCTGCTTCCTCCTCTCTCTCTGCCTGCCTCTCTGCCTACTTGTGATTTCTCTCTGTCAAATAAATAAATAAAATCTTTAAAAAAAAAAAAAAAAAAAAAAGAATTTTTACCCTTCCTTCTTTTAAAAAGCATTTAGCACAGCCTGCAGTAAAAGCACATACAGTGAAAGTCCATCAAGACACAAAAAGGCCGAAAGCAAGTAGTAAAAACAGTGAAGAAAAGAGATATTTTGTATATTATAAAAGAAGAAGAATGAATGAAAAGCCTGAACTCTAAGAGAAGTTACTTAATTAAACACAAACCCTAGTCTCTTAATCTCTATCAGAGTATAGCAGATAGTCTCATGGGTTGCAGAGATTCTTTCTTGTTTCTAGTTAAATTTTTTTTCAGTTGTGATAAAATACCCATAAAGTAAAATGTACCAACTTGAGCATTTCTGATTATGCAGCTCAGTAATGCTATGTGCATTCACAATGTTATGTAAATAAGTGCTTTTTCCTCCCTTCCCCCAGTCCCTGGGAGTGGCCATTCCACTTCCTGTCTCTACAAGTTTGACTACTCCAGATACCTCATTTAAGTGGAATCTTACAGTATTTGACTTTTTGTAACTGGCTCATTTACTTAACAGAATATCATTTTGTGCGTTTGTATTGGCTCGTGTGTCAGAATATCCTTTCTAAGGCTAAATAATATTCCATCAAATGTATATGCCACATTTTGTTTATCCATTCACCCATTGAAGGACACTTGGGTTGCTTCCACATTTTAGATATTGTGAGTAATGCTGCTATGAATATGTACGTACAGATGTCTCTCTGAGTCCCTGCTTTAAATTTTTGCGGTCTCTTTTTAAGAAGTTAGTTTGCATCCTCCATGTAGAAGCCAGAGCATGATGACCCACAATAGGTGTTTAGGTTAATACTTAGAGCTCCTGAGTTCTGCAGATACCCATAGTTTGGAAAGGTTTGTCATTTGGGCTTATCAGATATTTACTTCCAACAGAACAGAACATAAATATGATTCCAGGATTTCCTTTAATTTGGGTCAGTAATTTCCCAAATCAGCTGCTTCCAAATGAGCGGAGGTAACCGAATGACTAAGCTTCTCAAATACATTTTGAGTAGTGTCTTGGTAAGCCAGTACTTGAATACCAAAACAGAAGTGTTCGTTCTGATAGCCGTTGACCCATACATAGTTCAGAAGACTAGCCTCATAAAGTCGGGCAACACTGGTAACATAATAATGGCAAGATGGCAAGGGCCCTATAAATACAAAAGTTGTTCAGTTCTTTAGTTAAATTAAGAGCCAGAAATTAGCATACAGATCATTTAAATTGTGAACTTCGTGGGGCATCTGAGTGGCTCAGTCAGGTAAGCTTCCAGTTCTTGATTTTGGCTCAGGTCATGATCTCAGGCTTGTGAGATGGAGCCCCACATTCAGTGGGGGGTCTGCTTGAGATTCTCTCTCTCCTTCTGCCTCTTCCCCTCCCCCTGCTCGCTTGCTCTCTCTGTCCCCTCCAAATAAGTAAATAAATAACAAAAAATAAATTGGGAACATCCTTCCTACTCTGATTATAATAGGGCTTTTTCTCATTCCCACTGTTACCATGAAAATGAACTCCATTTTCAACCCCAAGTTCTCTCAAAGGCCAGGAAAAATATATTTTCCAACTCTTCAATTATTCACTTTTGTTCCAAGTTAATCAGGTTTGGAGATGTTAGATTATTTTAATATTTTAAAACTATTTCCAAATGACCCTGTGATTGTAGTTTAGTGTAATGGGTGTTCTCGGAGAGAACCAGATGAAGTTATAGCTATGAATAAAATTGGTTTCTTAGTTTGAGAAAATGATAGGTTTTCAAAACTATTGAAATATTTCTTTTTCTTTTTCTTTTTCTTCTTTTTCTTTTTTCAAAGTGTTTTTAAAAAATATTTTAGGACTATCATTCTTGTAGATTTTATCCCAAGGCCTTTGGAATCAGAACTGGATCTCTGTGCCCATTTTGGTTGTTGTTATTTATTTATCCAAAAATAGAGTTCATTCTTTTCCTGCAAATGAGATGTTTAGAAATGCGTTACATGTGCCCCCTGTTCAGAAGGCTGTCAGTTATTCAGGTCTAATGTTCACTTGAATACAGGGCTATTTCCTACTTTAGTAATCTTCCACTGCCTCCATATTAGTTTAGCATTCAGGGATAACTTCTGCACTGACTTTTATATTTTAGAAGCATTATACAGATTTCACCTTTTTCGCAAAGTCGTTCATGTATTTTTACATTATTCTACTGAAGATGAGGTAAGATTATAAAATGAATAAAAGCATATAGCAAAGAGTATTTCTGTGAAGTAATATTGCAAAATTAATACCAGTGTCATGCCAAAAAGGTGTCCTTGTTTCAACTTCTATGGATGTACATTTCCGTGCATTTAATCTAATTGTGCAAAAACGATGTGATGTAAAATGTGTTTTTAAGATGGCCTATTTTCCTGAGATTTCAAGCTATATTGAGTACCCAGTGCTCTTCATTTAGAGAACTCAATTTCATGCAGTGGAAACAGCAGTGGAGTTTGAAAACACAAAATCTTACCACGTAATGGTGAGCAAAGAATAAACAAATAAGTGAATATAATAACAAAACATATGAGGTACCAAACATCTCTTCATAGTTGGAAAGAGATCCTCTGGAGTAAAAGCTAAAACAGCGCTGAGCTGTTGGCAAGCATGGAGAGAGAAGACGACCTGAGGTACGAAGTGGAGAACATGGGGTCGCTTCTGGCTGCTTCATGTACCTTCATTTCCCTATCGTGAACATGAGGATAATTCTTCACAGGGCACTGTGAGAATTAGCAAGACTGAATTTAGCATTGGTGGATGTTAGGCACCCCATAAGTGATAGCTGTGAAGACCATGGAGGTTACTCAGGGAATAAGACCTCAGGAAAGAGGTAAAGAGATGCTGTTCATACTAAAGGGGCAAAAACAAGCTTCCTTTAGGTGTGTGGTCACCCATGCTCTCATCTTCTCCAAGTAGCATCTGAGGTCTCTCTTCAAGTCACCTTAATCAGTGTGTGGATGTTTTGTCGACACATCTGAGAACAGAAACACTGACACGGAGGTGCTGAGCCCTCTCGTTCTACTCCCGGCAAGTTCCTTCCACCTCCCTGAAAACCTACAATCTCTGAGTTTTCTCCTGCCTTACCCTACATAGAGAAATAATGGTAACAATATAATATTGTTTTCCTGTAAAGTCATCTCAAGAATTTGATTATTCCTTGCTTTGTTTTAACTGAAATGATCACTGGTCTCTCAAGAAGAAGAATTTTATTTTCTTTATTATACAAAAAAAAAAAAAAAAAAGCTAATAGTACTTTGTAATTTAAGAATTTGCATATAATTGGTTTCTACATTTCTGCAAGGTTGGAATTATTATTAGTATTCCAGTTTGACATGCAATGAGTCTGGGTCTCAAAAGTGATGTGCTCACAGATTGACAAAGCCAGCACCCTGAAGGGCCAATGGGCGGCACATCTGCAGACCCTGCTGGGCTAAAGTCAAGGGTGCCTGTGCTCTCTCCAGCACTAGGTGGCCTAAGGAATCAAATGCACAGGAGTCCACTCTTTCATTTGTCAAGCATCAATGCATGTTGTGCTGTATTCCACGGATATCCTGATTTGTTACTCACTCCATCCCATTTTACAACCAAAATCTCTCCTTTTTTGGAGAAAGTTTTGAAGAACTTCATAAATGCCCTATTTTATTAGACATTTGACCTTTGTGTAAATTTTCAGTATTCTCTTGCTCTAATCATCATCATATGCAAATCATTTTGTTGTCTTCACTTTTTTCTTCTCTCATTCATTCATGAAATATTTATTGAGCAAAGATTAACACATGATACTTGGCTATCATATTCTACTTGACATTCAGAAAGGTGAGCCAGACGTGGATCCTGCCTTTAAGAAGCTTGTAGTTAGCAATCAGGATAGTGAAACTGAACTGAGCCTTTTTTTCCCTCTAAACACATAGAAATTCTGCATTTAAAAAAGAAAGTCTTAAATATATAGGCAAGCTTTAAAAGGGAGGGGGGGAGAACAGGTGCAAGAAGAGGGAATTCACAGCCAGAGTGGTGTAACTTGGAGCTAAAGCTGTAGTTGGCCCACAGACTCGTGGATGTAGATAAATGCCTTAGGGGTGCATATAAGAACACAAACAGGAACGGGAATCAAGAACACAGACTCCAGCAAGGCTGGGGCCAGAAATGGAGCCTCTTGCATAAAGCCATGGCTCTGCAGCGATTTCACTGTCTCCTAACAAGGACAGCACAACTCAACATGCCAGCCAGCCCAGGGACATGGCAGGGAAGCTGAAAGAAATAAGAAACACAAGCCTGTATCACATCAAATGCGGAATCTAAATTTAAACTACACAAGTCTTGCAAAAAGCATTTAAGCTAAGAAATTAGCATAAAAACTGGTCCAGAACAAGTGGAATGCTTCTACCTCTAACAGTTGTAAATGCTGAGACGTCCTGTAGAGTCCCTTCCATCGTCAGTGCCCCGGGATTCACCCAGGCCAAAACAGTGTGTGGTAGGTATGCATATGAGCAGCCCCAAAAGTTGAACAAACAAAAGCAAACTCTGAAAGAAACTATGAGATATAATGTTAAAAGTATTTAGAGATATAACAGATAAAGACATAATTTAGAGAAAGAAGATATAATAGCCAGAAAATAAGGAGTGCCTTATGGAAAATAACAGAGATGTCTGAGAAAGAACTAAATAGAATATTTCTAGGCACCTAGACATGAAAAATATTGTCATTAAAATACTGTAGACATTAAACATATTAGACACAAAAATATATAGTTAGAAGACAGATCTGAGAAAATCACCTAGACTACAAAAGGAGGGTTGATGTGGAGGACACAGTGAGAAGATCCAATGCACTGCAAATAGGAGTTCAAAAAGAAAAAGTAGCGGGAATGGGACAGGGGTGATACTTGAAGAAACAATGTCTAAGGACATTTCAGAACTGAAGAAATACTTACACCTTCCAATAAAATAGGGCTATTGAGTCCCAAGCAGGAGAAATACTACTCTGCACTCAGGCTCTTTGGAATGAAACTGCAGACATCAAATAAACAGGGAATTTGGGATAAGCTACCAAAGAGAAAATGCAGATTACCTGTAAAAGAATGACAACTAGACTAACAAATTTCCACAAAAGCAGGTCTTAAGGCCCAACTACAGTGGAGTACTAGCTTCAAAGTACGGAGGGCAATTACCTGTCAAGCTGGATATCTACAATTTTGTGAAGAATGAAGGTGAAATAAAGAGATTTTCAGACAAATCAAGATGGAAAGACTTAAACTTTCAATGGCTGACCACTATTTAAAGAATTATGAAAAAAAAATTCTTTAATATGTAAAACAAAACAAAACAAAACAAAAAAACAAAAACAAAAAACCCTGAAGTATGAGCTAAGGTATAAGAAACAGTGGTAATCAAAGAAACCCATCATTAATGAGACAGATGAGGGCATGTGGATCTGAGTAGGACTGATTTCAGGAGGGATGTGAAAACAGGTGTAATCTAAATTCTAAAGACCTGTAACAAGGAGAACTGGAAGCAGTAGACCGAAGACAGTTGACTTTGTTTGTTTGCTTGTTATGGAAAAGCTGTTGATTAACTTTTGACTTTTAAGTATACAAATTCACAACTTGATAATTATTTAAAGAGTAAAAATAAAAGCGTACTTTCTAAATCCAGTACTGGAGCAAAGAGGGGGATTTTTTAAAAGCTGGATCAACCCAGTAAAAGGCAGTAAAGTGGAAAAAGAGAAGGAAAAGAGGAGAGAAAGTTAAAATGCTAGGGAAAAAAAAAATCCCAAACCATCAGTAATCACGGTAAAGGAGAACAGATTAAACTGAGTTGTTAAAATACAGAGACTCAGACTTTTTAAATCCAGTTTTTTGCTGCTTACGTAAGAGACATGTGAAATATAATTATTTGGGACATTTGAAAATAAGGGATTAAAAAAAGCATAACAGGCAAATTCTAAAGAGAGAGCAGAAGAAAGTTGAAGGAAGGAAGGAAGAGAAAAGAAGAAACAAAATTATTATCAGACAAAATTTTTAAGGCAAAAAAATACTAGGATTAAAGATGGTGTTACTTAGTGATAGAGGAGGAAAAACTTACAATAAAATGGGTAAAGATATGAAGAGACAAATCACCAAAGAAGAAACCCAAATGGTCAGAAAACATTTGAAAAATGTTCTGCCTACTGGTGTTAATGGAAATGCAAATAAAAGCACCAATGGGGCTATCCTTTCAACACCTGTCAGCTGGCAACAAATTTGGTGGGGGGTGGAATAAAAGGAAATTCTTATCTCTTACTGGTTGGAATGAAAGCAGCAGATGTGCACTGATGTGTGACTCAGCAGTTCTGCTTTCATTCTGTATCCTAGATTAATGCCCTAGGATGTTCCTTGGGCATCATTCATAATAGCGATAAAGAGGAAACAGTCCAAGTGACCATCAGTAATGGAATGGATAAGTAAATTGTGATATATTTAAACAAATGAAACTTGCATCAGTGGAAACGAATTAATTTATGGTTACCTGTATTAAAATGGATACATCTCAGAATTATAACATTGAATAAAAAATAAGTTGCAGAAGGATATGCATGTTGAATTACAAATTTACATAAAACAAAACAGTTAGTGTATGCTGTTTTTATAGACACATACATGTGGCAGTAAAATATATACCTCTGAGAGGAAATGGTAGTCTTCCAAAGTGGGCAGTTCCCTTCTCGAATGAAGATGAATGGGAAGCGGGAGGAAGAGAGAGCAGGGTGTAACTCTGCCATGTTTAATTTTTAAAGATCTGAAACAAATATGACAAAAATATTAGCATTTATTTACATTGTTAGTTCTAGATGGCAGATGTAGAGGCTCCTGCTATTATTCTGTGTGTGTGTGTGTGTGTGTGTGTGTGTGTGTGTGTGTGTGTTTAAAACATTTACATAATTAAAAATATCTTCCAGATGATGGGAGACAAAAGACATACAATAATAATGCAGAGAAAATGTTCTGTGTTCCATTATGGGTTCTATACAGGTGGCTTTCAGAGTTGAGGTGAAAGGGATTTCTGCCAATGAGGGGAACCCAAGAATGCGTCCTGGGAGATGTCCTGCAGTGTTGCTGTCCTACAGACTTCTGCCTACTGTCCATCAGCCATAGAAATAGATCAGCCATCAGGACCTCTTTCTGTTTCTTTGGCCTTTATCAAGTCCATTTCCTTTTTCACTAATAGTCTCTTTTTCATTTATTAGCTTCTAGCCATCATAAAACAATAGTTATGAGGACTTCCCAAAAGATTTACTACTTTGAGAAGGAAAATCTTAAAAAATAACTGATGCTTTGTTTACTTCTCATGAAAAGAGACAATGATGACTTCTGTTGTTATATAATGTAGATTTTTATGGAAACATTTTGGGGCACATGGGTGGCTCAGTCAATTGAGTGTCTGAGTCTTGGATTTGGCTCAGGTCATTGGATCTCATGGGTCATGGGATCAAGCTCTGCATCAAGCTCTGCATCAGGCTCTGCACCCAGTGGGGAGTCTGCTTGAGGATTCCTTCCCTCTGCCCTTCTCCTTACTAGCATGCATGCTCCTCTGTGTACCCTCCTCCCACATCAAAAAAAAAAGCAAGTGGGATGGCTGGGTGGCTCAGTCAGTTAAGTGTCTGCCTTCAGCTCAGGTCATGATCCTGGACTCCCATCGGGCTTCCTGCTCAGCAGGGAGTCTGCTTCTCCCTTTGCTCCTCCCTGGTTTGTGCTTGCTCTCTCTCTCACTCAGTCTCTCAGATAAATAAGTAAAATCTTTTAAAAAGAGAGAAAGGAAGGAAGGAAAGAAAGAAGACATTTAGACTTGGTGGAGGGAGAGGATTGATTGGTTGGTTGTCCAAGTAGAAACATGCATATATTACCCTAAACTCCTAACACTGGGAATGTTGGAGTTCAGAGCCAATAGCCAAGAAAGAATTCTTGAGACATCTTTGGTGCAAAAAGGTGGTTTTATTAAAGCATGAAAACAGGGGGCGCCTGGGTGGCTCAGTCGTTAAGCATCTGCCTTCGGCTCAGGTCATGATCCCAGGGTCCTGGGATTGATCCCCGCATCGGGCTCGCTGCTCATCGGGAAGCCTGCTTCTCCCTCTTCCACTCCCCCTGCTAGTGTTCCCTCTCTCACTGTGTCTCTCTCTGTCAAATAAATAAAATCTTTAAAAAAAAAAAAAAAAGCATGGAAACAAGATCTGTAGGCAGAAAAAGCTGCACTGGGATCATAAGGAGTGGCCAATTATATACTTCCAAGTTGGGAGGGGTTTAGGGATAGTGTAAATCTCTAAGGAATTTTGGAAGCAAGGTTTCCAGGACCTTGAGCTGGCTAACTATTAGGAAAAGGTCATTTATTACTGTCTAATATAACCTTAGTCATGAGACTCTTTAGATGTGTATCAGTGGGCCATATGCTTAGAGGAGGATTACCAACCTATATTTTGGAGTGGGTAGTGATAAAGGAAGTTTCAAAGGAATTTTTATATATTAAAGTAGAATTACTGGATCCTGGGTGGGGGGCAGGATAATGTTAAGCTAAGATTACCTTTTGCCCTTAGCAAAGTATTAACATCAAGGCAGCTGAGTTCCTAGAGGAAAGTCACTCTCCCTCTTTCAAGAACTTGTCAATGGGCTATAAGTAGTATGGAAATTTAAAATTTTTTCTTTTGCCTTTGTTTCCCACATTGCTTTTCCCCTTTATCAGAAAGATTCTGTTTAAGAGTCTCACATTTCAAAATTTTGTTCAATTTCCTTTTCAAGTGTACTGCTTCAAACAGTTAACAGTCATGTTTTATGACTTCTGTAAGGGAGGTCCGCATGGAAATAAGACTGAATCACTGTCCCGTGTTCACAGCATCTAGTAGTTTGTCAAAAACAGTAAAGTGCCTGCTCTCTCTAGCTGAAAAGGAACAGAAGCCTGTGGGCTTCACCCCACATCACAGTGGCCCCTCTGCTCTCTGGATGATCTCACTATATAACACAACATGACCAGTCATTACTCTTGACATGAAATAATGGTACACTTTGAAAAAGTTTGGTGTTCATGCTTCTGGCACATTGTTACAGGGCACTAGGAAATGGGGTGGCAGAGTTGGTCTAGAGGCAATTTAGCCATCAGTGGGAAAAGCATCTAACTTGTCTTTGGATACGTATCTGCTCCATGTTGAAGATAGAGGGGAAACTGACTCAGATCTCTGACTAAGCTGCCTTGGGCCACCAGTCTGGACTTGATACTGAACCGTGTATTCTCAGAATATTTTTTTTTTTCATTTGCAGAGAAAAGATGCATCAGTCTGCCATGTATGAACTATGCCAGGGGATGCACCAGATCAGCCTACAGTTCGTTCGACTGCAGCTCACCTTTGAAGAGTACACCATCATGAAAGTTTTGCTGCTGCTAAGCACAAGTAAGTTGATGTCCACTTGTGCACTTTTTCTACATCGTCCGATGATCTGACCTCTAAGGAGATGAGCCTATTTTCAGTGTCAGGTAGTTGGTATTAAAAAAAAAAAAATTTTTTTTTTTAAGGAGGTGAGAGAAGATCTTTGGTCTTTGGTGAACTACGTTACTTGGAGAGTAGGAGGCTTTGGGTGAAGTAAGAGCATATTCCTTCATTTCCTCATCCATCCCACCACTAAATATTGACTGTTTTCCATGTAGTAGGATTCTACAGGGTACAGTTTCTGCCCTCAGCGAGTTTTACTCTAAGATAAATTCAAAGATACGTTTAGTATGTTGTGGAAAGGGATCATCCAATCAAGATAGAAGATAAAGAGGGTCACAGTGGCTCAAAAAAGGAGGGAGCATATTTAGTTTTGAAGGTCAGAGAGGGATACATGGTGAAGGTGAATCTTGGCAAGCTTTGCAAGGCTATGAGTTGGATATGAGGTCTGAGATGGCATTCCTGTCAGGGGATGATGTAAGCAAGTATGGAGATGTGGGAAAACATATCCAGGTGTTAGAACTTTGTTCTGGGTGAGGTGGTTTACCCATTAATTTTTAATTTTTTTTTCTTCTTTATTCATTTAATTTTTCAAGGTGTATAAGGTGATGTGGGGTTGGAGAGGAGTGAGGAATAAGGTTGGGATGGAGGTTGGACCAGGATATTCGGTGTCTGTTGAAGACACCTGACCTTCATTGTGTGGGCAGAGGAGTGCAGCACTGCAGGCTTTGTGCAGTGGGGATACATGACCCAGGCTAAATTCTGTGCCTTTATGAAAATGTACCTGGTAGTAGACTGGATTAAAGAGGAAAAAGCGGGGGGTAGAGAGGCAAAGACACAGAACTTAGCCAGATTGGAAGCACAGAGACTGCTGTGAGGCTATTGAAATAATAGCAGGAATGATAGTGGTAGGTGGCAGGATGGATAAGAGCAAAGGCATTCAAGGAACACAGCTGAACTGACAATGGACTAGAAGGGGAAACAAAATGGTATGGGTCAGAAGTGACACAGGTTTTGCTCACAGAGAAATGGCTAGGATGGCAGTTGATACCATGTTGGGAATCGGAAAAGATTTGGTGGGGGTTTTATAAAATGACTTCTATTTCAAATGGGTTAATTTTCAGATGTATCCTAATGGGTCAAAAGATGGGGAGAATCTGGGTCTAGCACTCAGAAGACAGGTTTGGGTATTGAGACATAAACATGAAATTGTCCTCATAGAAAATTATCATCCAAGCTAAAATGATGAGTGGGGTTGCCAAGGCACAGGAAGAAGAGAAACGGTCCAGTGGAGCCACGTGAAAGGAGGATGGCAGGGCTGAAGAGGCAGAGATGGGTGTATCAGTGAGGCAGAGAAACTAGAAGCCAAGAACTGGTTTCCAAAAGGAGCATGACTAACGGCAGAGCATCCACAGAGAAAGTTGAGAGCACAGAGCGAGGCCTACTAGAGTTGACCATTAGGACTCAGGCAGGTGCCTGATGGCCAGGGACTTGGCAGATTGATGGGAAGCTTTTTTAGGCTTCTGGAACCAGGTATGAAAGTAGAGAAGTTGATGACATAAAGTGCCAGAGAGAAGATAAAACAGGATTAGCTTTGGCAAGGGTGTTGAGCACTTCTTCCTGGGGCAATGGCACAGGGCACAGACATTTTCAAATTGAGAGGAAAGAATCTGAGAAAGTTCACATCAGATGAGAGGAAGACAAGAATGATGGCAGGAGGCAGCATGGAGAAGAAATCTCCAAGCCAAGTGCTGTGGCCACTGAGGAAACTGGGCCATGTTCTGGGTGCCAGGGATGCTAGGGCGAGAGTATGGACTTCATAGGAGGAGAGATTGTTGACTGACCACCTGGAAGCAGAGAAGAGAATCCAGTGCATGTGCCGCCTTCCCGTTGTCTCATGAACCAGGGGCGTGGTGGAAGGAGCAGTTTTCAGTAGAGTCATTTAGGAGAAAATGGCGTCACTCTTCAAGGTAATGAGAATAGGAGGGATCAAAAGAGATGTTTTTTTCCCCCAGAGAGGAACTGGGTCTAAGGAGGAGTTAGGCTGAATCAAGTAGTGACAAGAGCAGGAAGAGAAGATGCCATAGTGACTCTGGATAAGCATCTGCTTCCCTGTGTGTAGCAGCTCCCGGCTTTTGAAGGGTTTGCCATACATCTAATTTAATGCTTAAAAGAACCCAGTGAGTTGATAACCCCTTTCTGAAGCTAACAAAAAGGAGGCACACATGTGTTTTTGTCCAGTACCCTCTGTGCATTATAACTCAAAGCCTTGGCTTTGGACTTCACATCCAGTGTTGTTCCTACTCTCTCCAGAACGGGGAGCCAGGGGCGGAAAGGCAGGCTGGTGGCACGTGACCGCAGCGGGAGGTGTGGAGTGGCACGTGACCATAGCAGGGGGGCGGGGAGCGCTTAGCAGGCGGGACCTAGACTCCAACGGAGGGGGCTGACCCGCAGCCCCAGCCGAGAGGTGGGAGCAGCACCTCACAGCTGTGTTTTGTTTGGCCCGCACAGGTATTTTAGGTTGCTCTTGGCTTTTTGTCTTATTTTATTTTCATTGAATTCGATTGCCCAAGGTAGGGCATGCTCTCTCCTCTTTGCCGCAGGCCCTACCATTCCTCACCGATTACACTCAGCCAATCTCCTGTAGGGTCCTGTGCGCAGCCCCTCATCGGCAGGGCCCAGGGTCCAGGGTCCAGAGAACTGGGCTCTTTTTCCCTGCTCTGCTCACCTTCCAGGTTTCTGACGACCCTGATTTAGCCTTTTTGGAATATAACTTTGGAAACAGAATCTTTAAATTCAGCGACAGTGATTCTGTTCTCATTTCCAAGCCATGTCTGTCATTAACCATTACTGACTTGAAAAATGTTGCAAGTATAGATCTAGATGTAGATAGATCAGATGGGTGATAGAATTTAAATGAAAAAATGGATGTGATACTACTCTGTCTTAATTGGTGTCTTATCCTTTAAGACCATTTAATCAGTCAGCCTATAATCAATCCTGATATCGTTTTGAAGCTACCCAAATTAATTTATTAGCTTCCAAATAGCTCAGTACTTTGAATTCTGATTTTTGTAGATGCAGGAAAAGCAAAATAAGAAGGCAGGAAAATGTAAGTAAAGAATTGTATGAGTCATAAAGCTGCAGGCTTTAGGAAGTTTATTTTGCTAACCTGTGATAGAATGTGTTAGAATTTTTCTTCTTTAGGTTGTTAAGTTGCACACCTGATGTCCAGTGTATCAAGAAAGTTTTTAGCAATGACATTGAGAGAATCTTGTGTTCTTAATGCTTATGGAGGAAAACAGACGAACTTCTACCCCAGTTGTTTGGATGGTTTCCAGCAGCCCTGCTGCATTTAATAAGTAAATTCAGAAAATCTGGGCAAACCTCCAAAATTTGAGGTTTTGCTTAAGTTCTCTTTATTTGTGGGTTTGTTTCAACTTCTAAAAAATCTGGCTGGGAAATTGGTACAATGTATTTGAGTTATAGCAACAATATATAAGTAATATTTGACACAAATCGTTTGTAATCTTGAGAATTTCTAATACAGAACTATCCATAAGGAGGTCTTTGCTTAATCTTAGCAGATACACCAAATAGTAGTATAGTAGTGAAATTTATTCACTCCATTCTAATTTCAGGTAATTTGTTAATGTATGGGATGATCTCCATAAACATTTATGTTGAAAAGCAAAAGGTTTACTCCATATTTTATAGCTTAAAAAAATAATTGTTAACCTGTGTATGGGCACTATTTGCAAAGTATTTGCAAACTTGCCATTTCTTTCAGAAAGTTTTAAGTTAACACTAAAATTTTGGTAGAAAGTAGATCTATAGTTCTACTGTTAACATCCTGATTATTACCATCCTTCATATGTTTTATACTTTTAAAACAAGGCTTTATTTTTAAAGAAAACAAACTATTTGTTATATAATGGGTGGCATTTAACTTTTAATGTGAATGTCAAATATTTGAAACCACAGCTAATATTGTGGCAGCTTCAGGAAATGCATGCAATTGCTATTAGGGGTTTCTTTTTCCCCCACAAAAGTAGATTTAGGTAAACCACAAATCAAAAGCCTCAACAATTAAATTCAAGGAGACTATTAACATAAGATGTGAATGTAACTTGTAAGATAATTTTTGTACAGGACAACAGGGTTTAATTTGGAAACAGCAGTATTCCCAGCTTCCAGGGCTCTCATAATAGTCAAAAATGTACTTAGCTATTCTAAAGGGCTGATGACCTGAGTAAATTATTATTTATCCCAGTTATGACAAATTAGCAAATATGCTATATAATTAAGAAATGAAAGTAAAAGCAGTTTCAAACTCAGAACATTAATTTCACAAGATGAATTTTCTTTAGGTCTCCATCTCCTAAAAATAAAGTTAAGTGATTTTATTTTTCAAAGTTAAAGCATACACATAACTATTTATTTGCTATGGTGGAAAGAAAGCAAACATGTAGGTAGATTTTCAGAGGGAATACTTTAGTACACTCTGCCTTGCACCTACTTCTAGAACATTCTCAACACAGGAGCACCTTTCCTCCATAAGGGCTTTCACATGTATCCTGGGACAAAGCCTCTCCTTTCAGCAGGACACAGAGACATTTGATATGCTTCCAAGCCCTGAATCCCAAAATATTGTTTCTAAATGAGATTTTTTAATTTAAAATTAAAAGCCAGCCGCTACATAAAAGAAAACATGATCCTTAATGTTTTACTTGTTCAAAGAAAAAGGAGAACATGGTTTACCCTCTGAAAGTTATAGATTTTGCCTTACATGCAGAGCCACTGTGGTGTTACTCTTTTGTACACACAAACCAGTGCACAGACCCACAGCCTGGTTGCCTGGGAGACCACACGACAGGGCCCCATGCCTGTCCTCCCCCACCCTATAGACGGCCAGTCTCCCCAAATGTCTTTGATATTTGAATTTGAATTTAAAGATGTTGCTTTCTAATTCTAGCCCCAGCTTAGATTGTCTGTGACTCTTCCAGTTGTCCTGGAAAATCAAAGTATATTTTCCTACCTCTGAAGTATTGGCAAGTTAGGATCCATAAAACACTTAGATGACAGGCCACAAGGCAACGTAGCATTGTGGTTAAGAGGCAGGCTTTGGAAATAGACCTAGGTTTCTACCCCTTCTCTGCCCTTAATTTATTGTGTCCTTGGGCAGAATTAAACCTCCAGTCTTCAGTTTTGTCATCTAGAAAATGAGAGTAATGATTATGTCATAAAACTGAGGTCAAGCTCACATTAATATATGCAAGATGTATATTAACATACACCCCATAAATAGCAGTTATTATTCTTTGTATATAGAGGTGAACACGAATTTATCAGTAGATAACTGCCATATTTGTTCATAAATGCAATTAGTTGCGATTCAGTATCAACCTGAAAGTGTGAGCCTAAAAACCTCAAAATATTCTAGGTTATTTAACTGCTACAATATGAATGCTGTTTTCCATCCTGGGGATTTACATGTTTGTATTCCCTAAACACAGTTCCAAAGGATGGCCTCAAAAGCCAGGCTGCATTTGAAGAAATGAGGACAAATTACATCAAAGAACTGAGGAAGATGGTAACTAAGTGTCCCAACAATTCTGGGCAGAGCTGGCAAAGGTTCTACCAACTGACCAAGCTTCTGGACTCCATGCATGACGTAAGTAGAGCCTCTTGGTACCTGTTAAATGAGAGATTAACCATCACAACCTGTTGACCCCACAATACTAGAGAGGTGAGGAAGCGTTCTCAGGGCTTTGGGAAGAATAGGGATAAATGATTCAGCGGGAGGCAGCAAATACTGAGAACTGATTAAGAAGGAAATTTTCTTCAGATCATGTTTGAAACAAACCCAGGTAAAGTAAAGGGTGTGGCTGTCTTCCATTCTGAGCAAAATGAGAGTGGCGTGGACCATCATCATGGCAAGACCTCTGTGTCCTGGGCCAGGGAAGGCCCTCAGATTTGCTACAGGTATCAGATCAAGTTTCACATTTCTGCTTACAATTTAGGAAATGTTTGGTTAATAAAAATGTTTGTTTTAACATTGCATAAATAGTGTCCATCTTGACAACTGTTAATCTAATAACCCAATCTTTCCAAAACATTATTAGTGGTCCAGGGCCAACTTGAATCATCTCAGTCTTTGCCAAATTTTGAATCCTATATTCATTCTTCACAGGAGTCACCTTTCTTGTCTTATGTAAATAGAGAAAGTAAATTCTGAGCTTGTTTCTAAAGGAATCAATTATAGATGTAGCCGAGGTGTTAGCAGTTTCTACAAAATATCGATTTGGATAACTTGCTTTGTTATGTCATTTGAAATATGCTTCTTGTTTCACTTTGCGAGCAGTTTTATGTAGCTCTAGCTCAAAGAAAAAATTGTTCACAGTCATGCTGATTTCATTTTTTATGTTTGTGAGGCTTTTGTACTTTCTTTTGAAAAATTTGTTGCCCAAGTTCAGCCCATATGATTTGTATAAGAAATCCTCTTTCAGATATTTCTCTGTTGTTCAGAAAAGTGTTGCAAGGCTCCATGGCTAGCTAGTATTATATTAGTATTTGTATTTGAATCATGAGTCATCCTTTAAAATTTTGTTTATGTCAGTGGAATGTGTGGTTTGATAGATAAGGAATGTGACTTGCCAGTGTTTTACACTGAACTGTTTTTGCTTTCTCCCAACTTTCCGTATGGTATTAAGTCAAATTCTCACAAAGTGAATTCAGTGATCATTTGGCTAATTATCAGTGGCCTAAAGAGCATGGTTTAGTGAAAAATCATAGGACTAAGAGATGATGGCAAATGCATCTTTAGAGTGATCACAACTCTGCCTTCCACAACTCACACAGAGAACAAACGAAACTAGAGCCTGGAGCACAGGTCACCTGTATGACAATAGGCAACAGATTTGCTTTCTCCTGTGAGCTTTATGGAAAGCCCTTTATGGTGGACTCAGAATGGGTTCTTGGGTTCTTTCTTGATGAATTCTCTTATTTGTTCAAATGTACAGACAGGCTCAAGTGCAAAATCAGAATTAGTATGTGATTGTCATCTCTGCAACATGTGATAATAGGTGATAAACTCTAAGGCAGTTCGCATGTAATGAAACTGACAACAGAAGTTAAACCTGGTTTTTCCACAACCTCTCAGAATCTTTGTGCTGTAAACAGAGTCGCACTAAAGAAACACTCAGAGTCCACACCTGTGGTCCGTGTGTCAGATTGTCCTCACCCCGCTGGTTTTTAGAGCCATGCTTGGCACAAGATTGGAACTCAATGAATCCTTGACCCAAAGGGCTAGATCATAAATGATGATATTCTGCAAAATTCCCCAAGGTAAATCAGTGTCTTCCTAGTATTTTTTTTTTGTCAAGGCATAATTGATAACACAATAAACTGAACATTATTACAGCATACATTTGGGAAGTTTTTCACAAACTGGAGAAACTATCATCACCATCAAGATAATAGACATATTTATGGCCCCCAAAATTTCCTTGCCCCTCCTTTTTTTAACCTTTCCTTATACCTCCTGCTCCCCAGTTGCTTTCTGGCAATACAGATTTGTTTTTTCATTGTTGTTGTTGTTTTCAGAAATGGTTTGGGTTTTTTTATTATATTAGTTATCATACAGTACTTCATTAGTTTTTTATGTAGATTTGTTAATATATTCAAAGTATCTCATATACATGGAATCATGTGGTATGTAGGTTTTTTGGTCTAGCTTTCTTCACTTAGCATAATTATCTTGAGATTCGTCACAAACTCATCAATGCATGGCTCACTAGCATGTATCACATTGTATCACATTCATCAATGCGTGTATCACTAGTTCACCTCTGCCCTTTGCTGAGTAGCATCTCACCATATGGATGATATCCCACAGTTTGATAATCCAGCGACCTGTTGATGGACATTTGGGTGATTTCCAGGTTAGGGACTAATACAGATAAGCTGCCCTAAAATTTGTATACAAGTCTTCGTATGGACATTGCTTTCTTTTCCTTGGGTGAATAGCTAGCTAGCAGTGGAAAGCCTGGGTCACATGGTAGGGGTATTTTCCTTCTTTATAAGACTGCCAAACTCTTTTCCAAAGTGGTTGTCCAGTTGTACCTTCTGTTAAGAAGTGTGTGTGCAGGGGCACCTGGGTGGCTCAGTCGTTGAGCATCTGCCTTCGGCTCGGGTCATGATCCCAGGGTTCTGGGATCGAGCCCCGCATCGGGCTCCTGGCTTGGTGGGAAGCCTGCTTCTCCCTCTCTCACTCCCCCTGCTTGTGTTCCCTCTCTCGCTGTGTCTCTCTGTCAAGTAAATAAATACAATATTTAAAAAAAAAAAAAAAAAAGAAGTGTGTGTGCACTCAAAGTGATTCGCATCCTTGCTAGCAGTTGGCATGGCTAGTCTTTCTAGTTTTAACCATTCTAATAGCCATGTACTAGTATCTCACTGTGGTTTTTATTTGCATCTCCCTAATGATCAAAGATCTTTTTGTGTGCTTATTTGCCATCCTTATGTCATCATCTATAAAGTATCTATTCAACTCTTGCACTCATTCTGAAAATTTGGATCATCTGCTTGTTGAATTTTAAAAGTTCTTTAGATATTCTAGATATAGATCCTCTATCAGATTTATGACTTGCAAATATTTCCTCCCAGTCTGTGGCTTATCTTCATTTTCTAACAATGTCTTTTGAAGAGCAGTAGTTTCCAATTTTTTATAAAGCCCAATTGATTGTTTCTTTTATGAATCCTGTTTTTAGTGTTTTAACCAAGAAATCCTTGCCCAAGCCAATGTCACCAAGCTTTTTTCCTATTTTCTTCTAGAGATCACTATCCTTCACTGACTGATATGGAGTAACTTGAAAACCATTTTTTTTTTTAATATTTTGATTTTTGAGAGCATTTTTGGTTTTTCCTTGTGGAAGGGTAAATCCAATCCACCTTACTCCACCATGGCTGGAAGGAGAACATTCTTTGGGGAATCACTGTAGTCATTTTAATTCTGAAACCCTTGTTTTAAATTATCAAAAATGTTTGCACTTAGAAGTAGCCTAACAGAAGCATCTTGAATGCTCTATTTATATTCCTATTCCAGACAGAACATTGAAAAATGCATTGTAAATCTAGAGGGACCTTTCTAACATTCACGCTTACTCAGACTTGAGACTGCCTACAGCTTTTTCATTAGAGTAAATTAGTGAATCAACATTTGTGGAATTTTCTTCCAGGGAACAAAGAGCTAACAATGACTGACTATGTACTCGAGCCTAGTTTTGGTCACCTTGTGGAAAAAGAGCATTTGTGCCTAAGGTTCACACGAATATGAACCCTGTGAGTCAAATCAAAGCTCTGCTTCAATAGCATGCATAGAATGCCACCCCTCAGGACACATGTCTAAAGATCTCTGTTCATGTGGATTTCTCCCACATGGTGCACACATGTTGTTGGCAGAACAGTGCCAAGGTGTGTGAACAGAACATTCTCTGAAAAAATAGGTTGGCCAGTTAAGTATTTGAATCGGTCAGCAGCTTTAATGAATCATAATCCCCCTGAACATCAATCTTTCCCCAAAGAATGTTTCAAAGAAAGCAGCTGTGGTCAGGCTGCTATGAATAGATGTATTTTAACATTGTAAATGTTTCGGTGTTACATGCAAGGCGTATAGATTTCTTATTCTTCTAAAGAAAATTGATAATTAATGGTCGCTTTCTAGCTGTTGCTAAGACAGGCAACTAATTTTCCACTTGTAAGAAGCACATTTCCTTTTTTTAAGATTTTATTTATTTATTTATTTGAGATAGAACAGGAGTGAGCAAGAATGACAGTGAGCAGGAGCGGGAGGAGGGACAGAGAGAGAGGGAAAAGCAGGCTCCCCACTGAGCAGGGAGCCCAACATGGAGCTCCATCCCAGGACCCTGGGATCATAACCTCAGCCGAAGGCAGATGTTCAACCGACTGAGCCACCCAGGCACCCCAAGAAGCACATTTCTAAGGAAGTTATTGGTAACTTCTGTTCATAGAGATCAAGAACTGTGCTGTGATCATTGTGTAGAACTGTTAGTAAATGTTAAGTAATGATATTAATCGTACTTTTTAGAAGCAAAAATTGCCCTTTTTGTATTAATTAGTTTCAAGATCATACTATTATAATCATCTTTATTTCAGTATACACACTAGCAAAAATGTGCCTCATGCATAGCCTTATTGACAAGGCTACAAAGTATACAAAATAAATGCATGACACCAACCCAACCCTCAAATAGCTCATATTCTAGACAGGTGGCTGGAGAAACAGTGCACAACAGAAGGGAATCGGGTGCCAAAACTGGCCGCCAGAGCAGTAGAACCTTTGAGAGTACACGGGTCTCCTTCTTTCATGAGCCAGTGAGCACCCCCCCACACCCCACCGTGTTCTAGGACCAATGGAATGGAATGTGAATGGAAGTGTGCAAGTGTGAATGGAATGTCCTTCGGAATCCCACTTGTCTAATGCAAGAAGATGTTCATCTCACGAAGCAGATGCTTTAATGTCTGAAAGTACAAGGCAGTCAGTGTACGAAGGAGAACAAACCCAAAGCCTGGCCTCCAGGGGCTTGCAGTCGGCCCAGGGGCCCCAGACAGCGCTGTACAGGCAGTGTGCTTGGGACTTCTGAGGAGGTGAGCATGCCATGAGTTGTGGGCCCACTGATGTTTATTCTGAGTTGATAGAAAGCTTGACTGAAAAGGCATAGGAGCCAGCTGTGCCGGGTAGGGGTCCTGGAAGGCTTCCAGAAGGGATTCAGAGACTCTTTATTTAATAGAAGAAGAGACGAGACGGATGCGCAGAGAGTGACTTTATAGGGTCATATGTAGCTGGTGGCTGCTGAACCCTCCTGACTCACTGTCTCGTGCTCCTGACACCACTATCACCATGAGGGAGAGCTTCAGGCTAATAGCAGCTGTTCAGTTTAAGGCAGGTCTGCATCTCTGCAGATCAGAAAACTAGCATCTAGGAACATTAAAAACAGCTGCGTTGCTCTCCAGCTTTCCAAGACTCATTTGGATCTTCGCTGGCATCTTCTGGAATGTGTTGTTTTTGTGAGGCATGGGGTTACATCTTGAAGGCAGTGAACCTGGCATTGTATTAAAATATCATGCATGTTTAGCAGTTCCCAAAACAAAATGTTAGGTCGGCCTCGGCGACCGCGAAGCCAGCTTGGGGGTGGAGGCTTTTGTCTCTGCGTCTGATCACCAAGCCCAGGTAAGAACCTATCCCTTGCCTGGGCAGGCAGTGGTGTGTCCCTTAGATGCTGTTCTCTGTGTGACAAAAGGAAACACTGTGAGGGTCATGTTGCTGAAGAATTTCTTTCTGTGGTTCGAGAGGGAATGCTTGACAACTGAAGTGGCTCTTCTCTCAGAGCGAAGGTCTCCCTTCCGTGGGTGGGGGCGGGGGGGAGGGGGGAGGAGCAGAACATCTGGCGGTACAGTAAATGCTCCACGTGCACACTGGGGAGATTTCATTCTGTACGTGAAGAGGGCGTTAAGTTTCAGTGACACGATCACCAACCAAAGAGAGATTGCTGCAAGGAGTCGAGACTATTAGCAAATTATTTTGAGATTCTCATTGCTCATTTAATTAGTGGGTGCTTTTGCATCCGGGCTGTGGTAGTGGTAATTTCCATCGTGATTACACTATAGGTGGTTTTGAGATCGACGCAAACCTATTTTCAGCCTTTCTCACCCCACACTGAAGAATGCAAGCCACAAGTTTGGCTCAGTCCACCATTTGGGCAGCCCACTTTCTTTCACATTAGATTCTGGTTTATGTCTTCGCAGTCAGCTTCTCCTCAGGAAACGTTCTGAGACCAAAATAGGAGCCCACCGCAGTAATGTTACCCCAGGGGATGGCCTGTGGTGCTCCACCACCATCTTTCCCAGTAAACTTGGGCAATTCACTTAAATTTTCCACCCCTAGTCTCTTCAACTATAAAATGGGAATGATGTCCAACTTATAGGGAACTTTCAAGAGTGAATGAAATAACACAGGTCCTGAGTGGACATCTGCCACAGAGTGGGCAACAAACACCCCTCCACAGCCCCTTTTCCCCAGACTGTGTTAGAGTTTCCCCAAAACCATGTCCTGCACCACCCAAAAACTTCCCTCAGGCAGTTTTCATCTGCTTTTATTTTTTTTTTTTTCCATTTTTTTTTTCATCTGCTTTTAAATACAAAGACACCCAAACCCTTTAGATATAGCATGGACCTTCAAGGAAATGACAGGCTACAGTTGGCAGGATAGGCAGTAAGGACCACTCCACAGAGCAGGGCAGGAAGCACATACGTTGTCTGGTAGTGAGTCACTAGAATTCAGTCAGTCTGCAAGCATTTCCACGGTCCTTCAGGTCCAGGGCAACACCATGTCAGCTGGACATTTACCAGGGGAGATCGATATTGTTACAAACATGTTGGGGTGAGCTTGAGTCACCTTCTAATTTGCTGGAAGGATTAAGGGTGTTCGATGATGGAATGATGGCAGATTGCTGTGAGGTGACCATCAGGAGGATTGAGGCTGGCGAACTATAAACCCTTGCCTCAGATACTACCAGAACACCTCAAGCAATGAATAAAGGCTGGCCATGCTGCTTCAGCACAAGGAGAGAAATTTCCCTCTCTTCCCGTTGCTCAGGTGACAAGGAAATGACATTATTTGATTATTTGTAATACAGTACACCTGTATTACAGGTGGCAGTAGCACACCTGTGTATGTGTGTGTGTTCATGTGTAAGATAGATCAAGTTCAAAGCCACATTCTGTTTCACTGAGCAAAACAACTATTTAAAATAGTTGTTAGCAGCATTATACTTCCTTCTGATGTGACAAGTCCATGACTAAGAAAGAGTCTAAGTAAAGGAAAAGATGTTTATTCTAGAGTCAGCTAAGTAAACAAAGCCTTATCTTCTAAGACACCAGTGGAGGGGAGGACACAAATTATGCAAAGACCCTCTCCTTTTGAAAAAGAAATCATCATAGGTGAAGATTTCAAATTAAATGAATAATTGACATGGTGGATCTTATTCTTTGTCTAGTTGTTAATACCAGCGGAACAGTTATTAATGGTTTACAGCATCTGTTTTTGCATTTCAGTATAATACCTAAAGACTGGCATTTGCCTTCACAGATTCCCAGTTTCAAGGGTATAGCATAGTTCAGAATGCATTGCCCTGGGTGAGTTGTGCTTATTTTCATTTAGACCATTATTATGTTTATATAGTTGAAAAAAATGCATCAGATTTAAAAAAAAAAAAAAGAATGGGGAAAATGGGAAAAAAATAGAATATTTTAGTATTTTGATATTGTGGATAAATAGGGAGTTCATGACTTTGGGTGTGGCTTGGAAAGGTGTAGGATTGGCCATGAAGCCCAAAAGAAGATGTGACCCCCCACAGATATGAAGGATGGCCTTACCTATTGTTCATTCTTTGTTCTCATGTGAATTAAGGGCAGCATCAGTCACTGGTCAGGATTGTGACTCTCAAAGCTCCCCTAGGGTTTGTAATCAGTTCATATTGTGAGAGGCAGCAGAATAGCTGAATTACTGTCTTCCTAAACCTGTTGGGAAGAGGATCTGAAAAGCCAGGATAATACGTAAGAATATATCTTTCAGTGACTCCTTGTTTTAGACTCTGTGGAATGACACATCCGTGTGTCAGTTACACTTGCTGTTGACCATCTCCAATGGGGTGTGCAGAGGAAGTGCTGCCAAGGGGCTCTGCTTCTGGGACCTGAGCTCCTGGCAGAGTAGGCCCATGTATAGCAGCCTCCACCAGACCAGGTACTGTGCTGGTGCTGAGGAAACAACAGCAGCAAAGGAGCCTGGGTCCTTGACTTCAGAGTGCAGTCTGATGGGAAATATAGACAAACTGGGAACTAAAACCCAGTGTGACAGGTGCTCAGGATGGGCTATAAGGCCCTTAGGTGGCTTATCTGGAAGAGGAAGAGGCAGGGTAGAGATGGCCCCTGGCCTGAGGTGAGGGTAGTGACTGCTAAGCTGAGCCCCAAAGGCAAAGTAGGAGTTTGCCAGACAGATGGAGGGAAGCTGTTTCAAGCCAAAGGAGTTAATATCCCAAGGGAGAAAGCGTGGTGATTTTGAGGAATGGAGAATTTCATTGCATCCAAGGGTGTTGGGAAGGAACTGAGAGAAATGAGAATGGAGACGATGAAGGTATCTGTGAACCACCACAAGGGAGCTGTTGAGGGATTTTGAGCACATCTGTGGAAAATCTCGACCTGCTCTGTGTAGTACAGTAACCATTAGCCACATGTGGCTATTTACATGGAAGTTAATTAAAATTAAGTGAAATTTTAAGTTGAGTTCTTCAATCATAGTAGCCACATATCAAGTGCTCAGTGGCCACCCGAAGCTGGTTGCCACCATTTGGGGTAATGCAGGAGGTCTGACAATTGAGGGCTGATCTAGAGACTATTAGGGGAGGAGCAAGAGAAACAAAGCACCAGTTGGGATGCTGGTGAGGTGATCCAGGTAAGAGATGGGGGACTAAGCACTAGGGGGAAGGAGGACTGAGGAGACATTCATGTGGTAGAATGGATGGCTCTTGGTGTGATGAATAGGACATGGAAATTGAGAGAGGAGGGAGGCGGTCAAAGATGACCCTGGATTTAGACATAGATGGCTGGTTGGGCTGGAACCAGCACTGACAAGGGGTGAGGGAAATAGCTTTGGGAGGGGATATGATGAGTCGGTTTTGGATGTCCTGATTTAAGGTGTCCTTAGGACAACCCAGGAGAAATGTCAGATAGATACGAGGCTCCTTGGAGAAGAAGAAAAGGAACAGGGACTGCTGATGCAGAAGGGAGACTTGGCTGCACATGGTGGTCACGAAGCCTAGGGTCAGATGGGCCCAGACATTGGTGTGGCGCAGAGGGCCTAGAACCAAACCCGGAGAGCGAAATGGCCAGTGGATTCCAAATGGGAAGATTCTGGAAAGGCTACAAAGGAGCTGCTGCTGATCCAAATGAAAAAAAAAAAAAAAAAAAAGGAGGGATATAGGAAACAAGCCAGAAAAGTTTATCTCCCACTGTGCAAATGAGGGGTCAGAGGGGCAGAAGCTGCAGAAAGGTCAGTCAGCAAACAGTCTGAAAACTTGAATAGCCATAGCAACAGGAAGGTTATTATGAAAAATCGCTGACTGATTCAACTTGTGTTAATGTTCAGTAGTTCCCAATAACTGTATCAGAAGCCACAAAGCAAACTGGGACAAGATTTTTTTTTTTTTTTAAAGAACACTCAAGGTGTTTTTCCAGTAAACCTCCTTAGAGAAATTGCTTTAATAAATAGAAGCATGAATCTTTCTGTCATGTAAGAGCATGTATATAAATGAGTATTTTATTTGTGGATGAAAGAACATGAAGTTTTTGTGTTTGAGTATAGCTAAAAAATCACAGTGGCTTAGCAAACTCTGTCTTTGTGAATAACCCCAAAACAAACTATTACAGAACTCGATCCAGTCACACATGAGTAATTTTGAATTAGTAAAAGCTTTATATACACCCTATACAAGCATATGTATTCTGTACACTAAACACATGTGTACGTACCGCATACATCTCTCTATCTATCTAGAGAAGGTGGAGGGCAGGCGTCAGAGGCAACCCATGGTGCATTAGGGCTGATCTTGCATTTTAAGTCACAATTTTATCAATAATACTGGTCCTGAGTCCTTTCTCACCCATCACGTTCATAGGAAATCTTAATGACAATGAGAGTTAATTTCCACATGCAGCCCAGAACTTTATCTCCTTCATTCATTCGTGGTTGGTCATGGTTTTCTGTGGCTGACTTAATGCCAAATCTGGGTTACTTCCTTACATCTTTGGAAAAGGCTGATTTAAAACATTGAATGTTTTCAGTGGCTAATGTTTAGACTGCGGCAGTGCCTACCAACTGCTGGTCAGTAGCTAGGTCACATTCTGAGATGCAGTTGTATTAGATTTTAGGAAATGAGGAAAGAACTTCAGTATAGGAGTTTGCCATTCCTTTAATTGCGGTAAAATACACGAACATAAAAATTGCCACTTCCGCCATTTGTAAATGTAGGGTTCACTAGTGTTAAGTACATTCACCTTAGCCTACAATCTCCAGAACTCTTCAGCCTGTAAAACCGAAACTCTATATATACTATTAAACAACTCCTCATTCCCCCTCATCTACCCCTGGCAACCACACTTCTACTTTCTGTCTCTGCATTTGACTACTCCAGGTGCCTCAAATATATGGACTCATACAGTGTTCATCTTTTCATGACTGATGGATTTCACTTAGCATATTATCCTCCAGGTCCATCCATGTTGCGTCATGTGTCAGAATGGTCTTTCATTTTAAGGCTGAGTAATATTCCACTGTATGTGCATACCACACTTTGTGTATCCGTTCATCTGCTGATGGACACTTGAGTTGCCTCCACCTCTTGGCTATTGTAAATAGTGCAACATGAACATGAGTGTGCAGATCTCTCTTCAACACCCTACTTTCAGTTCTTTGGGTATGTTCCTAGAAGTAGAATTGCTAGGGCATATGATAATTCCAAGTAATTTATTGAGGAACTCCCAAACTGTTTTTCACTGTTTTTTACATCCCCACCAACAGATCGCAAGGGTTCCCATTTTTCTCCAACCTCACCAGCACTGGGTATGTGCTGTTACTGAGTTTCTGTTTCATTTTGTTTTGAATCATGGCCATTGTAACTGGCATGAGGGTGGTATCTTGTGGTCTTGATTGGCATTTCCCTGACGATCAGTGATGTTGAGCATCTTCCGTGTATTTATTGGTCATTTGTATTTCTTCCCCGGGGAATTGTCTATTCAAGCCCTTTGCCCATTTTTTAAAAGATTCATCCATTTATTTTAGAGAGAGAAAAAGACTATGAGTGGGGGGAAGGGACAGAGAGAGAGGAAGAGAGAGAATCCCAGGTAGACTCCCCAGTGAGTATAGAGTTCCAATACAGGGCTCAGTCCACAACCCTGAGATCATGACCTGAGCTGAAATCAAGAGTCAGATGCTCAACAGACTATTCCACCCAGACAGCCCCCCTAGCCCATTTTTTAACCCAATTTTTTGTTGTAGTTGTTGAGTTGTACAAGTTCTTTATATATTCTGGTTATCAACCCTGTATCAGATGCATGACTTGTAAGTATTTCTCTCATTCCATGGGTTTTGATGATCTGTTTTGGTATCAGAATCTTTCCCTTATGAACTTACAATGATAGCAGACAGTAGTTTGTTCCTTTTAATACTTAACTGGGAAAATTAAAAGTTATGTCTGATCCTAATTTATTTAAAAAAGGGAGAAAGGCATATTTTCTTGTAATAACTACTTCTTTGCATTCATTAATTAACATTTTAAAAGTTGCATACCCACAGAACATGTGCCACTGTTCACAGCTAGTATCGAAAGAATGCTGGGGGGAAGCTAGGCATTTGCCTTGTTTGGGGAGGTATAAAAGAACTGTGCATTCTGTTCCCATCTGATTCTGTAAGACTTATGATGCTATAAGGTTAGCTTTCTGAAAAAATAGAAAACAAAAACAAAGTAACGGGTAGAAAAGACCACTGAGGGTCCTGGAAGCCATGCTCTTAGAAGATCACATCAAAATCTAACCAGACACATGGAATCTTTTTTTAATCTAAAATATATCTAGGGAAGATTTTGGAAAACTATCTCATTGTCTAACACCTTTGTCAATAAAAAGCCTCCTCTTATGCAGCCTAAATCACTCTTCTTACAATATAAAATAACTGTATAATACCTGGGATTTACATAGTACCTTTCTTTCTTAAGTCCTGTCATTAAATCCTCCTAATAACTCCATGAGGCAAGGATGAGTAAATACTACTGTTTACACTTAATCACCTCATCTTAATTCCTGCCTCTATAAAAAGGGAATAAAAGTAATATTTACTGATTTTTTTTTTTTTTACCTTTTACAGAGAAAAAAGATTAAAACAGAGACTGATTAAGTATGCTTTCCCAGGTTTGTAAGTGAGGCAGAACTGGAAGGCAGGGGTGCAGGAGGAAAGGGAGCACATATGAGACACATCAGGGCGGAGACAGCCCTGCCCCTGGTTAGCTCTCTTGCCCCTG
Organism: Enhydra lutris kenyoni; assembly: GCF_002288905.1. Taxonomy (NCBI): domain Eukaryota; kingdom Metazoa; phylum Chordata; class Mammalia; order Carnivora; family Mustelidae; genus Enhydra; species Enhydra lutris. The sequence goes on from NW_019154087.1 coordinate 66,232,480, forward strand.
GTGGGTTAGGGGTCCTTCAGGGGCCCACACATAGAAGGCTTCCAGTCTTGGCTTCATGTTTTGCTCTCACCATCTTGAAATCTGTAGCAAACTGAATGAGGAGCCCCACAGCTAATGCTAGTGGTCCTGGGCACAATATCACCACCTAAGATGGTTTGGGTTCGAGGTGATGATGAGCGTGGGGGGCACTTCGCAGCTAACAGGGCACTGCACAGATGTGTCTGTGAAAGGAGGCAATGGAGGATATGAAAGGCAGAAAGCTAAGTGAAGCAGGGTAGGAGAATTGAAGGAATTAAGAGACTCAACCATACACTGAAAAGGAGCCTTAAAAAAATCAGGCCTAACTTGATACAAAAAGAAAGAGTGGAGAAATTTCAGAAGGGAGAGAGATATCGTCAAGCAGTAGAAAAGAGGAATGTTACAGCTGGGGCTCTTTTAGACTGGAGCAGATCATTTTAAATGACTGTGATTGCTAAGACCCAGAAGATGCCAGTTGATCAATTTTGTTTATCAAGGTCATGGTTAAAGGAACTAGAAAGTGACTATGGTTTCAAATACAGTTGATTCCCGTTATTTTCAGAATCTGTATTTACATATTCTCCTACTGGCTAAAATGTATTTGTAACCCCAGAATCCATATGGCCCTTTTACAGTCATTCACAGACAGGTGCCAAGCAGTAAAAATGTGTGTGTTCCCAACGAAGGTCAAACAAGGTGATGTTCTGCCTTCTTGTTTCAGCTGTCATACAGTAAATAACTGTCCTTTTCAGGATCTGTTTAATGACACAGTTTTTGCATTTTTGTTGATTCTGCTGTTTACAGTGGTCCCCAAATGTAGTACTCATGCACTGTCTCATGTTCCCAAGCGGAAAGAAGGCTGTGCTGTGCCTTATGGAGAAAATAATTGTGTTCGGTGAACTTCATTCAGGCATGAGTTATAGTGCTACTGGCCATGAGTTCAATGTTAAAGAATCAGCAGTATCCATTAAATAAGGTATCTTGAAACAGAAACACATAAGACAAGATTGTGTATTGATTGCTGACAGTGGGACCAGCCATTCATGGAAACCTAACCCTGTATTTTCCCTAGGAACAAGGGTTCAGTATCTGCTCATTCTGTTCTCCTTAACATAACAGAATGGAACTACCATGCATAATGACAACTGTAAATGTGTGTAACCTGCAGGGACTCCAGGCTCGAAGGGAAATGACTCTGAAAGAGCAGCCAGAACTGTAAGATAGTGGTTCTCCATCCACATGACAAATTCTGGAGCCTTTATGCTTGACCATGATGTACAAGGATTCTTTGGGAAGTGTTTCCTAAAGGCTCAGAGAATCCATATAATACTTAGAAAGCCACAGTGGCTACACCTACTTACCTTCCCACCAACAGTGTAAGAGGGTTCCCCTTTCTCCACATCCTCTCCAACACTTCTTGTTTCCTGTCCTGTTAATTTTGGCCATTCTAACTGGTGTAAGGTAGTATCTCAGTGTGGTTTTGATTTGACTTTCCCTGATTGCTAATGATGATGAACATTTTTTCATATGTCTGTTAGTCATTTGTATGTCTTCTTTGGAGAAGTGTCTTTCATGTCCTGTGTCAATCCTTGACATGATTATCTGTTTTGTGTGTGTTGAGTTTGAGGAGTTCTTTACAGATCTTGGATATCAGCCCTTTGTCTGTAATGTCATTTGCAAATATCTTCTATTCCATGGGTTGCCTCTTTGTTTTGTTGACTGTTTCCTTTCCTGTGCAGAAGCCTTTTGTCTTAATGGAGTCCCAAAAGTTCACTTTCGCTTTTATTTCCTTTGCCTTTGGAGACATGTCTTGAAAGAATTTGCTGTGGCCACTGTCGAAGAGGTTACTGCCTATGGTCTTCTCTAGGATTTTGATAGATTCCTGCCTCATGTTGAGGTCTTTTATCCATTTCGAGTTTATCTTTGTGTATGGTGTAAGAGAATGGTTGAGTTTCATTCTTCTATACATAGCTTTCCAGTTTTCCCAGCACTATTTATTGAAGAGACTGTCTTTTTTCCATTGGATATTTTTTCCTGCTTTGTTGAAGATTATTAGACCATAGAGTTGAGGGTCCATATCTGGTCTCTCTACTCTGTTCCATTGGTCTATGTGTCTGTTTTTGTACATTTTTTCAAAGTGCTGGAACAAACAATCCTAAATTTACAATCCTAAAATTTGTATGGAACCAGAAAAGACCCTGAATTGCTAAGGAAATGTTGAAAAAGAAAAAGCTGGGGGTATCACGTTGCCTGATTTCGAGCTTTACTACAAAACTGTGCTCACCAAGACAGTATGGTATTGGCACAAAAATACTCTTCTATTTTTTTTTTCAATCTTTTAAAAGAAAAAAAACCTATAAAAACGATTATTAGGCCAGATTTTGCCTGCAAGCCATAGTTTGCCAAACCCTGATTCATTCAGTGGAACAGGGGAATAGATGAGACCCCTTGTTCTCAAGTGTCCTTACTTGGATCAAAAGAGGCTGCACCTGCCCAGTGGGGTCTGCCCCTTGTTTAGTGTTCCTTTTCCTTCAGAAATTGAAATAAGGATTTTAATTGCTTAATTCTGAGTTAACCTGATATTAAAGTTGGTAACTTACCAACAGGAATTGGTTTAGATTTTTAGATTGCTTAGTACAGTGTACCTTGGCAAGAAGAATCTAGGAAATATTGAAAACAAAATTAAGAAAAGTTCATACTTCTATATACAGTAACATGCCAGTGCATTTCAAACACAACCCTTCCCTTAGATTCCCTTTGTTCGACAATGTTCTAATTATCCCTTTATCTTTAAGCTCTACTTTCTGTTTCCATTGTGTCATTTTTCTTTGTGTTTTTCACATGTACAATAGACCTTATTCACAAGAAGGCGGAGCTGTGATCCAGAATGAGGCTTGTAACATAAGGGAACTTAAACAGGCTAGAAATTAAATAAATTTAAGTACAAAAAAATTAGAAGGAAATTGAACCCATCTTCCTTAGCACAGCATCTGAAAACGTATTTGGAAGATTTAATATTCATCACTGACCAGAGATCAAGCATTACCACTGAATTTAATATAAAAATGGTAATGAAGACAAATTAAAAAGTAGCTTCAGATAACAGAGTTTCAGAAATGCTCTTGGTTTTTCATAACATGTGGAGCAGCTTCTACTTCCCACCCCAGAAGCCAACCCCTTCCTCGTGAGTAGCTGGTGTGGCCCAGAATGCCCGTGCCTATACCAGCCTAGACTCTGGAACTATCCCTGTGAGGCTACACAGGACAACCCTGTCTCACTTCTTCAGGCAGCCAGGCCTCTCTGGAGGCAGAGCCAGAGACGCCTGGCCTGGCCTGGAGCCCTGGCTTTGGCCACACTCATGGTAGGGGTTGTTCCCTTATCCAGAATTTGCAGGCAGAGCTTACATGGGAGCAAGCAGCTCCATTGAGCCTTGTCTCATGCTTCAGGGACACACGTGAATCCAGTGCATTAAATCTCTAGGACTTACATACTGGTTTCAGTTTTGTAGCCTCAGATATCTCCTCTATTCTCCCACCCTCTGGTAACCACCATTTGATTCTCTGCTTTTATGAGTTGGGCTTTTCTTGTTTTGCTTTGTTTTTGTAGTTCTCTGTTCCTTTTTTCCTTCTTTTGTTCTCTTCTATGTGATTGATGACTTCCCTTGGTGTTAAGTTTATATTCCTTTCTCTTTATTTTTGTGTATCTATTATAGGTTTGTGCTTACCATGAGGTTCATATATAACATCCCAATTATATAGCAGTTTGTTTTAAGTTGGTTGCTTTAAACACATTCTAAAATCACTACATTTTTACTCCTCCCCTCCATGTTTTATGTATCAGATGTCATATTTTACATCTTTTTATCTTGTGAATCCCTTAACTGAATTTTAGATATAATTGATTTACTATGTTTTTCTTTTAAGCTTCATACTATCTTTTAAGTGATTGTTCTACTACTTTTACTATATATTTGCTTTTACCAACGAAATTTTTTCCTTTCATAATTTTCTTCTACTTACAGTCTCTCCTTTTCTGCTTTAAGAAGCCCCTTTAACATTGGTTTAGTGGTAAAGTACTCCTTTAACATTGCTTGTCTGAGAAATTTTTTCTCTCCATCAACTCTGAATGATAAGCTTGCTGGGTAGAGTACTTCTGGTATTTTCCTTTCAGTAATTTGAATATATCAGACCACTCCCTTCTGACCTGTAAAGTTTCAAAATCTGCTAATGGCCTTATGAGATATCTCTGATATATAACTAGTTACTTTTCTCTTGCTCGTTTTAAGATTCCCTCTTTAATTTTTGCTATTTTTAAAATATTGATTGATTGATTTTAGAGAGAAAGAGCAGGGGGAGATGCAGAGGGAGGGAGAGAGAGAATCCTCAAGCAGATTCCCCCCTGAGCCCAGAGCCGAACATGAAGCTTGATCCTAGGACTTTGAGATCATGACCTGAGCTGAAATCAAGAGTCTGATGCTCAACCAACTGAGCCACCCAGGTGCCCCACTTTTTACCATTTTAATTATGTATCTTGGTATAGACTTCTTTGGGTTCATCTTGTTTGGTGCTCTCTTTGCTTCCTAGACATGGATATCTCTTTCTTCCTCCAGGTTAGGGGATTTCTCAGCTATTATTTCTTTAAATAAGCTTTCTATAACTTTCTCTTTCTTTCTTCTGGAATCCCTATTATGCAAATGTTAGTATGCTTGATGTTGTTCCAGAGGTCCTGTAACCTATCCTCATTTTTTTTTTCTTTTCACTTTGGTGTTCTCTATTACCCCATCTTCCAGATGCTGATCTGTTCTTCTATGTTGGCTAATCTGTTATTGATTCCCTGTAGTATATTTTTCATTTAAGTTATTGTATTCTTCAACTCTGATTGTTTTGTTTTGTTTTGTTTTAATTTTTGTCTGTGTTGAAGTTCTAAGTTCATCTACTCTTTCTTCAAGTCCAGTGAGCATCTTTATGACCATTACTTTGAGCTGTTCATCAGGTAGATTGCTTATCTCTGTTTCACTTAATTCTTTTTTGAAATTTTGTCTTATTCTTTAGTTTGAGGCATATTCCTCTGTCTCATTTTGTTTGACTTCATGTGTTTATTAGGTGAAACAGCTACCTCTGCCAGTCTTCAAGGAGTGGCCTTGAACAAGAATGTCCCCTGTGTAGATTGTGTTCCTGTTGGCTTAGGCTGGCTGGCTGGAGCTGTAGGTGGCACAGGCCAGGAGATCCCAGGGTTCTATGGGGAGTCCCAAGCTGCCCTGTACCTAGGCCACCTTGGTGAGACAGCTGGAACTGTAGTCAATGCAGGCCAGGGGATCCAGGATGCTCTACACCAGAGCCATGCTAGCAGGATGGCTCGAGCTGAAGCAGGTATGGGCCAGGTGCTCTGCACAGGGGACACCCTGGAGGAATAGGTGGAGATGCGGTCAGTGCTACAAGCTAGGGCTGGCACTGGACCCCTGGGGTGTGGATGTAGTGGACATGCACAAGGAGGTCCTAGGTTGCTCCACACCAGGGTCACCCTGGTGGATGGCTTGAGCTGGGACAGGCATAGACCAGGGCATTTTGCATAGGGGACATCCTGGCAGGGTGCCAGAGCTGCCCTGAGTGGGGATGGCTGGGGCTGAATCAAATGTAGGCCACAGGTTTCCCAGGGTGTGCCATGCTCAGGCAGCCTTGATGAAGTGGGTGGAGCTGGTGTGGGCTAGAGGCTCAGGGCTTGCTGAGGCAGCAGGCTAGCTAGAGCACCTGCTCCCTCTTCCTATCTGTGCTATCAAGGTGGAGAGGCTCTTGCCAGCACCACTGACCCTCAAGAGAGTTATAGACATTCCCCCACCATTTGGCAGTCAGAGTGAGTAAACAGGTTTCCTTCACTTGCAGTCTAGTTGCCCTTTAAACTGATGGTTTTTTGCCTTGCCCCAGGTCAGATGAATCTGTACATGGCCCATCTGTGATGTCCCTCCCTACTGCAGGTTACCACATTGGGGGTGAGATTCCCATCACTACCATGTCTCTGTCTCTCCAGCCATTATGTGTGTGGGCCCACAATGCTTTATTGTGCAAAAGCTGTTCAATCAACCCACAATCCTTCAGGAGGAATTGCTTTATATGTAGGTGTCGACTTTGGTGTGTCCATTAGAGGAGGTGAATTCAGGATCTTCCTAAAGTTGACATCAAGTTTGGCTTTTTCTGATTTTACATCTAAGTGAGATAATATGGCATTTGTCTTTCTCTGTCTGCCTTGTTTCACTGAGCATAATGCCCTTATGGGCCATCTGTTAATTACCAGTGACAAGATCTCCTTCATTCTTATGGCTAAATAATATCCGTGTGTGTGTGTGGGTGTGTGTGGGTGTGTGTGTGTGTGTCACACATCTTCTTTATCTATCCATTGACAGACACAGGTTGTTTCCATATGTTGGCTATTGGGAATAATGCTGCAGTGTACATGGGAGTGCAGATCTCTCTTCCATGCCCTATCTTCATTTCCTTTGGATCATATACCCAGGAATAGGGTTGTTGGATCATATGGTAGTTACATATTTAATGTTATGTGGAGCCTCCATACTGTTTACCATAGTGGCTGAACAACTTTGCATTATTCCCACCAATAGGTACAAGTGTTCGTTCCCTTTTCCCACATCCTCACCAACATTTGTTTTCTGTAGTCTTCTTAATGACAAGCATTCTTACAGGTGTGTGGTGTTATTTCATTGTGGTTTTGATAAGCATTTTCTTGATATTCAGTGATTCCGAGCATCTTTCCACATACCTGTTGACCATTTGGATCTCTTCTTTGGAAAAATGTCTGTTTAGTTCCTCTGCTTGTGTGTGTGTGTGTGTGTGTGTGTGTGTGTGTGTGTGTCTTCTGTTTTTAATTGGGTTTTGGGTTTTTTTGTTGTTGTTGTTTCTGAGATGGATGAATTCTTTATATACTTTGGATAGTAATCCCTTCTCTGGTATATGGTTTGTAAATATTTTTCTTCCATTCATTAGGTCATTAGGTTGCCTTTTCTCTTTTTTTGATTGTTTCCTTTGCTCTGCAGAAGCTTTTCAGTTTTATGTAGTCCAACTTGTTGAATTTTGTTTTTGTTGTTTGTGCTTTTGTGTCATATCTAAAAACCCATTGACAAGACTAATGTCAGGGAGCTTCTTTCCTATGTTTTTTCCCCCTAGGAGTTTTTTGGTATCTGGTTATATATTTAAGCCTTCAATACATTTCAAGTTAACTTTTGTGTATGGTGTAGGATAGGGGTCCAGTTTTCTCAACACCATTTATTCTAGAGACCATCCTTTCCCTACTGAGTGTTCTTGGCTCCCTTGTCAAATATTAGTTGACTGTTAATGTTGGCGTTTACTTCTGGACTCCCTGTTCCATTGCTCTGTGTCTATTTTTATAACAAACATATATTTAAATTACTGTGTAGCTCAGTAGTATAGTTTGAAATAAGGAAAGATAATGCTTTCAGATTTCTTCTTCCTCATGATTGCTTTGCTATTCAGCATCTTTTATGGTTTCATACATATTTTTTTTTTAATTTCTGTGAAAATGCTGTTAAGGTTTTGATAGCTATTGTATTGAATGTAGAAATGGCCTTGAGTAGTAAGGACATTTTAATAGTGTTAAGTCTTCTGATCCCCTGGACACAAGATATCTTTCCATTTTTTTGTATCTTCTTCAGTTACTTTCATCAATGACTTATAATTTTCATTATACAGATCTTTCCTTTCCTTCATTAAATTTAGTCCTAATTATTTTATTGTTTGAATACTATTGTGAATGGGATAGTTTTTTTCAAATGTTTTGTTGTTAGTGTATGAAATGCAACTAATTTCTGTATGTTGATTTTATCTCCTGCAACTTTACTGAATTCATTGATTCAGTTTGGGTTGAGTCTTTAAAGGTTTCTCTATATTAGATCATATCATCTGCAAATAATAATTTTACTTCTTTCTCTCAGAATTGGATGCCTTTTTATTTCTTTGTCTTTCCTAATTGACTTTCAGGACTGTGTTGAATAAAAGAGGGCACTCTTGCCTTATTCCTCATCTTAGAGTTAAAGCTTTCAATTTTTAACTGTTGAGTATGTTAGCTGTGGGTTTGTCATATGTGGCCTTTACTATGTTGAGGTTTATTCCTTATATAACCATTTTGTTGACGGTTTTTATCATGAAAGTGTGTTGTATTTTGTCAGATGTTTATTGTGCAGCTATTTATATGACCATGATTTTTATCTTTCTATTAATGTAGTGTATCACATTTATTGATGTATGTATATTGAACGAACCATCCTTGCATTCCCAGAATAAATCCTACTTGGTCATGGTGTTCAATCCTTTTAATGCATTGCTGAGTTTGGCTTGCTTTTATTTTGTTGAGAATTTTGTATCTGTATACATCAGGGATAGTAGTCTATAGTTTTCTTATGTCCTTATCTGGCTTTGGTAATGGTATGGTGTCATGGTAATGGTCCTGGAGTTTTCAGTGTTTGGAGCTTTCTAATTACTGATTAAATCCCCTTATGTACTGTTTATATTTTTTGTTTATATTTTCTGTTTCTTCCTCATTCATTCTTGGCAGGTTGTAGGTTTCCAAGAATTTATCATTTCTTCCAGATTAACCAATTTGTTAGCATAGAATTTGTTCATAGTAGTTTTTTACAATCCTTTGTATTTCTGTAGTATCACTTGTAATGTCACCTCTTCCAATTCTGATTTTGAGTCCTCTCTTTGTCCTTTTAGTTTAGCTATAGATTTGATGTTTAATCTTTTTGAAAAACCAGCTCTTAGTTTCACTGATTTTTTTCTGTTATTTTCCTTGTCTCTGTTTCATTTATTTCCACTCTAGTCTTTGTTACTAATTTCCTTTTGCTGACTTGGGGCTTAGTTCTTCTTTTTTTAGAAAAAGAAAATATAAAGTGAGGTTATTTGAGATTTATTTTAATATATGCATTTATTACTATAAAATTCCCTCTCAGAACTGCTTTGGCAGCATCCCATAGGTTTTGGTATATTGCATTTCATTTTCATTTGTTTTGAAATATTTTATTTCCTTTTGATTTCTTCTTTGGCCCATTGTTTGTTCAAGAGTATGTTATTTAATTTTCATGTATTTGTAGCTTTTCACATATTTTAGCTTTCCTCTTGTTATTCTGGTTTCGTTACATTGTAATGAGAAAGAATACTTGGTATGATTTCAGTCATCTTAAATTCACAAGACTTGACTTGTGTTCTATCATGTGGCCTCTCCTGAAGAGTGTTCCATGTGCACATGAGAAGAATGTGTATTCTTCTGTTAGAAGTAATGTCCTACAAATCTTTGTTAGATCCGTTTGGCCTAATGTGTGGCTCAACCCCAATGTTCACTTGTTGGTTTTCTGTCTGGATGATCTGTCTATTGCTAAAATTGGAGTTTTAGGAGTCCCCTACTATTCTTGTATTGTTGTCTGTTTCTTCCTTCAGATCTATTAATATTTGCTTAATATATTTAGGTGTTCCTATATTGGGTGTGTATGTATGTATGACTATTATATCTCTTGAATTGATCCCTTTTTCATTATATACTGACCTTTGTATCTTGTTACCATTTTGGCTTCAAGTCTGTTTTTTCTGATTTAAGTATAGCTACCCTTACTTTCTTTTGATATTCACTGGAATGGAATACCTTTTTCTATCTCTTCACTCTGTGCCTATGTGTATCCTGTGTAAAGCTGCAGTGAGTGTCTTGTAGGCAGCATATAGTTGTGTTGTCATTTTTTTAGTCATCCAGCCACTGTGCTTTGGGATTGGTTAATTCAATCCATTTACATTTAAAATTCTTATCTTTTTAATTTCAAATATTTTTATTTTTTATTTTTTATTATGTTAGTCACCGTACAGTACTTAATTAGTTTTGGATATAGTGTTCCATGATCCATTGTTTACGTATAACAGCTTATATGTAAGATCTTATAATGCCATCTTATTGTTTTCTGATTATTTTGTATTTGCGTAGTCTCCTTCTATTTCTGCCTAAGTTGGTAAATTAGTGATTTTTTTATGGTGGTATGCTCGGCTTCCCTCTTTTTATCTTTTGTTTATCTATTCTAGGTTTTTGCTTTGTGGTTACCATGAGGCTTACATAAGAATTCTCATAAATAAAACAGGCCATTTTAAGCTGACAGCAACTTAACTTCAATTGTTTACAAATGCTTCACCCTTAACTACCCCCCCTTGTTTATTTATGATGTGATTATTTACCTCCTTTTTTTGTTTTTGTTTTGGGGTTTTTTTGTTTGTTTTTTCATTTTATTTTATTTCTTTTTCAGTGTTCCAGAATTCATTGTTTATGCAGCACACCCAGTGCTCCATGGAATGGAGCCTCCATAATACCCACCACCAGGCTCACCCAACTTCCCACTCCCCTCCCCTCCAAAACCTTCAGTTTGTTTCTCAGAGTCTGCAGTCTCTCATTGTTTGTCTCGCCCTCTGATTTCCCCCAACTCACTTCTCCTCCACATCTCCCAGTGTCTTCCATGTTATTCCTTATGCTCCACAAGTAAGTGAAACCATATGATAATTGACTCTCTCTGCTTGACTTATTTCACTCAGCATAATCTCCTCCAGTCTGGTCCTTGTTGACACAAAAGTTGGGTATTCATCCTTTCTGATGGAGGCATAATACTCCATTGTATATAATATGTGGACCATATCTTCTTTATCCATTCCTCTGTTGAAGGGCATCTTTCCACAGTTTGGTGACTGTGGCCATTGCTGCTATGAACATTGGGGTACAGATGGCCCTTCATTTCACTATACATCTCATTTCACTATACATCTTTAGGGTAAATACCCAATGGTGCAATTGCAGGATCATAGGGAAGCTCTATTTTTAATTTCTTAAGGAATCTCCACACTGTTTTCCAAAGTGGCTGCACCAACTTCCCTTCCCACCAACAGTGTAAGAGGGTTCCCCTTTCTCCACATCCTCTCCAACATTTGTTGTTTCCTGTCCTGTTAATTTTGGCCATTCTAACTGGTGTAAGGTAGTATCTCAGTGTGGTTTTGATTTGAATCTCCCTGATGGCTAATGATGATGAACATTTTTTTATGTGTCTGTTAGTCATTTGTATGTCTTCTTTGGAGAAGTGTCTGCTCATGTCATCTGCCCATTTTTTGACATGATTATCTGTTTTTTTGGTCGTTGAGTTTGAAGAGTTCTTTACAGATCTTGGATATCAGCCCTTTGTCTGTAGTGTCATTTGCAAATATCTTCTCCTATTCTGTGGGTTGCCTCTTTGTTTTGTTGACTATTTCCTTTGCTGCGCAGAAGCTTTTGATCTTAAAGAAGTCCCAAGAGTTCATTTTTGCTTTTGTTTCCCTAGCTTTGGAGACATGTCTTGAAAGAAGTTGCTGTGGCCAGTGTCAAAGAGGTTACTGCCTTTGTTCTCCTCTACAATTTTGATAGATTCCTGCTTCACGTTGGGGTCTGTTTACCTCTTTTTATGTTGTTTATTTGTATAACAAAATTATAGTAGCTGTAGCTCTAATTATTTTTAGTCCTTTTTTCTTTGACATGTATACTATACTATAACATCCATCCACTGTATTTACCATACCAATGTGTTGTATAATTTTGTGTATTTTCATGGTGCTGATTAGTATCAGTTTATTTTAGCCTAAAGAACTTTCAGCATTTCTTACAAAGCAAGTTTAATGGTGAAGAACTCCTTCAGCTTTTGTTTGGGAAAGTCTTTATTTCTCCTTCATATCTGAAGGATAACTATGCTGGGTATAGTACTATTAGCTGACAATTTTTTTCTTTCAATACTTTGAATAGGTCATTCCCCTCTTACCTGGCCTATGGTGTTTCTATTGAGAAATCTGCTGGCAGCCTAATGGTGGTCCCTTTGTAGGTTACAGTTTTTTTTTCCCCTGGATACTTCTAGAATTCCTTAATCTTTAACTTTTTTTTATAGTTTCATTATAATGTATCTTGGAGAAGGTCTTTTTGCATGAGATAATAGGGTGATCTTCTATAGCTCTGTGAACTTAGATGTCCAATTCTCTCTGCATGTTTGGGAACTTCTCAGCTATTATTTCTTTAAATAAACTTTCTGTCCCATTATCCTCTTTTTTCTTTTTAGAATCTGGATTATTCTAATATATGCTCTTTTGATGAAATCCCACAGATTAGATCATGTACTTTTTCTTCGCAGTTTTTCATTCTTTTGTTTTTGTCTTCCATTTGCTCTACTCTGTTACATTTCTTATTTCATTTATTGAGTTCTTCAGCTGCAGAACTTTTGCTTGGTTCCCTTCTGTGATTTCTCTTTAGTAATATCTCATCTTGAACATTTCTGTATGTGCATGTGTGTGTGATTTCAACTATATTTAGAGTTTTCTGGTAGCTCATTGAGTTTCTTCAACACTGATTTTGATTTCTTTATCCAAAACCCCTTGCCTTTGAGCTCTGTTATTGGAGAATTATTATTTTTTGGTAGTGACATGTTTCCTTGATTTTTCATGTTCTTTGTAGTTTTGAATTGCTTCTTTCACACTTGAAGTAGCAGCCACCTCCTTAAATTTTTGACTGTTGCCTTTAGGTTGGGTATTTGGTTCATTAGTGCTATTAGCATCTATGATTTTCTCTGCCTTTGTATGGGTACACCTGTTCCACTCTTCTTGCTCCCTCTTGTGGCAAAATTCTTAAGCTCTTACATCTTTGGTTTTTAAAACTCACCAGGCTGGCTATTGGAAACGTTTATTTTCCAGAAGATGGCTCAAGATTGTGCTTTCCCCCTTGTCCACAGACTCTGGCCTATATTCTGAGCACACTCCTAAAGAGCTTGCTTTTGCCACCACACTTGGGAGTGTGCACATGTAACCACCCACAGAGTGCAGGGAGGTATGGATTTAGCCCTTGGGGCATTAGAGTTGCCCACAGGCCCCATAGGGAGATTCTCAGATGTAGTACTCCCAGGGGCTCTTGCTTGGACTTCCTGCTGAGTACAGTCAGCACACCCTGAGTCCCTTTAATGTCCTTTGGTATTCTTACCTCCTCTTTCCTCCCAGTCATAGAGATCCTGCCTAAGTAAGTTCTCCAGGTGCTGCTGGAGAGTAACAGGTTTCTCCAGCAGCATTCCACACCACTGGGATAGCTAGACACTCACTGCTCTTCTTTTTCTCTATGAGAGAGATCACTACCACCTGCTAGTTCAGCCCAATGCAGTGTTCCCTTGGTGGGGGTGAGGACAGTGTTGGTAAAGTTCTTTCTACCATCTCTGCTGTGTCCAGACTTGTTTGTTGCTCCATTGGCATGCTGGAGTCTGTCTTCATAAGGACTAAGCTTTGGAAGTTTCTCTGTTGTCTATGGGTATCAGCCCAGGTCAGCACTCTAGGTTTTTTCCTGATTATGGCAAGAGAGGTTGGGGCAAGCTCACTGCCCCACTGGTCCCACAGCCTGTGCCCATAACCAGATACACAGGTGAGCCAGACTCCTCCCAGTTCCTTGGCATATGGTGCCAGATCCTGCAGTTCCCACAAAGGCACTTTTGTTCATGGATAGATGACTAACTCTTCATTGAAAAAGAGGAACAAAAAAGGAGGAATGCCCTCCACTGCTGTGTGCTAACATCACTTCCTAATGGTGTTTTCCTGATCCCCCCTCTCTCTCTCAGTCACATCTAAGAGGCCCTTAGGACCGCCCCCAAATGCAGCCTGTAGGTAGGCCCACCAAGAGCACTCAGCAGAGTAGTGCCATTGTGTGACTTGGGTTTCCAAAGGGAACCCACAACTAAATAGCAGTATAACTGTATTGTTAAAGGTTATATTATCTTCTGGGTATAGAAGCTAATGCTACTAAATTTGGGTTGCTGTTGTTACTCATGTACCATGTTACCATCATGTTTCACTGAGGCATCACCAGCCAGAGAGAAACAGCCTTAAAGGGCCCATATGTGCATGTGCAGCCATCTTCCACACTGATTTGCAATGGGTGGAGCGTAGGGTTTGGAATGAAGGCCAGACTGCTTATACAATCACTGAGTAGCATTTTCCAGTATTCACAAAGCTGTTGCAGGAATACCTGGAGTAAATGGTTGCTGGCCATTTCTATTAGTATAACAGCATTTAGAGTTGAAGCTGTGTATCTTTTGCAGGTAACCCTGTTACATAGCTGGCTAAAATTCTGATCTTTGAAAATAAACCTTTAACCACCATCCCCATCCCCCTCCCTGTGCTCATTTCAGGCTAAAAGCTTGATCCTATTTGGGGGAAAGTTCTGGAGTCAGCAGATAACTTAGAAGAAGTGAATGTGCTGTTGAAAATATGTGTGACCCTATTTCAGAGAGGCTGTTATCATTCAGGTGTTCCCGTCACCACCTGGTGGCTGTGTAACCTTAGAACAGTGGTGCCAGACCCTCCCTGCATGGTGCCCCCAGAGGCCATTTGTCGCTTGGGGTAGAAGCTGCCATGATGCTGGCGATGATTCGGTGGGGGAGGGGGCACTCATGGAACCTGACAGCTTTGTGTTTGGTGCAAGTAAAGTGCCATCAGTTGCCGAGACCTCACCAGCATCCTCTACCACCCTGATTGCTGTGGCCCTTCAGGCGGGATAAATCATGCCCAGCAACTAGCTAAACTCCTGTGATCCAGCAGATAGACTTTGTACAGAATGAAAAGTCAGTGCACATGACTTTCTCTGATTCCTAATAATGTGAGACTCATTTCTGGTAACAGTGAGGGTTCTTGCCTCTCCCTCTAGCCTGGTGTTTACCAGGAAAGGCTGGTGAGAATCGATATTAAGGCATCTGGCCTTTTGTCTCATTGCAGTTAACGTATTCATGCTGATGGGCCAGTGGAGGAGTAGGACTCTGATCTCTTTAGCCGTGACTCCCCTCCCCACACCTGTCCCTCCAACCCCAGTGAGCAGTGACTGGGGTTCATGGCACCGTGGCGTGGCGTACATATGAAGTCACATTGTAAAACTCAGCATCAGTGAGTTGCCCAGAATCACAGGACAGGATGAAAGGGGATAGCTTTGAGTACTGATGAAAGAGGTTGGCTTTATGTATTGAGTCTGCTTTACCTACTTACTGCCACTAAAATGAAGATGCCCATCTAAATTACCCAGTTTTGTTTGGGTTCATTGATTAGAACTAGCAATACACTGCCCTAAGGAAACACTGTTGAAATTAGTTAATTCTGAGCACTTAAGAGTTTGGAAGAAGTCAGAGAAACACAAGAGCAAGGCCCCAGCAACAGGGGCTCTGGTCTCTGGAGCTCTCAGCAGGGCTGCACAGAAGGAATGGGAAGGGGGCCTCTCTTAGATGCAGTGGAGCTGAGTGGGTGGGTGCTTCCTGCCTCCAAGGAGCTTGTAGGCTGCTCAGGGACCTGCAAATGTGAAAAGTTACACTAAGAAGAGATGCAAACCACTGCAAAAAAAGAGAAGATGGGGTGCCTGGGTGGCTCAGTGGTTGAAGCCTCTGCCTTCAGCTCAAGTCATGGTCTCAGTGTCCTAGGATCTAGCCCCGCATCAGGCTCTCTGCCCAGCAGGGAGCCTGCCTCTCCCTCTCTCTCTGCCTGCCTCTCTGCCTACTTGTGCACGCACTCGCGCTCACGCTCTCTTTCTCTCTCTCTCGGGGTCAAATAAATCTTTTTTAAAAAGAGAGAGAGAGAGAGAGAAGATGGTACCCTTGGCTCCGTGGCTAATTATCAACTTAGACAAAAGGTAGCATCATTCCGTAGCTGGAAGCCTGTACCCCACCCCTCTTCGTTTTGCCCATCTCTCCACCCACCTGCCCTCTGGCAAGCATTAGTTCTCTGTATTTATGGTTCTGGTTCTGCTCTTCATTTGTTTTGTTTTTTAGATTCCACCTGAGAGTGAAGTCCTATGGTATTTCTCTCTCTCTGACTGGCATAATACTCTCTAGTTGCATCCATGTTGTTGCAAATGACCAGATTTTAATCCTTTTTTATGGCTAATATTCCAGTGTGTGTGTGTATGTGCCTTTTTTTATGGCTTATCCCTTCTTTGTGGATAATATTCAATTGTGTGTGTGCGTGTGTATACACACGCACACACACACACACCACATCTTTATCCATTCATCAGTCAGTGGACACTTGGGCTGTTTCCATATCTTGGCTATCGTAAATAATGCTACAGTAAACATACAGGTGCATATATCTTTTCAAATTAGTGTTTTCATTTGGTAAATGAAATGCCCAGTAATGGAATTACTGGATCATAGGGTATTTCTCTTTTTAAATTTTTTTGAGGAAGTTCCATGCTGTTTTCCACAGTGGCTGCACCAGTTTGCCTTCCCATCAACAATGCACGAGGGTTCCTTTTTCTCCACATCCTCACCAACACATTTCTTTTAGTGTTGTCTTTTAGATTCTAGCCATTCTGAGAGGTATATGGTGATATCTCACTGGGGTTTTGATTCACATTTCCCTGATGGTCACTGATGTGGAGCATCTTCTCATGCATCTGTTGACCATCTGGATGTCTTCTTTGGAGAAATGTTTATTCAGGTCTTGAGCACCTTTTTAAATTGGGTTATTTGGTCTTGGGGGTTGTTGTAGGAGTTCTTTATATATTTTGAATATTAACCTCTTATCCAGTCTATCACTTGCAAATATTCAATAGGTTTTCTTTTAGTTTTGTTGATAGCTTCCTTCTCTGTGCAAAAAAAAAAAAAAAAAAAAAAAAAAAGTTTTTTTGGCTTGATGTAGTCCCAATAGTTTATTTTTGCTTTTTGTTTCCCTTGCCTCAGGAGACAGATCTAGAAAAATGTTGTGAAGGCAAATGTCAAAGAAGGTACTGTTTATGTCTTCTTCTAGGAGTTTTATGTTTTGAGGTCCTACATTTAGATCTTAAACCCATTTTGAGTTCATTTTTGTGTATAGTATGAAAAGGTGCTCCAGTCTTCCCAGCACCACTTACTGAAACAACCTGTGGTTCCCTGTTGTATATTATTGCCTCTTTTTTACAGGTTAATTGACCATATAAGCATGGTTGATTTCTGGGCTCTTTATTCCATTGAGCTATATGTCTGTTTTTGTGCCAGTAGCATACTGTGTTATTATGGCTTTGTTGTATATCTTGAAATTCAGAATTGTGATGCCTCCAGCTTTGTTCTTTTTCAGGATTTTTTGTGGTTCCATACAAATTTTAGGATTATTATAGTTCTTTGATAGGGATTGCATTAAATTTATGGATCACTTTGGGTGTATAGGCATCTTAAAAATATTTGTTCTTCCGGGGTGCCTGGGTGGCTCAGTGGGTTAAAGCCTCTGCCTTCGGCTCAGGTCATGATCCCAGGGTCCTGGGATCAAGCCCCGCATCGGGCTCTCTGCTCAGCGGGGAGCCTGCTTCACTTCCTCTCTCTGTCAAATAAAATCTTAAAAAAAAAAATTTGTTCTTCCAATCCATGAGCATGAAATATCTTCCCATTTTTTTGTGTTGTCTTCACTTTTTTTATCAGTTTTATAGTTTTTAATTTTTTTTTTATTTGACACAGAGAGAGAGATCACAAGTAGGCAGAGAGGCAGGCAGAGAGAAGGGGGGAAGCAGGCTCCCTGCTGAGCAGAGAGCCCGATGCGGGGCTGGATCCCAGGACTCCGAGATCATGACCTGAGCCGAAGGCAGAGGCCCAACCCACTGAGCCACCCAGGTGCCCCATCAGTGTTTTATAGTTTTTAGAGTATAGGTTTTCTACCTCCTTGGTTAAGTTGATTCCTAGGTACTTTATTTTTTTGGTACAATTTTATATGGAGGTTAACATTTTTTAAAAGGAAAAACCACCCTCTTCCACAGTCCTGCAGGCATCCCCCACAGAGGGCCCTTGGGAACAGGGAGGGGTAGAGATAGGGGTGAACTTAAACTTGGTTCTCTGTGCCCGCAGCTGGTGCACAGAGCTCTGCCGTCACCCACTGAAAGGTGTGCCCTGCAGTCGAAACGACCAGCTCATTTGTGGCACCACATCCGGAGAGTGGGGCCCAGCAAGGATTGTAGCTTTCAAAGCCACTAGTCCACCATCTTAAAAAAGGGGGGGGGGGCACCTGGGTGGCTCAGTTGGTTGAGTGTTGGACTCTTGATTTGGGCTCAGGCAATGATCTCAGGGTTGTGAGATTGAAACCTGCTTAAAATTCTCTCTCCTGCTCTCTCTCTCTGCCTCTGCCACTCCCCTTCTTAAAATAAAATAACATATGAGGGCAACTGGGTGGCTCAGTCTTTAAGCGTTTGCCTTTGGCTCAGATCATGATCGATGGGTCCTGGGATTGAGCTCTGCTTTGGGCTCCCTGCTCGGCGGGAAGCCTGTTTCTCCCTCTCCCGCACCCCTTGCTTGTGTTCCTGCTCTTGCTGTGTCTCTCTCTCTCTCTGTCAAATAAATGAATAAAATATTTTTTAAAAATTAAGAAATTTACTATCTTAGTTCTAAGAATCTCTCCTGGAAAGGTGAAACACAAAATTCTCCTGTACCTCAATTTATAGAAGGGGGACCTAAGATCACCAAATTACACAAAAGACTACCGAGAGGAGATTTTGCAAACTATGTCCCATAGAGAAAAATGATGTTTTATGTTTGAAGGAATCTGGGATAACCACTCAGGAGGACAGAATTAGAGGGGTTTTACCAGCAATATCTCTCCACAGCTTGACTGAGAACTGGCCTCCTGTGTTACAGTTCATTCAGTCCTCTTAACCCTGTGAGGCAGATATACCCCGTTTTACAGATATAGAAACTGAGACTCAGCCTTCACGAGGCAAGCACAGAATGTGAACTTGCCCAGAGTGGACAGTGGCTTGTGCTGTTTTCCAGCTTGTTTGGCCCAACATTCTGTACACAAGGAACACTTACTAAAGTTCTGAGACCTTGGAACCTACTTAGGGAAGTGTCCCTCTTCAGACTGAGGGCAAACGCAGGCACAAACAGAAGCACCAGATATTTCTCCTGATGACATTCTTTTGATCTCTGGTTCGTATGAAAGGCCTTTACCATGCAGTTATTTACTGTCTTTAGGGTTGCTAATTAAGGTAAAAGAAAAAGCTCTGAAAGTTACGTATGTATTTTCACCAGAATGCTTTTATTAAGACGAGAGTGATTTTTATGGCATGTAATGTCTACTTTAATACAGTGGGAAATGACCAAAACTCATTTGTCCTGCAGAGTGGTGTGGAGTTAATGGTATACTGCATTTGTGGGTGGTTGTTTTGGTAACTTACAGAAATGGGAGTGGTTCAGGTCCAGGAGGATGGAAAAGGTCCTTGGGCCAAACAAGGAGGGGAAATAGCCAGACAGGCAAGTAGGCCAAGAGGTTATCCTTGCTGCTTGCGCTCTGTCACCATCAGGCTGAAATAGAAGGTGGTTGAGAGTGGATAAGACACACACACACACACACACACACACAGGAGTGTTACTGAGCCATGAGAAACATGGAAGTCCTGCTGTTGGCGATAACTGGATGGAACTTGAGGGCAGTATGCTAAGTGAAGTCAGGCAACGATTATAATACCATATGAGATCGCTCATACATGAAATCTAAAAAAGCCCAAACTCACATGGTGGTACCAAGGGACAGGGGAAATGAGGAGATGCTGGTCAAAGGACCCAAACTTCCAGCGCTGAGAGAATAAGTTCTGGGGATGGAGTATACATGGTAATTATAATAAATACTGCATCATGTACTTGAAAGTTGCTGAGTAGACCTTAAATATCCTTGCCACAGAAAAAGAAATGGGAATTCTATGACATGATGAAGATGTTAATCATTTTGCAATGTGTAAGTATCCAGTCAGCCCATTGGACACCTTAATCTTATGCAATGTTATGTATCAATTATACTTTAATGGAGCTCAGGGTGGGTACTGAGAAGTCTCAACCCTCCCGCAGCCCAGGGGGAGAAGCTGGAGGAGAGGGTGGCGGGGCCCACCTGGGACTAGAGGGAGCAGGACACTTGCCAGCAAAGGTTTTGTGTCCTGCCCCTCACTGTCCTGGGCCTCTAGTGTGCAGGCCCTGAGCCAGCACCTGCCCGCCCCCAACCCCCGCCCCCCAGCCCACCCCAGAGCCTGGGCAGGCCCATCACCAGCGCCCAGAGATACACATACATGCCTGCCCCACCAGAGTCGCACATTTACAAATGAGAATTTGGTGAGAGCTATTCGGCATCCCAGCCACTCTGAACTCTACCTGACCCCGTTGCCAGCGGTAGAGTCAGTATTCCATACTCAGCTCTTGGCTGAATCTGTTTTGCATGAAAGGCACCTTCCCTGACAAGTGAGGTGAGCGCCCTTCCTCCCCCAGCACAGGGGACTTAGCCAAATCAGGCAGCGTCACAGACGCACTTCCCTGTCGGCTTTCTGAAGGCTGCTGGAGCTTATGCCTGAGTTAGGACATGGCGGGGTGTAGGGAGGGAAAGGAGACCTCAATGTCCTGTCCTGTGTGTTGCAGCTGGTGAGCGACTTGCTGGAATTCTGCTTCTATACCTTCCGAGAGTCCCAGGCCCTGAAGGTGGAGTTCCCCGCGATGCTGGTGGAGATCATCAGCGACCAACTGCCGAAGGTGGAGTCCGGGAACGCCAAGCCCCTTTACTTTCACAGGAAGTGACGGAGGACATCTCACCAGGAGAGTTTTGCCTTAAGTTTCCCCATGCTGTTCTACACCCACGAAGGACCCAAGAAATCCGGTTTTTCACATGTGATGGCTGATTCCCACTTGTTCAGCAGTTTCTCAAGTTTAAAATCATGTCAAGGGTTTGGAGCCGGGAAAGCAGTGTGACATGGATTTGGCAAGACCTGAGCAGTCGGAAGGATTCTTCCCTCTCCGCTCCCCAGCGCTTAGAAACATGTTCCTGTTCCTCTGGATGAAAAGCCATATCTAGTCAATAACTCTCTGATTTTGATATTTTAACAGATGGAAGTTTTAACTATGCCATGTAGTTTCTGGTATCGTTCGCTTGTTTTAAAAGGGTTCAAGGACTAACGAACTTTTTAGAGCTTACCCTCGGTTGCACATAAAACGTATAGTCAATATGGGGCATTAATATTCTTTTGTTATTTAAAAAAACAAACAAAAAAAAATATATACAGATTCCTGTTGTGTAATAACAGAGCACGTGGAGGGGAACAGCAGCCCCCCTGGGGGTTCCTGTCCACCCATGGGCTTCTGCATCACTGGTATACACACCCTTAGCGTCCATTTATTATTTAATTAGAACAGATAAGATGTTAAACAAATGCCTTGGTTTCAATTTCTAGTATCTATTGTGTTGGCTTTACAAATAATTTTTTGCAGTCTTTTGCTGTGCTGTACATTACTGTATGTATAAATTGTGAAGGACCTGAACTAAGGTGTAAGGAGCTTTTGTAAATGAGACACATACAAAAACAAACAAAAAAAACCCACAAAACACACACAAAAATAAACTCTAATGGTTGATAGGATGAAGGGGAAAGTATTTTTGAAAGAATTCTATTTTGCTGGAGACTATTTAAGTACTATCTTTGTCTAAACAAGGTAAAAATTTTTTTTGTAAAGTGAAATGTTCTGCATGCATAATGAACCGTTTACAGTGTATTTAAGAAAGGGAAAGCTGTGCCTTTTTTAGCTTCATATCTAATTTACCATTTTACAGTCTCTGTTGTAAATAACCACACTTAAACCTCTTTGGTTGTCTTTCAGCCTTTCTACTTTTTCTGTACTTTCGTTTTGTCTTTGGTCTCCCGCTGGGGGTGTTCCTGGGACTTGAGCAGGTTCTCTGGCTTCTGCTCTGTCTTGCGTCTGTCGGGGAACAATGGGCTGTGGTGTCTGCAGCTCCTCGAAGGGGTCATTTGACAACACATGTGAGCGAAGGTCCTGGGAGGCTGCAGCTGTAGGAGAGCGGCCTCTTCTCTTGCTTTCCTCCTGAGGCAGCATCTGCTCTAGGAGCACGAGGCTGGAAGTGCGATGACCCAGAGAGCACAGTCTCGTCCCGTTTTAGAAAACGGCATTTTCTCCTTCGGGAAAGGAAATTCCAGGCACTCTATCTGTAGAAGGTGGCATGTTCATTTCTGGTTTGGGAAAGAGGTTTTGTGCTCTCAGAACAGGTAATGGGGACACGTAGGCTGCCGCAGGACGTACCAGGAAAGATGCATTTTGGCACAGTTCGGTCAGAATGGCGTGGAGACCATATGATAATTAGAGGGTTTTTAGATTTTTAAAAGGTAGGTTTTAAAAATTTTATACATAAACAGTTTTGGAAAAAAAAAAAACTACAGATCATATAAGCAAGACAGTGGCACTAAAATTTTTAATTCATTATTCTGTTTGGCACTGATGCAATTTATGGCTTTTCTCTTGCCCCAAATCACAAACCTATCTATCTTTGGGGAAGCTTCACAATATCATTGCACTTAAACAAACGACTTTGACTAGAGGCCAAATTAATCTTTTTAAAAGTAATGATAATCATCAGGTACTCCGTGAAATCGCATTATTTTCCAGAACCTAAAAGCTGTCGCTGGAGAAGCCCTAGGCCAGAAGAAGGCAGCGTTGGGATCCACACTCTTCTCTAGGGTTCACCATGCAGGCAACATTACCTTGTCTTTCAGAAGACACCTGCCTTATGCAAGGGGGAACCTGTGAAAGCTGCATTCTGAGGGAGGAGTTTTTCTTACATAATTTGCAATTTCAGTAATTTAATTTATAGGCAGATCTTTAAATACAGTCAACTTACATGCACAGCAATATGAAAGCCACATTTGGAGGGTGATAAATACACAGCATGCAGACTGGGAGTTTCGAGAAAAGACATGGCTTACAAGAGCAGCTTTTAGCTCAGACTTACGTTTTATGAAATTGGAATTTCAGTGTAACCAGGTTTGGGATGGAGACAGTCTGCATCAGCTTTTTGTATTAACAAAGTTACTGGCTCTTTATGTGTCTCCAGGTAACTTTGCTTGATTAAACAGCAAAGCCATATTCTAAATTCACTGTTGAATGCCTGTCCCAGTCCAAATTGTCTGTCTGCTCTTATTTTTGTACCATATTGCTCTTAAAAATCTTGGTTTGGTACAATTCATATTTCACCAAAACTTCTTCATATAATTAAAAAACACTAAATTAGTTTAAAATGAAGCAATTTATATCTTTATGCAAAAACATATGTCTGTCTTTGCAAAGGACTGTAAGCAGATTACAATAAATCCTTTACTTTAATCACCTGTTGTTCTGGAAACATTTCATTTGGGTGTCTGCAGGCACACCTGGACTTTGTTCAGTCAGAATGGCGTGGAGAACATCTCTACATCTGGAGAACATGCGCTTCCGCCTGCATCCAAGACAGTTCCCCCGTGATAGAGCCCCCGTTAGACACATGTTAATTATACTCTTCTGGGACTAATTCAGTGCCTTGTTCCTTACTGCTGATAATATGTGGGTCACTAAAACAACCTGTAACAGTTTAGCAACAAGAACTGCCCGCTATGTAGCCGCTAAACACTCCGTGCACATTGCCTCCTTTCTCTACTGCCACAGGGAAGCTTGATCATCTGTCAGGCGTTGGGACTGACCTGAGTAGACCAGATGTCCTGTCTGACTAGTGTTCTTCCTCCACGCAGTCCTCTCGTGCTCCTTCACCCTGGGTCCTCTTGGGCCGACAAGAGACTCTGCTACCCGCTGGCTGTAATGCTTCTCACACTCCCCTTGGTTTCACTCATTAATATGGACCACAGAAGAGCAGGAAACAATTATCAGCTCATCTTAAAACCAGAAAACATGTAAAGATAAACTCAAGTACATTTTTAACGTGCCATTTAACTGGTGATCATTCAAACTATTTGCTTCCAGAAAGAGAAGACCAGTTGAGCATTAAACAAATTCAACTTCATTTTAACATGACAGAAAGACTTCTGGAACATAACATGGCCATGAAACACAGAACAGGAGAAAAAATGTTTTACCTTTAGAGTTGGGTTCACAAATTTGTTTATAAAATATTTATACATGCAGTTAATTTCTTCTCAAAGCTTACAGAATTTGACCTATTAAGGGGCAGCTGGAGGCCACACCAATATGCACCCTTAAAGTGGGTGTCCTTTCTGACTAGAGCAGACTCATTCTCAGGAAAAGGGTGACACTGTTTCTAAGAATTTCTAAAAGTGCTCAGACGCAAAAAAATCCAGCTGCATCTTGAGGAATCATTAGCTAAGAACAAAGTCTCTGCCACTAAGCCCGCCAGCCACTGTACACAAGAGCAGCAGAAATTATGCATGGTGATGCATATGTAATTAGGGGTTTGTTTGCCTCTGTATGTTAAATGCCCCTCAAGCAAATAGAAAACATTGTCCCTTTATGTTAAAGTCAGTGCTAACATACTTTTTATAAACTGCAAGTGTACACAGACTAAAATGACTTGATTATGAGTATCTCTGGCACTTTAATTTCAAGTCTCCAATTGTTCGTGCAGCAGTTTTCTTGGAAATCAAACAGTGGCTTCCCAAACAACTCTGGAGTAGAGAAGATTACAATACGATTTGAATGGTCAGCATGGACCAAGACTATATCCAAGCCCATACCCAAAGCAAAGTGAACTACCAAGCAGAGTAGCAGATAGTTAGCTGAAAAGAATCCCAAAATGTAGTGGGTTTTTTTTTTTGTTTGTTTTGTTTTGTTTTTAAGATTTTACTTATTTATTTGACAGATCACAAGTAGGCAGAGAGACAGGCAGAGAGAGGGGGAAGCAGGCTCCCTGCTGAGCAGAGAGCCCGATGTGGGGCTTGATCCCAGGACCCTGGGATCATGACCTGAGCCAAAGGCAGAGGCTTAACCCACTGAGCCACCCAGGAGCCCCAAAATGTGGTGTTTTAATGACCTTTTATTATTATGTCTCATGAGTTTATGAATCAGCTTGGAGGGTCCTGCTGATCTGGACCAGGCTTGGCTGAGTCAGCCCTACTCGTGCTTCTGTAGTTAACCATCAGTGGACTGGTCTAGGATGGTTTTGCAATACTTTTCACGCCTCTGATTATATCCAGTTTGCTCCTGTTCCATTAGCCAAAACCGGCTATAAGGTCAAACCCTGAGTCAGCATAGGAGGGCTCTACAAAGGGGATGTGGATTCAGAGATGGCTGAAATTTGGGATCATTAAATCAATCTACCAATTACTCTGATGCTTTTTCACAGAACTGATGTTACCAGGACAGCACTTTCCAGTTTATTGGTGGTCTGAAAACCCCATTTCTTTGGCTCTTCATGCCCTGGGCCAGCCTGGTCCAGAGAGGTTCACAGCTCCTGGGAAGACTGGCTGAGCTGGGTCGGATCGCGCTCTCTGAGTTGCTGTTTGCAGTGTTGCCTCATTTGCTAAATCCTCCAAGGAAGGAGAACTTCATGACACCAGCACATAGCACTGAGCTGCCTAAAGGAATCTGGTGTGTTAACTGTCCAAGTCCAAAGTGCGGGTGTCTTCTTGGGCAAAATGCAGAAATCTGCTTTCCAATTGAGTTGATCTCCTGATAGCAAGGAATTCCCCAAGGTATTCGTCTAACCAGTAGATTGAGACTTTTTGCAGACATGAGCATCAAGAGCCTATGTCAGGTTACCCAAGTGCGGTAGCAATAAATTACCACCCTGGCCAGTGAAGGAGAAAGAGTGCTTCTGAGAAGACATTTGCAGGGCCACACACTCCTGGAATAACATCTTTGGGCAAGAGGAAGGAAGGGAAGTTGTGTGGCTCAGGCAGATTCAGAAAGTCATGGAAAACATCTGGCTGAGAGGAAGAGTCACCAAGACTGACTTGGAGAGATTAGAGGGGAAACAAGAAGGTGAGAAGGGCCTTAGCACCAAGGTAAACAGGGAACAAAGACAAGGCCAAGATGACAGAGGCAGAGTATATTCTTGGGAAGGCAGGGAAAGACCAGACGACGTAGAGGGAAAGACCAAGAACTGGTCTTTGGAGAAGGACCTGGAGAAAAGCAGCAGGTGGCCAGGAGACAAAAGGGGGGACAGAGACTAAGGTACCCTGGGTACCACCACCAGGGTACCCTGCCGGCCGTCTTTTCCCAGCTATATTTACCAAACTGTTTCCAGCTGTGCACCCCTCAGCCACTTAACGTCACCTGCTGGTCACACCACCCCAATGAGGTCAGTAGTGCTCTCTCCACAGAAGCAGAAAGAGATCAAGTTCACTTGCCCAGGGTAGAAAATAGTGAAAAAAGTTTCAAAATAGGTTTTTTTCAACTCGAAACCCATACAGGTAGCCACTGTATTAGTCCCCCAGGAATGCTGTATAAGGTACCACAAACCATTGGCTGCAAGTCTGAGATCGAGGTATTGGCAGTGTTGGTTCCTTCTGAGGGCCGTGAGGGAAGGATCTGTTCTGGACTTCCCCTTTTGCCTCCTGGATAGCTATCCTCTCCCTGTGTGTCTCTTCACATTGTCCTCCTTCTATGTACATCTGTCTCTGTGTCCAAATTTCCCCTTTTTATAAGGATACCAGTCATACTGGACCAGAGTCCAACTGTACTGACCTCACCTTAACTAATTACACCTGTAATGATCTTACTTCCAAATGAGGTCACATTCTGAGGTACTGGGAATTAGGAATTCAGCATACGAATTTGGGAAGGGGAGTGCAAATCAACCCATGAATCTGGGACGGGGAGTGCAAATCAACCCAAAACAGCCATTGTCCCCTACTGGCTGGCCCCCAGAGGCAAGATGGTACAGCAGAAAGAACATGATTAGCTGACTGAACCTGAGCAAAACTCTTTGTCCTTGAGGGCCTCCATTTCCCCATCTATAAAATGGAACAAATTCTCCTGGGTCATTCAGTCTGTATGTGGAAAGAATGAGTTAAAAACATCCGTTGCTGGCACAGACAATCCACTGCTCCCACCCCACAGCCCCACAAAGGAGAGAGGGAACCCCACAAGCTCTTTGGCTCTAATCTCACATGGCATTTTCTTTATAGGCACAGAGATTTCCAGAACAGGCTCTTGGATGATGCAATCAGAAAGCCCCATAGACAGTCCCATGGCAAGCAGAAACGCAAAATCTGAGTGTCTGCTTTTACCCAAAGCTCCCTTGGTGACTCTCAATGAACACAGTGGGCTGAGAGGTCAGAGCCCTGCAGATGGTCAGGGAACTGGCCATGCCCTGAGCAGAAACACAGAAACAAATCCACCCTATTTCTCATCTGGGGGAATGAAGACAATCTGCCATGTTAGCAAACACCTCACGATCCCGTTACGAAGTATACTCTGGGCCAGACCCAGAGGGGAGCTTCCTACCTGGAGGTCCCGGCAAGTCCCGACCGGTCCCGCTGGCAGAGGCAGACATCCCTGGCTGCTCCCTGGTGCTCCTCCCCGGCTTGCCACAGGAGGGGTCTTCAGAGCCTGGGGCTGTTGGGGCCCTTGCACCCAGCATGTTCTGGGGCTTCGTGACCACCCCATCATCCCTCTATGGAACACAAATGGCCCTGACCCCGAAGGTGCAATTGAGTCATGGTGGAAACAATACAGGGCAAGCAGGTCCCATTTACTAAACATATACCACATGCTGGGCATGCCACTTGGGTTACATCATTCCAAACCAAACCTCTGCCTATCGTTTTCTTTTTAGGAGGAAGAAACAGAAACACAGCGTCAATTTAACTGACCCAGAATCACACAGGTAGTCAGGGAGTAGCAATTTCCTTGACCAAGTAAGGGGTGGTAAACACACTTTGGGGGTTGCCAGCCATTGGGCGGGGAACAGCAGGTAGGGGGCACCGCACTGTCAAGGATGGAAATTGCCTGTAAGCAAGCACATCAATCAGGTCTTGGTGCAGTGGGGCTTGTCTGTAAGGCCCCATGGGGATCTAGCAATTGGGAAAACTGCCGGATCACCCCCAGCGCTATACTGAGCCCACTCTGAGTACCCAGACCTTTGCACTGTCCCACAGAGGGCTTTCTTAAAGTGGGACACATCAGTTAAGGGCTTCTCATAAACCAAGTTCCCCTTCCACATCCCCAAGCAGCGCAGTGAGCAGGAGGCAATAACTCGGAAAACAGAATGCCGGACTGGCCCTCGTCCAGAGGCCCTGGGCTCCTTGGCAATCTCAGGCCTCTCCCCTAGGCCCACAGGTCAGTTTTCTCAACTAGATCGCACTGTCTTTATTTTTATGTAAAACATGGATGCTTTTCAACAGGCCCATTCCCTTTGTACACCCTTTACCCCAAACTTGACACCCAACATGGTCCATGTAGGTGACTTCAAACCTGATAACCAGCAAGCTCTCGAATCGACTCATCTGGGGAAGAGGCGGGAGACACATCCTTCCTGCAACAAATTCTTAGGAGCAAAGTCTGACAGGCTGAGGAGCCTCCCTCCTGTGGGGAAGAGAGACCCCCCCCCACCCCGCCAGGCCGCCACAGCAGGGTGAGGCAGGCTTTAGATCACAAGGCCCCTCAAAAGGACCTCCACACTCCAAGGACTCTAGATCAGGGGATGAGGGAGAAGTTGGTTTGGTCTGTGCCTGGGACGAAGAAGGAAGCATCCCAGTGGCCGCCCCCACCCCCGACACACACAGCGGGGGTGTCATCATGGGCAGGGTCATGGCTGAGACTCCTCCAGGAACGGTCTGGATGCCTGACCAGCCGCTCCACTGCCCAGCTGAAGGCAGATGGAGAGATTAGTGCTGAGACCTGGCCAACAGAGGGAACACGGGCTGGAGGGTGGGGGGATGGAGCCACCCAGTGAAGCGAGTCATGAGGCCCGGCCCTGACGCAGCTCATGCACGAACCACTGGGGAGCACAGCCCCAGACCCACCCCTACTCAGGAGTCACACACGCCATAGGGAAAGGCCTGTTCAGGGGGCTGGAGATGGCCATCCAGGATTTCACATGCCAGGGAAGGCTGCCACCCTCAGGAACACGGCCTGCTGTGAAAAAGCAAGGCTCCTTGTTGATAAACTCTACCTGTGGGCTCGTGCCAACATCAGAGGAAAATGAATTTCTACTCACTGGGTGCCCAATCATAAAACATTACAGAGGGAATGAATTCCATGATCTCTTCCCCACACTGTCACACACCAATCAAATAGTAAATTACATTTTATTTCATTTACAGAGAAGTTGGGGCAAAAAGGTGGTGTCTGGAAAACAGCACACAGGTGAGAAGCACCAACGAGAAGCCTGTTATAAATACGCCAGTGCGTTCTAAGTAGAGTGAATGTGGGGCCCTGGGAGGCCATCTAAGCAGGAGCATCTCTCCGCTGCCCTCTGGGTTTGGACACATCCCCGCCTGCCAGCAGCAGCCCCCTCCACACCCCATCCACCACAGTCAAGAGCACAGCCCACAAACACCCCCACGAGTAAGTGAAGTTCCCTTTCACATCTCAGCAGCAGGTGTGCAGGGAGCTGCCCGGTGGAGCCGTCACCACGGGGGAGGCTGGGCAGGCTGAGGACAGGATAATTAAAAACTCACAGTGCAAAGTCCCAAGGCTTGACACGTGAAAAGTCCATCCTGTCAATCCTGATGCCCTTCTCCAGCTCCACAGGCCGAAGCAGTTCCCTGCGGTACGTCCTCTGCCCCCGCCTCCGGCAGTAGGTCCCCCTCCCTGCCCCTGGAGTGCCCATTGGTGATGTGGAGTTCTTGTGTCCAGGTGGCTGTGGGTTCCGCCCTGGAGGCAGAAGGCCGGTTCCCAGGTGCCAAGGTCTACGTGGGGCCTCACTGGCCAGGCACTAGAGCAGCTTGACGTAATTCTGTGGGATCAGGCCCCTCTTGCCATTCAGGGTCCCTTCTAGCCAGCCGGGTTCCCTCGAGGTTTGCACTGAAAAGTAAGAGAAATCACTTTTTACCAAAAACGCTCCCAAGTCCTTGCTTCCTGTGGAATTCACTGCACCGCTGTGTACATTAACCAGAAGAGAAGGGGGCTCATGACCAGGCTGTCTGGTTACAAATGTGTACAAGTGGTATTTATAGGATCTGCCCCTCAGCCACTACAGTCCCCATCATTCCTCCTGCAGCAGCCTCCTAACTGGTCCCCCAGCTTCTCGTCTGGGTCCTTCTAATCCCCATGCATAACGGAGCTCAGTGAACTCTCTAGAACATGGAGCTGATGACATTCCCCTGCTTAAAGGCTGGCAGGGATAGGAACAGACCTCAGCATCTACTGGTCGGGTGCACAGACACGCGGTCCTGCCCAAATCCCCAGCCTCCCCTCTTACTCCCCACCAACATGGTGTCTTCTACCTCTTCACAAGGTGGTCTTCCTCTTAAAGACCTCTACATGCCCTGTCCTCTGGGGAGACTCCCTCGACCATTCCCAGCACTCCTCAGGCCTCACAGACATGTCTGGGCACCTGTCTCTATGCCCCACAGGATGCGGTGCCCCTGCAGTCGGGGCCTAGGCCGCACACATCTGAACACAGTGTGGGGCAAACTGTAGGCATCCAGAAGTATCCATAACAGATACAAAAGAAAAGGACTGCAGGCTGGATGGCAAAGGGCGCAGGGTCCAGGCACTGGTCACCAGGGTTTGGAAGTAAAATACAGCAACATTTAATGGCCTCAACTGTGGGCAAGCCGTACTCAGGCCTCTGCCAGGGCTAGGAGCGAAGTGGCAGCTGTGTGTGGAAAGGGGAGGACACGGACGGCCCAGAGCTGGCTGAGCCATGCAGCTGGGATCGCCCCCCAGAAGAACAACTACCCGGTGTCAGAAACTGGTACACCCAGCCACAGGCCCACCACACAAAACCTGCACAAAACAGTACTTTCTTCGGTGTGCACCACACATTCTTGATTCTCTTCTGAAAAGCTGACTCCAGCTCAGCCAAATGGAGTTTGTCACCCACTCGTGTGTGGCCGCCACCGTGCGACCTCCGCACACCTGCTCCCTCGGCTCGGAGGCTCCTCGCCTGCCCAGGACTGGATGACACCTCCTCAGCCCGCAAAGAACAACTGGGGCGTCCCGCCCACCGAGGCCAGCCTAGAGCTCCAGACTAGGTCAGGACCCCCCGGGACACACCGGTCATGTTCCGTTGGGGGGGGGTGCGTGAGCGAGAGTGAGACAGAGAGAGAGGGTGAGAGGTTGACTGTGACTCTCCTTCTTCTCCTCTAGGTTCTAACATGACACCGGGACCCTGCACCCCCAGCATCATGCCCGGCACATGATTTGTTTAAAGAATGAATAAGCAAATGAACAAGACACGTGCTTTCCGGGCGGTCCAGCAGCCGGTCACCTTCTGTGCTCGCTCACTGATTTCTAGCCCGGAATTGGTCCTCGGAGCAGGATTTTCTCACTTATTCCACCTCCCCCACCCCCAAGCTGGCAATGTCATCAGAACAGCAACCTGGAGAGCCTCCATGGAAAGGGGCCCTGGGCTCAGGACAGACAGCCTGGAGGGGAGACTTCCAGCTGACGGATGCCAGCCAGGTGCACCTGGGGAAGGACTGAACCCTCGGAGCCCCGCCCAGCCCCCTCCCCTGCAAGATGGGGTCACCAGCACTCAGCCTGGAGGACCGCTACAAGGAGTTTGTAAAATAGCTTATGGAAGAACACCTTGGAGTTGCTCACTGTTTCTTCTCCTATACACAATGAACACCCACTCTTCCCCGAGTGGGTATTAACAGACACGGGCCGAACAGAAGAGAAAGAAAGGTAATTTCCCATAAAGCTGGGGGTGAAGGAGGCCTAAATGTGGGAAACCAAGCGCGGTCGGGAATCCTGCACCAGCCCTCTCACAGACCAAGGGCCTTCTCCACACCTCATCTGCTGCCTTCATAGCCCTCATCTCCCCAAAGGGAATGAGAGAAAAGTCACCAATGTAGAGAAGGGTCTGAGGAGACTCTTACCGTATCCAAGAGCCTGGAAGTGGCCAACGGCTGGGAAGGGGATGGAAGAGAGCAAAGCACCCATAGCTGGGCCTGCCCAGGCACAGGAAAGGTGGCTCAAAGGCTACAGATGAGGCCTGTGAGGGTCTCATCACCTGTATGAAGACTTAGACCCTCCCAGGAGCATCAGATCCCAGAAGACCTACCCTAGGCGCCATGCTATATACTTGGCTGATCAAACCGCTTCCTCCAATGGCAGTATGAAAGTTCCATGTGTCAGCCTGGTGAGGCCATGGTACCCACGTGTTATTCTGGATGTTTAGATGTAATGAACAGGGAAATCAGTAGACTCTGAGTAAAGCAGATAACTGGCCGGGATATGGGTGGGCCTCACCTAATAAGCTGAAGGCATGCATGGAACAAAGACTCCCACAAAGGAGAGGGTACCCTGCCCTTGGCCTGCCTTTGGAGACAGACTACAACTACTTCCTGGGTCTCTGGCCCATTGGCCTACCCTGCAGGTTGTGCATCTCCCACAACTGCATGAGCCAATAGCTATCTATGGAAAGCGATCCACTTATTCACAGACAGAGTCACATCCCATGTGTTCTGTTTCTCTGGAGAACCATAATGCAGGCCATGTCAGAAATAAGTGCCTCATTGTGGGGGAAGATTCTGACTCCAAGAGGCAGTGAGTATAAGTGAAACAAGGTCCTGGCTGGAACCCTGGCACCTTCAGGACTGAGCAACCCTGGATGATTTACTTCATCTCCTCTGACCTCCATGCTCCTCTTTTCTAAAAGAGGGGAAGCGATAACTCATTTGAAGTTACTGCAAAGACTAAAATGAGACAATTTACATGAAGTGTGATGCCACACATACACCACGTCCACGCCCTGTCACCACGAGAAAGGGCCCTGTCCTGCCACTTATGAGCCGTGTGGCCCTGGGCGAGTCACACATCCTGAGGAACCCAATCAGCGTGTGGTGACAATTATACCAATGCTCCCTAGTACAATTGTTTCTATTGTTATAAAATACATACACAATTTACCATTTTAATCACTTGGAAGCATGCAATTCGGTGGTATTAAGAAGAGTCACAATGTTGTGTGACCACCAGCACCATCTCCATCCACAGAGCTTTTACACCTTCCCAGACTGAAACTCTGTGTCCCTTCAACACTAACTCCCCATCCCCTCCCCAGGCTCCTGGGACCCTCCATGCTACTTGCTGTCTCTGTGAATTTGCCTATTATAGATATTACATATAAATGGAATTATACACAATTTGGCCTTTTGTGACTGGCTTATTTCCCTTAACATAATACCTTCAAGGTTCACCCATGTTGGAGCATGTCTCAGCATTTCATTCCTTTCATGGCTGAATATTCCATTATACATTTATCTACTACATTTTGTTTATCTGCTCATCCGCCAATGAACATTCAGGTGTTCCCCCTTTTGGCTACTGTGAAAATGCAGCTGTGAAAATGGATGTCCAAACACCTATGTGAGTCCCTGCTTTCAAGTCTTCTGTGTACACATCCAGAAGTGGAAGTGGACTGGATGGTAACCTTGTGACTCATCCGTTTGAGGAACTTCCACGCTGTCTCCCAGCAGCTACATGCACCATGTTACATTCCTACCGACAAGGCACAAGGGTTCCGATTTCTCCACATCGTCGCTCACGTTTGTTCTGTTCTGTGTTTTTGATAACAGTCATCCTAATGGGTACAAGGTGAAATCTCACTGTGGTTTTCCCATGGCCTCCTCATTTACCATCCCATAACAAAAGGGGCACGGGAGCCAGTTACAAGAATAAATTGCAAGATGCTTTCTCCAGAACAGAATATGGACTCAGTTATGGTTTGGGTGGGTGTTTTTTTAGGCATAATATAAACAACACATATGACAAATATTCAAGTGTTATGAAGCATCATCATAATATAGTGGACACCAGGGAGCTACAGCGCATGATTGACACAGAGCTGTTCTTCTGCCAGATCCTCACCTAATGCCCCCCACACCACCTCGAGCTCATCGGGAGTTGAACACTGCATCTCATTCTCTTACCCCAGTTATGGTGAAAACACAGCTTCGTGGCACATGTACAGATCTCACAATAATATGCTGTTTATTTTGCTTATTTCTGAGCTTGGCCAGAACCACATTATATAGAGCCTTCTGGCACTCACTTTTTTTTTTTTTTTTTTAACCTAACATGTAAGGATTCCCAAAGGTTAGGAATATATCTAGGAATACAACTGTTGGGTTGTGGGGTCTGTACAGATTCAACCTGCCAAGATAATGCTAAATTGTTTTGCAAGAATTACTCTTTATATATTTGAGATCTTTAAAACGAACCCCCTGGAGTTTTAAAAGATTAATCTGGGCCACACCTGCTCCCTAAAGCATTGGCTCAGTCACATATCCACATGGAAATGAACAGTCTGGGAAGCACTGCTGAGAGATGGCCAGCTCCCAGACACCCTCCCACCAGGGGTACCAGGGGGCCCCCTCCAGTCGTGCCTGGCAGCCTATGGAGGGACACCGCTCCCCACTCTGATCGTCTGCCAGCTGAAGGACCGCCTATCTGGAAAGAGAGCAGGACTGACTGGCCACCCAGCAAACGTGTTTCCGGAGTTGCCCAGGCCCAGAGAGAAGGGAAGGTCCATATGGCAGTCCCAGGAATAGAGGCTGCCCTGAGACTTCACCAACATCACCCTCCCTAGGGGATGTGGGAGGCACTTCCCCGGAACAACAGCTAAGCATTCATGTGTCTACGATACAGATCAATCTTCAGCCTAGAATTTAAACTCAAAACTTATGTCCAGGTCCACACAGTAAGAGGAAAAGAGCAAGGAAGAACTATCAAGCTACTTCATTACTAAAGATCCCTTTCTCTTCCACACTCTGGTTCAGGGTTTCTCACTGTCGTGTATATATTACAAAGCACAGAACTACCAATGATGCAGCCCATGGGCCCCTTTAACCTGGATTTTGTCTTTACCAAAGGCCACTGGATGCCATAAACCAAATTCCTATGTTGCCCATACGAGGTGCAAAAGGGGATTACACTGCAAGAGGCTTTACGATAGCTGCTAAGGCTCCAGTGGGCAAATGAACACAGAAAAAGGTCTCGGACATTTTGGAGGCCAGAGTATTGCTGGTGTGCACAAAGGAGGTGGTCCTCGCCGTATTCCCATGGCCAGTGCTGTCACAGTGGCCACCAGGAGCTCTGCCTTGCTTCATGGAAGCTGAGGCCAGATGAACTGCCCATCTGTTCTACTCTGTGTCAGTCCTCAGAAGGGAAGACCCCAAACCATTCAAGGAAGAGCTTCTCTACACATTCTAAGCAAGCACACAATGAATTATACATTTTCTGCTAAGAGATCTATTACACACACAGATGAAAATACAGAGTAAAAAGAATAAATGCTGTTTAAGAGCCTTTGACATTCTGTACCTTTTAAGAACTAGCCCTAAGACACAGCAAGTGTCAGGGTGTAGGTTCTGAATGTGTCCCTCTGTGTCGGCCATGCTTCTCTGTGCCCCTGTGGGAGGACCACAGGCGGCATACACAGGACAAGGCGCTCACATTAAATAAGATGCTCACATGCTTGGGTAGGGGAAGGCGGCAACATGTCAACAAGGCAGGTGCAAAGCAGCTGGTCTTGAGGGAGGGACCGAGGAACCATTGAGCCCGTGACCCAGACAGAGCTAGACTCCAGCACTCCAGGGAACCAGGTCTGAGGGAGGCAGCACGGAGCCCACCCACGGCACACCACAGTGCGCCAAGCATGGCTCCTTGCTTGTCAACATCCTCCGTGGACATCTGTGCTGTTCTCAAAGCCCCACCTACATGTGTGGCCCCAAAGGCTACCTTGACACCACATCACTCTTATAGGCAACCTTAAAGATGAGGATGGGAAATTGGATCCAGAGAGAGCTTAAAGAACTTGTCCAAAGGTACAGGGAAAGTAGAAAAGCCAATCTGATCTTAAGCAAAATAATGACGTGTGTGTGTGTGTGTGTGTGTGTGTGTGTGTGTGTGTGTGTGTGTGCGCGCGCGAGCGCGCGCGTCTCCTGCAAATCATTTAGGGACTTCAGAGGTGGAGAAGCTCAGTCTCTCGTGTCTGACATCTGCTAGCCTTTCCCCTGTTACCCATGCTGGCAGAAACCGGATTTGGTTGAGGTCCTGACCCTCATTCACATGTCTGTGTGCCCAGAGGAGGGGTCCCCGTGGTTCGGATTGCCCCAAGCCCTGGCCAGTGATGGGTTTAGAGTGAGCATCTGACCTTGCTCTGACTACTGAAACATGAGGGCAGGTAAACTAGGCAAACTGTTCTGGGAAATTTTCCCGTTCTTAAAAAACACAAGGATGAGGCATGCCCTTCTGCGAGGGTCCAGCATAGCTATGACGCCTGGACTGGCAGCCATCTCATTCCACTGGGGAAGCCGGCCAGAGGCCCCTGACCACAAGCTGTGAATGGCTCAGACGAGACAGATCTACCGTGATGGTGATGATATCTTTGAGAATGTGAATTAACCAAACCTTCCAGACTTAATCACCGTAAGAGCCAATCCGATTTCATGACTGAGAGCTGGCTGTATCAGTTTCTGTTACTTGCAGCCAAAGGCATCTTCACAGATATACCTTCTACAAAGGTAAATATCTCAAGAACAATACAGCCTAAGGGATTTCAGAAGCTCCCAATCAGGTCTAATCGCACAACATAAAAATGCACCATCATTTCTCAATTGGGTGGATTCAGCGTTCCCTCCTGCCATGTGGTGTGCCAGTGTGTGACAGGCCTAGAGTAGGGTGGATACTTTACCACACTCTCCTGGCAAAAATCACACGTATATGTGTTTCAGTGATAGAGGAATGACCTTGCTTCTACTCCAAGAACAAAATTTCTCCATAAAGTATAATTCTGTAATATGTGGGGTTCTGGTGGGAGTGTTGTTTGTTTTCTGGCACTATCAGGAGTCCCTGGTTTTCAAGAGTACATACCATACACAGAGAGAAATGTATTCTAAATGAGGCAATTGGCAGGGCGCTGGGGTGGCTTAGCTGGTTAAATGTCTGACACTTCTTGATTTTGACTCAGGTCATGAGACCGAGCCCATCAGGCCCCGTACTGGGTGTGGAGCCTGCTTAAGATCCCCTCTCTCTCCTTTTCCCTCTGCCCCTCCCCATCCCGCTCTAAATAAATAAATAAATAAATAAACAGGCAACTTGCTTTCTAAAAAAGACAATCAGGGGTGCCTGGGTGGCTCAGTGGGTTAAGCCTCTGCCTTTGGCTCGGGTTGTGATCTCAGGGTCCTGGGATCAGGCCCCACATCGGGGTCTCTGCTTCCCGCCACCCCCTGCCGCCTGCCTCTCTGCCTACTTGTGATTTCTCTCTCTTTCTGTCAAATAAATAAATAATATAAAATTTAAAAAAACAATTGCCAGCAAACACTGCATGACTGACGATATACCACTAAGTTTTGTGTTGATATATTCCACATATTCCAGACATTCTGGCTGACCAACCATTCCATTCAAACATATAAGATCCTCACTGCCTCCCCAGAACTCTTTTGGGCAGCTCCACCCACACGCATCACTGTTTCCACAGCAACCAGTGAATTTCATAATGAGCAAGACTGTTAAGGAAGAAATCAGGAGAGGGGGAAAAGAGATAAACAATGAACCACAGGAGAAATGTGTGAAACATTAAGCCAGGTAGAGCTCCTAAATGCTTGTGTGTGAATATTAAAGACTCCGATAAAATCCAATACACAAAGTCAATACCCAGATCCAGAGTCACACATTATCCAAATTGAGCAAAAATCATGTAAAGCATAAGAATGGGAAGGGAACTATAAACCAACATTTTTGACAAGAGTACTCTTCTGTAACTCAGATTTGGCAAACCTGGCACATTTAAGAGGTTTGGCTGGGGACTGTGGTAGAGGAAAACAAAGGATGCAAATTAGAAGTATTTCTTAATTCCAAATAGCACTAGCTTCTTTACATCAGGAGAAAGGTATCCTAAACGAAGATTCACAAGAGTTCAAAGGGCTGGAGAATCATCAAGATGAAAGCAGAAGTGGAGTTCCATGGCCTTCCCTGCTCCCGGTCACCAGTGTTCAGTTCCTGGCAGCCAACTGGGCCAGCTCTCTCCAACCCAAAGGTCAAGGGATGGACGTGTGCCCCTAACAACCCCGTAACCAGTGACTGCTTACTCTGGATTGTAGACATTCAGAGGGGGGACAGAACATATGCTACCATGGAGCTCCCACTAACACTCACCGTCCTCAAAAATTGCTCCTATCTCAAAAGATAATTCTGAGCTGTGTTCTGCTTCGCATGGATACACCGCTCGAGCCTTCCGATTGACAACGCTGAGAAAGGAACATGAAAGACACAAATTAAAACGTGAAAAACCAGGAGGGGGAACCTCACCTCCCCCCAGCCCTACCCCTTCCCAAATCTCATTTACATACCACCAGTGGGACAACTTCCAAAAAAAACCCAAACAAACCAACCAACCAAATAGCAGTGAAGTGAACACCAGGCACAACTACAGCACTTGATTTTCAAGTAAATGATGGGTTTCAAATTCAAATCTTTCTTCAGGGAGCTTCTCTGAGCAGCTTTCACTGAACCTCATCACCTAATTCTCCTCTCTGCCTGGTGGGATGTCCTTTCCTATCGTGCAGCATTATGGGAGCCACAGGGTGTTTACTTCTAAGCACCGTGTTCCTCTATTAGGAAAAGCACCCTATCTTGAGACAGAAGGCGAGGCAGCGAAGGGCAGAGGCACACATGCCCCGAGTGACTTGGGCAGTGCGCAGCGGAAATCCATCTGTCCACACGGACAGTCTGCTTCCACACCACTCTGGAAGGAGTTTGTGGCTCTGAGTCGGGTCTTTATTTGACCCCCTCGCGCCTGCCTCCAAAATGCATTTCAAGGCTAATAAGCTTCTCGCTGCTTGTCAAAATGCCCTCTGTGCCCTTCTGGGGAAAGAGCACGCCAGGCGAGGAGGGAGACCATGGTGTCAGCCAGATGCAGACTGAAGCAGAAGGAAGTGCCCCACCTCACCGGAGTGGGGGAAGCCAGGGAAGATAACTTCAGCCGACCACCCAGGATGAAGGGCTTACTAGGCCAGCAACTTTGGCTTCTGCACAATGGGTCCATTAAATGGCCATGTTAACCCCTGTTCCTGGGACCCTGTTCACTTTCTTTAAAAAAAAAAAAAAAAAAAAAAAAGTGCTTTATATTCATGTATAATAAGTTCTTCCAAAATAAATGGTTTCATCAATGCATAAGAAGCACCAAACAAAATGGAGGAGGACAGTAGATTCAAGCAGCTCTCACATAAGGCAAATTTCTCCAGAGAATGTATTTGCTCTTGAACCAAGCACTGCCTGAGATAAGGTGGTCAATGTCACGCATGAGCTCCAGGACGCTTGAAGAACCTGAGCAACCACTTTCACGTGGAACACAAGAAGCTGCTCAGGCTGATCGGGTCTAGGTGCTGCCCCGGTCTTCGACATCATTCTCCACACTCCATACCTTTCCGGCGGCTTGTCCACTATGGCGGCAGGCAGAGAGAGGGGGGAAGGCGGGGGCTTGGGTGAAGGAGGTGTAACAGCCGGGCTGCAGCTCGGTGTGGTCGGGGACTGTGTGTTAAGCCACTGGACCATGGGCGATCGCATCTGGCAGGGGCTGCAGGTAGAAGTTCGAAGGACAGGATTAATAGTATAAAAGCCACAGAACACCAAATACGTGACACCCCATTCCCAAATGGTTAAGATGATAGCTTCCTTATCTCCCCCAGTGACCAGAACAGGACTGAATTCTCACTAGGTCTGTAGCCCCAAGAACCACAGTCCAAAGGAGAGATGCCTTGTACTTCTCCAGGTATGTGGACAAGGTCAAGTTTTGTCCAACCTAGCACCCTATCAGTTCACTAAT
Source organism: Enhydra lutris kenyoni (assembly GCF_002288905.1). Taxonomy (NCBI): domain Eukaryota; kingdom Metazoa; phylum Chordata; class Mammalia; order Carnivora; family Mustelidae; genus Enhydra; species Enhydra lutris. The sequence goes on from NW_019154087.1 coordinate 66,272,253, forward strand.
TAGGACACTAGAATCCAACTGCCATGACCGTTACTTGGACTTTGAGGTGCTCATGTTTTCTGCTTATAAGGAAAGTGTCAGAATCTACAGTCCAACTTATGACCTTTCACTCCAAAAACTTAACCCATGGCCTTTCAATGTTTAAAGCCCTTTCCTCTGTCACATACACAGGGCAACTCAGACAAAACTGCAGCTAGGAATCAAGATTCCTCTAGAGTAGACCAAAGACAGCATTTACGAGAGAAACCCATGAGCAGAAAAAAAAAAATCTTTAGGGACTTTAATGTTCCCTAATATTTGTAAATTAAAAAAAAAGAAAAAAGAAAAAAGCTAATGTAAAAAGGTCAGGGAACAGACTCACGGAGGGGCCTCTGAACATGAAAAAGAATGCAATATATAGGTATGGATCTGAATTAAGTTATTCTTTAATTATCTCTAAACTGGAGGCTTGTGACTATGGCATATGAAGCTTACTTTAAAAGCACAGTGACGAAAGTTGCTCATTTCAGTTACATTTTCAACACACATGCATTTCAGTGGCTGCTACACCCAGATGCTCTTCACCTCAAATTCACCCGCTTCAGCTAAAACCAGTTTCTGTGAGCAGCTCCCTTATCCTTCCACATTCCTGAGCATTACCTTTGCTTCTTTCCTCTGTAGCAGAGCTAAGATCGAATTCTGTCCATTTTTACTTCCACTAGCTCTCATGCTGTCTGTTCTCTACCTTCTCATCAGGTTGCTTCATGCCTGGGTCACCACTGTGGTCTCCTGGCTCAGCCCCCTGTCCAATTCCTCCAACTCAAATAGCTCAACCAGCCAGCCTCAGCCACCTGAGACCCAGTCTGCCCCATCCGTCTCCCCAAGAATGAGTGCACTCCCCAATCTGCCCTCTGCCTGCTCTCCTGATGGTCCTGCACCCTGCCTCAGGTCTCTTCTCAGCTCTCAGGCTCCCCAACCCCTCTGCCAGCCCCAATCTGTCCCTTCCTCAGCTCAGTTCCAGGCCTGCCTCCCCGAATGCTTCTCCTTTGGTCTAAGTCACAGATCTCTGAAGGCCCAGCCCAGTAAGAAATGGGAGGGCAGCTTGGCAGGAGTTATTCTGTGATGGTTTCAGAGATTTCTCTTGCCTTTGGGGTGAAATCAGGTCTTTAACTCTTTCCGTAGACCTCACAGAGCCAGGCAGAGTGCTAGGCATGTGCAGTCTTCCACGAACACCTGAACAACCATTCTACAACTAAAATTGGATTTTACAAATCAAGTACGTGAAATATTGCATTCCTGACTTGATAGATACTTGGTACGGTAGCAGGTCTCCTATCCTTTGATCAGAAAAGGGGAGAGGGGCTCACATTTTTTTAAAAAATGTTATTTTTTGAACAATTTATTTACAATCCCCCCCATCCAGCCAATTCACGTGGAAGTCATAAAACCTATTTCATAACCAAGCAAAGAAATCTATAAATCTCAAATGGTCTGTATTGCCTTATCAGAAAATGAATCTTAAGTGGTGTCTTACTAATCAGGAAGGGAGAGGAAGGAGTGACTGAAGCTCTGACAGAGAATTTAAGGCTGCACTTAGCCAAACAATTGCCATTTCATCTCCCAGCAATTATTCAAGGTGCTGGGAGGGCGGTGGTGGCCGCAGATGAGATGTTTTACCACACCCCCATCAACTCTTTCAGGTCATAAATAGCCTAGTGATTAAATGACGGCCATCCATCTGCAGAGAGGGAGGACAGCTACAGGATGAAGACAAAGTAACAATGGTGACTATACTTATAAGGCTCTTTAAAAACAAAGATCATAAATTTTATAGCTATTATCTACTTAATCCTCACTTTTTTTTTTTTTTTAAGTGGTTTGCTTTTTTGTAAAGGAAAAGCACTCCTTTTGGAAAGTGAAAAAATTGTTGGTATGGCAGGTGTTCTAGGTCTAAGCCTATCCCTTAGCTCAGCCTTCTCCATCCTGTCCCAAAACAGTGATGCAGACTCAGCAATCCTTGTTCAGGGTCAAGTTCTCAACATTAGCTGTTTTTGTTTGTGTGCTGTGATCTTTTTGATGCCCTTCGATACATAGGTGTGCTAAGCGACCCAGCACTCACCAGTTCACCCACATAACTGAGACCTATCTCTGTATTCAGTTTCCTGGGTTCTCCCCAAAGTATCTCAGAAGCCTGAGCCAGTCACTTCTCCTTTGGATTCCAGAATCCCACACGGCCACAAACTCTGTGAGGTGGAATATTCAAAAGAGGTAGCAAAACCCAAGTCTGGAAACCGTATCTATTGGGGGGAGGCATCAGAAGTCACATGGAGAATCAGAAAGAGGAGACCTACGTGGCAAAACAAAGTTTGGAAAACAAACAGAACAGCTGCTGGGTTGGATACAAGAAACTTTTCACAGGTTTCTCCACTGGGAAGGACTGAGGAGGGGGCAAGAAGTGGTTAAGTAAATAGAAAGTCCTAAAACGAGTTCTCACCTCAGCCAACAGAGGTCCGATAACGACATGTTTCATAGGTGTTTCCCACAAGCAAACTGCCCGAATTTTTTCTGAAGGCAAGAAATTGTAAGCATAAGCTTCTTTACATAAACTACTTCCTCCATAGAATTTGGTGGGATCCTTTGTTTGTTTGTTTCAGGGTTGTTGTTGTTTTTTATTTTTTATTTTTTGGAATGAAGTTCAGAATTTTTTTAACTATAGTTGACACCTGAACAATGTGAGAATTAAGGGCACTGACCCCCACGCAGTCAAAAATCCACATTTAACTTCTGACTCCCCAAAAACTTAACCCTCGCCCAAATGCCTTCTGTTGACCTTTGGAAGCCTTACTGGTAAGAGTCAATTCACGCGTATTTTGTATGTTACATTTGCATTATGTACCGTATCCTTAAAATAAAGTAAGCTAGAGAAAAGGTGTTTTAAAGAAAATCGTAATGAGGAGAAAGGACATTTACACTACTGTTCTGTACTGAAAAAATCCACATCGACATGGACCTGCACAGCTCAAACCTGAGTGTTCGAGGGTCAACTGTGTATTTAATGCTTCAAATATACTACTTCTGTTTTCCCAAAAAGCAGCAGAGGAAAATGTTGTTTCTGATATTTGCTTTCTATTCTTTGATTTAAAACACAGGGCATTTTTGGAAATGGCAGCCCCCAGGAATGGTCTCACAGTTTTTCTCATCCTGAGCCCTCGGAGAGAATTAAGCCCTAAGGCATCCCGGTACATAAAATTAACACCTCTTCTATACATCTAGAATGGTTCCAGCTACCCACATGGTGGGAGACAATTCTTGAAGGCTTCTTGTGTTGTGCGCTCCTACTGAGCAGAGAGGCACTGCCTGCCTTTGTCCTAGACTATCTTTCCAAGGATATCTGCAGAGCAAACAGCATGGGAAGATAGAGACTGGGTCTCCCCCTGGAGAAAAAAGCAGGCTTTACTGCCCATCATAAAAGACGTGGGTTTCCTAAGCTCCAGTTTCCTCTCTTATAACAGCTCGCATGCAGGTATCATGTGGCCCATGGGGCATTAGCCTGCGGGAAGTAGGAGTTAGGGAACTGTTACTCCACTACTGCTCTGTAGTAGGATCAGTCTTTTGACCAAGAGTCACGCATCTTCTACCAGCATCCATGAAACCACACACACAAATTTGGTAACTTGTAAGCAGAATAAGATTTCAGACTTCAAAATTCTTGACATTAACATCTTTGGGAAAATTGAGAAAATACTCGGGCCATTTTTTCTTTTCTTTTCTTTCTTTTTTTTTTTTTTTTTTGTGTTTCTGAGGAGAATTCTGGTTTAAAAAAAAAAAAGTCTTTGGGTTAAAAACCAAAAATAATTTATAATATACTGGCCCTTTTTTTTTTTTTAAAGATTTTGTTTATTTATTTGTCAGAGAGAGAGAGCAAGCACAGGCAGACAGAATGGCAGGCAGAGGCAGAGGGAGAAGCAGGCTCCCTGCCGAGCAAGGAGCCCGATGCGGGACTCGATCCCAGGACGCTGGGATCATGACCTGAGCCGAAGGCAGCTGCTTAACCAACTGAGCCACCCAGGCGTCCCAATGATGTGTACTCTAACAATAAAAAGCTTATTACCTGTTAAAACATAATGAAATATTTTGAGTGTCCTCTCCCACCACCTCCCAAATTTAAGCATCAAAAAACATTTATATCCTTCTTCCTGCTGCCCCTTTACAAATTTTTGATGAGTAGGACTGGCATGATCACAAACCACCAATTTTATTTAATGACAAGCTGCAACCAATTACAACAAAGTACCTAAGTACTACATATTTCCTGAAAGCCAACTTGTGGTTTGCAAAAATGGAGGCAAAAGTCGACTCTTCCTGAAAAGCTCAGAAACCACATTTACCAAAACAGAAATAAATTAAAGGGAAGTACTAATATCTGCTTGTTTGCTATCTTCCCAATTTCACACACTAAACTGAAAGAACCTTCTTCTGAATGGACCCCTCTCCATTTTTAGTGCAGAAGAGCCAGTACCAACCACCTTCCTTTGAGGGGAAGCGTTTCCTTCTCAAAGAAAAGGAACAAATGGCAACAAGATGGTCTCACTAAAAACACATAGAGATTTCATACAGCTAACTCAGAAACTCATTCTTGAAAACACTTATACTGAAAGCCTCTCTGGCGATTCCTAAGGCAACAGAGAAGGCTCCTGTGCTCTGGGGGTGGAGATTGGGAACACATAAGCAGGGCATAGAACATGCATTTTTGAAAGCGCTGAGAGACTTCTATTAAAAAAATAAAAAATAAAAAAAAATGCACACTCTTGCTTTGGAGCATGTCTGTAGTTCAGGGAAAGGCCCTGTAGCTTTCATGGTAAGCAGGAATAAACCCTCAGACACATAAAATTATGACAGTAGCTGTATATGTACATACTTTACAGTTTATATTTATAAAATGTAACATATCAGCAATATATGCTGCTTCTGATTCAAACTGTGACCCACTCTTTTCCAATACCAGACTTGACACTCCACGCATATTAAAAACTTTTTGGCAGCAGAAGAGCTCAAGCATTTCGGCAATGGGGGAGGGGAGTTAGGGCCTTAACTGTTAAAATTTGACAACAGCTGCACCAGTCACTATAGAACTTCTGCATCTAGTGAACATCTCTTGAATAACATAGACGGGTCAGGCTTTGGGCAGTGCCGGTGACACAAGTGCCCGATTCTGGGCTCTTTGAGCAATAAGCATCATTTTAAATTTCAAAGGACACAGACCAGGGAGAATACATAGCAAGGAAAGAAATGATTGCTTATACGAAATGATTAAATCCTCCCCCCCAACCAAGATATTTGACTCTGATTATATGATGTCAGAACCACATCAGAAGTTTGCATTGGAATGAAAGATTTTAAAACCTCATTTGCAAGGTCTCCGAGCAGAAGCTACACATTAGTGAAATGATCTTTCATTCCAGCCTGGGAAACGTACAGCATAAGTCTAGAACAGCTGTCCTGGGCAAAAGTGTTTGAAAATGTTAATAAAGACAGAAGGAAATATTGTAGATCTGTATATTATGGGAAATCTCTGTTCAAATAAATGCCACAGTTCTTTCTTAAGTGCCAGAGAAGGAGAATTCCACCACCGGCACACTGTCGGTTCCAAATGAGCAAACTGAGGGGGGACGGCAGTGGCGTTAAGCAAACGCCTGTGACAAAGAGAGGCGCCATCATCCAGGGATGGACGAGGAGGCCTTCACTGCCCATAAGAAGACTTGGATGTGGACCCTGTTCACTCATCATTTACGGTCTGAGAACTACCTGTCAGGCCCCATGCTAGGCCCTGGGGACACCCAGGGGACTAGGACATCTGCTCTCCATGAGTGCCCAGTCAAGTGAGTAGAGAATGACAAGTTGGTAATCATAACACAGTGTGATGACTGCCATGTAGAGAGTTGCCCAGGGTCCTTTGGGAGAACAGAGGAGGAAGCATCCAACGATCACGTGGGCCCTGATAAGGCTTTCTGGACGACACAGTGTCTGCCCTGAGCTGGTGCTGCCAGTGTCAATATCGTTGTCACCCCCCACAACCTGCTCCTGCGAGGCCCAGCCGCACGCTCCAGTACTGTGTCAGACAGCCCACGCACGCAGACGCACTTCATGCCAGCCACACTCCCATTTCACAGGACCTGAGAGAAGAGCATCTCAGAAAGCTCAAGAGGATTTACTCAAGGTCATGTGCATGCTAAAGTGCGTTCTGACTAGTCTGCATGGAGCTCATAGCCTCGCGTCCTTCTGGGCGGCTGGAACAAAATACAAGGAGAGGAATGGAGAGGGATGGGAATCAGACCCACTTGTGCGGGGGTGGGGGCAGGACTGTGTGGCTACAGAAGGATTATAATCACGCAAATTACAAATGCAGGAAGCGCCGCTATTCTGAACAACAGTGACCTGGGTTCCCAAACCAGCTCCGGCTAATCTCCCTATGCTTTTTCTTTCTTTCTTTCTTTTTTTTTTTGTAGGCAGAGAGGACACTTCTCACTAGCTAGAGGCCATGGCAAGCAGCAAGAGAATGACCTCGGAGCGCCCACTGGAGGCTGGAGCCCGGAGCCCCGCAGCACTGTTAGCCTCGGGTGAGGGCCATCCATACCAACCTGGGTAAGAAAAAACTCCCTGGTCTCAGTTTCCTTAACGAAAACAAAAGGATTCACTAACAGGAGAAGTGGCTGTATGGCTTCAGTGGGGTGTTGGTGTGAGGAACCCCGCAGTGACAGGCGCTCACTGGCTCACAACACTTCATAAATGAAGCTCTGATTATAAGCCTTAGGGACTTGGGGGTCAAAGGTCACCTCTGCCTTCCAGGGTTAATCATCACAAACAAGTCATTTTCTTTACCCAAAGACAACATCTAAACTCTATCAAAGAGGAAAAACTGGAGATATTCGGTGGATGTCATCATTAAAAAAAGGGAAAAAACAAGTCACTGAATGCCGTGAATGCCATATGGTATCCTGGAATGGATCCTGGAAGAAAAGGGCATGAGTGGAAGAACTAGTGAAATCCAAATCAAGTCTATAGTTAACAGTATTGTACCAATGTGAATTTCTTATTTTTGATAAAACTGCCATGATTCTGTATAAGATGCTAACAACAGGGGAAGCTGGTTGATGGGTTTAGAAGAAGCCTTTGTAGTAGTGTCTTTGTAGCCTTTCTGTAAATCTACAACTATTTCAAATAAAAATTTTATTTTAAACAATAGGTTGTAAAAAAAAAAAGCCCCATATAACTCTTTATTCACTCAAACACTAAAGACCTTTTGAAATTAGGATCACACCACTTGAAGACATTCAAAAGCCACAAGGAAACCTTTTGCTTGGTTCAACGACAAGAAAAGATTCATAACGATTAAATCACCTACACTGTCCACCTTAAGGCAATTAGCCTCACTTGTTGAAAGTGGGTTGTGAGAAAGGTGTTTTTTCCAAAAAGATTTGTTTTATTTATAGATGAGATCGAGGTCAGCAAACTGTCTGGAACAGACCAGACACTAAACACTTCAGTGTTTGCAGGCCATATGCCTGGTCTCCCAGCTCCTCCCCTCTGCCACCAGAGACAATGTCAATAACTGGGCCAGAGACAATGTCAATGACTGGGTGGCTGTGTGCCAATAAAACTTTATGTATACAAACAGGCAGAAGTGGGCCACAGTGTGCTGACCCCAGCACTAAAGGGACCAGATGAGAATCCAGTTCAGAGTGGAGCATTGAGGGAGATGACCATGATGGCAAATTCCCCTGGGCCTGAGAAGCCCCTGCCCCCAAGTCTGTCTACACTGGCTTTGTGGCATGGGGCCCCCACTATGTGCCAGAAGCCCATCTGCAAATGCCCAGGGCCCACCGGCAGCAGAAACGCTCCTCACCAGCTGCTCATGAGCACCACCCATGAATCAAATCAGCACATAAAAGCAGTAACTTGATCACCCTTGAGGAAAAAAGTCTTTTGCAGCAGGGGGGCAACCAGGGAGAGGAAAAGGAGCCCCACAGGAAATCACTGGAGCACAGCTAAGACACAGCCTTTTCAAGCTAGACCCAGCTACTGTGAACACGCGGTCCTCCCCTCCTGCTGTGAGATGCTGAGGCTCCTGGGGGTTTCCCTCCTTAAGGAGAAAGGATGCCACCACCTAGTCATCCTACAGATTATGAAGTTCACTCCACAGCGTATCATTTTCTTGGGTTTCACTATAAAAGAATTGTCTTCAAATTATATCTCTGACCCATCTTTCACTCAAAGATTGTTCCCGGAGTCCCATTTTTCTTCCTTCCAGATGATCACTGGAATGAGGTAAGAGGGTTGCACTTTAGCTTGCTAGCTGAACAGAAAAGGAACTGAAGCTTCATTTCAGAAAATGATGGGGCACTAGAGGTCTCAGCATCGAGGTCTTGCGGGATAACTAACAGAAATGTTTCTAACAGCTCAATTCCTATGTGGAAAATAGCTGCCACCCAGTGTGAGGCCTGAACATAGAACCCAAGGCCTACCAAGCACAGCTCATAAGGGGTACAGCATTACTTTGCTAAGAAAAAGCTCAATTACTTACCAAGCTGGTTTTATGAGTTACCTGTTCTAATAGGTAAGCTATCCATACTGCTCAGAATAATTTACAGATTAGTCTGGTGTCAGTGGGTACCCCATGCCTTGGTCATGCAATAACCAAAGGCCCTATTCTTATAGGGTTCTACAAAGGAGGTTCCTACACAGAGAGGCAAGAAGAGGATCCCCTAGCGGAGTCCTCCTGGACCAACCTCTCTGGCTTCCTGGTCCCCAGGACCAGAAAGGTTATTTCCCTGTACTATATGGTAAGGAGATTATGGAACTGATGAACCAGGAAGGCAGGTCAACTTAAACTAAGAATATCAAATTTGGTTCTCAGAGGGAAGCAATCCAGACAGGCGGCCACCTGGCGCTCTCAAGGGAGCAGTGAGTGGGTTTCATTAGATGTTATACCTTGAAACCTCACAATCTGGAAGGGCAGATGTGGCAATTCCCCTTTCACAGGCAATCTTGCTAAGCCCTGGTTTGTTTAGATAATTTACATAAGGCCTCCAAGGTTTTCAGAAGCCGAATGTGGATACAAAGCCAAGTCTGATTCTACACTCAAAACTACACCAGTGTAAACGATCTTCCACTTTACAGAGGACTCAGGAGGTCCTTGCCTTCATTTTGATGTAAAGACCATGCCAACAAATACAAGCACAGCGAATGATAAATCATAACAACAAAAACCAACGAAACATAAAATCATGAGAAGACATAATTGGTTCTTTGAGTTAAGAGGGAGAAAAGCTACGACAAAATTCCGACCCATGTCTTAATTTTAGAAAGTCAACTTTCCATTATGGGGCTTTAAAGTTACATGAACCATCAACATTCTGAACTGGAAATCAAACCTTCGAATTTTGGAACCTGCAGTTATAGCACAAGGGAAGATGTGAATTAAACCACATGCGAATCTAAGTATATAATACAAATACCAAAAATGCCCTCAGGATGGTATGGAAAGTCATGAGGACACTAAGCAGCCAGCTCTTCACAGAGCTGGAGAGAAGATTCAAGGAAATAGCCAGGACAGAAACTGTGCCCAAAACCCGGCACAGAAACAGACACATAGATCATAGATCAATGGAACAGAATAGAGAGCACAGAAATGGACTCTCAACTCTATGGTCAACTAATCTTCAATGAAGTAGGAAAGAATGTCCAATGGAAAAAAGACAGTCTCTTCAACAAATGGTGTTGGGAAAATACCCACATGCAGAAGAATGAAATTGTACCATTTCCTTACACAACACACAAAAATAGACTCAAAATGGATGAAAGACCTATATGTTAGACAGGAATCCATCAAAATCCTTGAGAACACAGGCAGCCACCTCTTCCACCTTGGCTGCAGCAACTTCTTCCTAGAAACATCGCCAAAGGCAAGGGAAGCAAGGGTAAAAATGAACTACTGGAACTTCATCAATTTAAAAGCTTTTGCACAGCAAAGGAAACAGTCAACAAAACAAAAAGATAATTGACAGAATGGGAGAAGATATTCATGAATGACATATCAGATAAAGGGCTAGTATCCAAAATCTATAAAGAACTTCTCAAACTCAACACCCAAAGAACAAATAATCCAATCAAGAAATGGGCAGAAGACACGAATAGGCATTTCTGCAAAGAAGACATCCAAATGGCCAACAGACACATGAAAAAGTGCTCAGCATCACTCAGCACCAAAAAAATACAAATCAAAACCACAGTGAGAACGACAGATTTTGGAGAGGATGCAGAGAAAGGGGAACCCTCCTACACTGTTGGTGGGAATGCAAGCTCATGTAGCTACTCTGGAAAACAGTATGGAGGGTCCTCAAAAAGTTGAAAATAGAGCTACCCTATGACCAAGCAATTGCACTACTGAGTATTTACCCTAAAGATACAATGTAGTGATCCAAAGGGGCACGTGCACCCGAATGTTTATAGCAGCAATGTCCACAATAGCCAAACTATGGAAAGAGACCAGATGTCCACCAATAAATGAATGGATAAGGAATATGTGGTATACAGACACAGACACACACACACAGGAATATAATGCAGCCATCAAAAAACCCGAAATCTTGCCATATGCAATGACGTGGATGGAACTTTCAAGAGATAAATTTCCTATTTTCTTTTTAAACAATAAGCATAATAAGAGAGGGGGAAAATATAAGATACCAATTTCTAGGGTGAACTGACTGCCCCTGGCCAAGAAGGGTGAGGAGCAGTAAAATTGAGAGGAAGTCTCCCTAAAAGGGTGGAGAAGACGCAAAAAGGAAAGAAAATGAGATGAAGCGAAGAGGTGAAGACAGAGCTTCCATATGACTGCTATCTTCTAATTTCTAGATGTGTGCCAAATTTCACAGAAATTTGTTTAAAAATGTTAAAGATGATTAATTTTCTGAACTTCAGACAACTCACTCATGGTTTGTTGTGGTATACTAAGCCACAAATCAAACTTGAAGGGCTCCCAGCAAAATGTGTTCATCAACTTTTCCTAAAAAGCAATCATGGAACCAACAGTTGAGTAATTTAAAATGCCAAGTAGCTGTTTATGGATAACCTCAAACTGCCCAATTTAAAGGAAGCAAGTTATTTCATTGATAAGCATACAACTGGTTACCAGTGAGCGCACACAGGGTCTACGGGTGACCTGCAGCACAAGGCTGCAAATGAGAATGGGAGTCTACTGTCTAAAGACTGCAAGCAACTAGCATCAAGTCCGGGTAGGCATGAATGTTGCACAAAGCAGCTCTGGGCAGCAAAAAGAGGTCAGGACTTGCTTAATATTCAGGATAAACTAAGCCAAGCTTCTCGTCAGACAGGACAGAAAGATCTACCGCCTTCCCGGCCCGCCAGAGCACAGGGTGAGTTGTACCTTGGGATACCAACATTCCCAACCACACAGACATATTCTATGATGCTGCCGTCTTGGAGGTGGGGATGGGCTGGCAAGAATGGGGGTGGCCCTTTTCATTTGAAATCTATAGAGGAAGCAGATGGCAATGGTGGGTATTTCTTAAGAGAGATTTTTTTTTTCTTTTTTTTTTTTTTTTTTTTTTTTTTGTGGCAGGGAACCTAAAAGGATTACTTGTCAAGAACCTGTTCCATCATTTACAATTGAAGAAAATCTGTTTAGAGAAAACCACTTTATTGGGGGGGGGGGGGAATGACTTCAGAACATCCAAAATACCTTGACCTATGATGTAATGTCCTCCAAGGAGACTGAGCTAGCAATTCTTCATTGGCAATGAAGTCACCCATCACCTTACTGAGTGTACAGGTAAGTAATAGCTCCTGATTGATTGACTGTAATGAATAATACCCACAAGTCATAAACGTCAGCAGAAACCCAAGAAATCCAATTCTGCTGTATTGTTTCCTACCTGTCAGAGGCTACAGCTGTATTTACACACTGCCTCTATCTGAATCTCGGCTGCTATAAGGTTTTCCTCTGCAAATTTGCTTTCCAGTGGCTAGGGTCACGGCATTTCTGTGCGGCAGAGCTACTGGGGTCCTATGTGATCCACATACATTTGTCCATGTTTCAGGACATGAGATAAAGCAAGTGTAAGTTTTGGAATGGAGAATCACTACCCTGGAGTAAAACCAGGCAGCCCAGGCACTGCCTCCTTTCTTAAAGCCCTAGATAGAGATTTAATGACACCACAGCAATTTTGGTTTCATTAAAAGGAATCTTAATCAGTATTTACTCAGAGCCTACTCATATTCAATACTGTACAGCTTGCGTGCAGAGATCATGAATTAAAAAACACACAAACAAAACACCACACAATGAAAACCACATTTACAGATGCGAAGGAAGCAAAGAAAAAAATGTTATAAAGAGAAAATGGTGAGATTAATTACGTGAAATTCCTGAAGGAAGACTCATTCGTCTTTAAAAGAAAGAAAGCAGATGGACCAGACAAACCACAGTTGCTTAACAGACATTCAGTGATATACAGAAAGAAATGAGATTACCAAGAGGGAGGTGTTTTTATAAATACCTAATATTTTATTTCCCATTCTAAGAACTATGTCAAGATCACGAAAAATTCATAGAGTTCTAAAACCGAATTTGTATCATCAGTAATTTTATAACCTATCTTAGAGTGAGAAAAAGACAGTGTTATGGACTGAATGTTTGCGTCCCTCCCAAATGTATATGTTGAAACTCTACACCCTTCTGTGTGATGCTGTTAGGAAGTGGGGTCTTTGGAAAGTAATTAGGATTCAGTGAGGTCATGACAATAGAGTCCTCAGGAATGGAATTAGGTGTCTTTAGGAGAATGACAAAGGCAGCACTCTGTAAATCAGAAGCATCCTCTCACCAGAACACAGCATGAGGACATCCTAATCCTGGAAATCTAACCTCCAGAACTGTGAGAAATAAATTTCTGTCATTTATACGCCACTCAAAGTTTTTTTGTTATCACGGCCTGAACGGACTAAAATACAGAGATAGGCAGACAGGCAGACAGAGACTTTGATATGAATATACAGATATACATACGCATACACCACTTAAATATCGACTAACACTAAAAGGTAAACATTACCTAATACTAGAAGGCAATATTTTCCCCATGTCCAGCATCGGGTATAGACAGAAAGATATTGAGAATCCTCCTAAAGACTACAGCACTAGAGAAAGCTTCCTGAAAGTGGAAACTGAATTAGACCCTAAAGATAGGTCAGATCGCCATGAGTAAAGAAAGGGGGAAATATTTCAGGCACAGCAAATCAAAGTATGGGGGAACCAGCCAGGGGAACTTCAAGACAGCAAACACACCATCCCAGAAGAGGTGGGGGCAAGAAGAGATATCACTCATCCTAATGACATTCCTCCTCGGGGAAGCTGTTTACAATCCACACATGCCTGGATCCAAGGGGACAAGAGGGGCAGTTGTCTGTATCACCTGGCATTCTGTTAGAAATGCATACTTGGAGGCAGCCCCTCAAGCCTCAGGGTCACTCTGGGGGCAGGGGGCCAGCAGTGGGGGCTTTACAAGCCCTCCAGGTGATCTTGGTGAGTGCTCAAGCTTGGGACACACTCCTGACTTCATGATAAATCTAGATTGAAAAATGCTTACAAGTAAACCCTTCAAAAGATACACAAGAAACACTCTATGTAATTAAGAGAAATATCCATGCATTTTATCCATTACATGGGGGGGGACCCCAATTCTTGAAGTAGGAGAAAGTCTACATTATAACACAAATCTCCTTTCCAGATTCACTTCAACTACTTATTCTCTCCTCTCCCTTTTTGGCCTCTCAGTGTTGGAGTGCTTTCCATGACATTTTAAAATCTGTATGAATAGGAAGCTGGGGAATTCACTCCTCGTTTGATTTATGACCAAAAATATCAAGCCCTTCATGTTTCAGGCATGAACGTGCTACGAATTGAGCATTGGCTATATCATGGTTCATAATGTCACTTTCCTGCAGAACCACTCTGGAAGAGGCAGGACTAACTGAACTAGCTCCCCACTGTGATACACGCTTACTGAAAGAAGTAATTAGAAATCTGTTTTTTGCTTTAACACACACACAGGCACCCACACGCATCCATGCAAATTCTACGCCCAGAGTGCCCAGGATTAGATTCTTAGTTCCTATGTAACCACGGTCACTGGTGCTTGGAGTACTAAAGTGAAAAGAGAATTTTTAATCTAGAAAAAGAATAATAAAAATGACAAGCATGTTTGAGTAATATGCAATTTAAGTCCATAATACACAGTCTCTGGCATATAAATATACATATATTACAATCTTGGGGAAAAAGAGCTCATCTGGAGAATGTTTCCATATTTTGAGTTTCACTTGCAGTTTCAGTTAGATTTTCAGTCTTTAGGTCACCCCCAAATTTTAGCATACCAAAATTCTCCCAGCCTCTTTTAATACTTAATTAAGTTCATAATGATTTCATGTGAATCCAGCAGTAACTATAAAAAGCCAAGTAATGGGAGAGATGCTTTCCAATTCCATTTAAAGTCCCAAGAATGCCCAGTTAGGGTTGGATGACATCATTATCTAGGACTTATTTTAGGCAACTTTGATTAAAAAAAAAATTTTTTTTTTAACTTTGAAGACAAGACACCCAAATATTCTCAGGCTAAATTATAAATGTATTTTTGGATATAATTTGATTGACTAATCAAATAAGGGCATGTAATTATTAGTAGGGTTCCTTTGTTGTTGTTGTTCTCCGAGCATTTGTTTGAAATTTGATTCTCTTTGGATGTCCCAAACCACCACCAATCTGCATTTATTTCACAGCTTGGTTAGTGCAGAAAGACAAACATGTAGTCAGATCATGTCCATGATATTGTTTGTATTAGTATTATTTGTCCTGATATACCCGAGCTAATCTACACATCCAAACTGAGAAGATAAAATCAGGTATTTCATCCATCAGTTGTCAAGTACGCAGGGTGTTGTGGAGAAGATAGAGAACACTAGCACAAAGCTCTTGAAAACTCAAACAACTAAAATATCATCCTACAGAGTTTCAAGAGTCTACATATGGATCACATTGCATGCATTCTCCTATATCTAAAAGTTTGCATTACTAGTGAGAAAACATCCTGAGTGTCTGAGTAGAAAAATAATAAATTTCCTTCATGCAACCCAAAACTGCCACAAATCAAACTCAAAACAGATTTGAAAGAGCACCCATCCACTTTTCCACATTGGGAATACAGAGATGCTTTCAAGGAAGAACTTCCTTATGAATGATCTTTCCTTAAGCGTCCCACTGACCAGAGAGCAGAGATCCTCAGACCTAACACTTTAGTACCCACTTGCCATGTGAACATCAAAATGAAGGTTACAACCCTCCTTTCCTCAGCACCAAAGAGCAGCACAGTTACTTACACAGGAGATGCCCAGTCCCCGAAGCTGCTCCCATCTGCGAGGTGGTTTTTGTCTGGTCCAAGAGACCCAGGGACAGCTGCAGTTGTGGGAGATGGAGAGGAAAGTGAATCTAGATTCCCGGTTGTGGTGTCTGCCTTAGGAAGGTTAGCACTGTCACCTAAGAAAGAAAAAAAAATAGCATAAACTTCCAAACACGTACTCAAAAGGGAAAAAACAACTCCACTAATAATTAAATGGCATCATTTGATTACTCAAATCAAATTAAATACAAGATTACACTTATAATTCACCCTGAGATTTTTTGGGTGTCCTCTCTTTAAAGTTTTTGTTTTTTGTTTTTAACCAAAGATGCTTAAACTAAATCACAGATTATACACAGTGAGGGGTGTTTTCCCCATAAGAAAACACAATGATCAAAATCAGATCCAATGGAAGATGAGGGCTTTAATGGTGGCCACAATGATTTCCTAATCTCTAAGGAGCACAGTTATAAATCAGTGATAACTCCAAGAACAATTCAGAGCAGTACACCAACCCCAACATGGCCAATCTCTCCCTTTCTAATCACCTGATGCTTCTTTAAGACATTGCTAGTCACCACTTAGTGCATAATAAATTCAGCAACTCTAAAGGGATCTTGTCTTCTGAGCTGGTATCTTGGATTACAATTTAATAGTCCAATTTATTAAAATCCCAGACACAGGGAAACTTCCATTTCCCTGTGAACATTAGGGAAGATGTTATAGAAGAATCAGGCCCCTGCGGTGACTGCAGGGAGGACTTTAAACCAAAACTAAAAAGCATTTTTTAAATGGGTGACATGATTTATTCATTCACAGAGGACCACTTTATGGAACGCATTTAGTATCATCTGTACATATTACAGGCTGGGGTGAAGAAATGGAGAAGATGGAAAAGAGAGTTCACAAAAGCAGCTGTTTTCCTCAACTGGTCTCTTATCTTCCTGGTACTCCCACCTACCATAAAGTCCTGGAAGAGCACCTATCAGAGGTGGGGCCATCCGGCCACATTCACATTCGCAGTCCCCATTAAAATATTAACTGCCTCAGGGGGCCTTGCAGAAGTAGCAATATTCTATCAAAAGGCACCAATTTGACCTTGATTTCATAGATGAGAGGTCACAACAGTAGATCCAGAATCTGCCACGGAAGCAGACCTGGAGGACCATACCCCAGCCAAACTGCTTCTAGCCGATCAAACCTTCATTTTTCCTTATTCCTTTAGTCCCAGGTCCTAGAAAGAGAGTATGCATGAACGCCAGGAATAGCAAGGAACTTGCTCCCAGAAAACCATCTCGGATGGATTTCAGTTCTACTAATAATGAAGCACAAGAGAAATTCTGGGCTCTGATTAAGCTAGATCCCAAGATGCTAACCTTGAAAATTGATTGTACTAGACAGTTCTTATTTAACTCTGACCCAGCTTACAACTCAGGCTATGAGAAAGAATCTTAGAAATGGAGATCTAGAAAAGTTGGATTCAGGAAAGTAGGAGTTACAGATGGTGGTGATGGTTGGAAAAAGGAATTCTTTATGGGGATAGTTAGGAAGAACTATCAGGATGACTGTGGGCAGAGGATTCTGGTAAGCGAGCATTTTCTGAGCTTTTTCTTTCCTTAAGTGTGTTGCTATTGGGGAAAGGTGAGAGAGAAGCTGCAACAAGAGATGAACGCAACCTCTGTGGGCAGGTCTTCTCGGCGGCCTCAGTGTCCCTGAAAAGCCTTGCTCAGTGCCCATTTGCAAATATGCAGTCTACAGTATTGCATGATTCCTCTTTTGGTGAAGTCACTTTTTCCACAGCCCTTCACCGCAATAGTGTTTAGCTAATTGGAGTAACTCAGCCCCAAATACATGGGGCACCTTTCAGGAAAATAAACCATAACCCACTGATAGGCCACTATGATTTCCCTCTGCTTTATCTTCATTCTGGGCTACAGTCCACTCTGAAATGAAAGCTACTTCTCCTCCTGTGTCCGGAGAGTCCACATGCATCCAGTTCTGTTCCGTGAATATGCCCAAGAATGAGGGCTGGAGCTCCAGCCCCCCTGGGAGCTCCTGAACACGGACGTATGCGATCACTGCCAAATCGGGGCTTGGCTAGAAGTAGCAAAATACGGTCAGCTCCGAAGCAGAACAGGATCACCTCAACAGTGAGTCAGACGCAGGCAGCTTCCTGGCTTCAGCAGGCTGGATCCTGGCCCTCGGCTCTCTGGGCCTCGTGCCCTGTCTCTAGGGCAGGGCATGACATAGCAAAAACAGCAAATGAGAGTCTGGGGCCAGATATTTCCTGACTCATTCCTACAAGGAGAAGCCTTTCAATGAGAAGCAACTTCAGGGAAGTGGAAAGCAAGGGTCTAATGTTACTTCCAAAAGATGCCTGAGATATTTTGACAACCGGATACACTAGCTCATCCACAAGGCCCTAAATCCTTTTCCCCAGCAGACTGACACAGCACAAACGGTCATTCAACATATTAAATCACATTCTATTATGAGAATTTCTCTCTCCTATCCAGCCAAACAGGAGCGATCTGAAACCTTCCAGTGAAAAGAATATTGGTAGAAGGGAATATGTTTACACAAACTGATCAAATGAAGAGATACCTCTCCCTACTTTCTGGGCAGACAGATTTCCTTTCTCCTTCGCTGTTCCGGACTGAGCTTATCTACTTGAGAATCACTGAATTCGAGGAAACGGGCACAGAACACCCCAGGCACATAAACATTAAATACTTATAACCATTTCTGAAACTTTACTTCCCCCAAATCAAACTAGGGCTTTTTAACTAGTATGAAAATAATAAAACTTTTCCCAAAAAACCTCCATATCCAAATGATTTCTGGGTTAAAGATTTTAAAGCCTATGAAACTGATTTGTACTTGAGAATTAAAGTCGGATACTCTCATTGTTTCTCACCTTCCATTTCTTTCGAGTGTCACACAACCCCTTCCTGTAGGTGCTACCCTTTAACAGGCACCTACAGACAGACAAATCTCCTGTGAGTAACAAGGTTGTTTCCGTAAGTGAGCAGAAATGGTGCTGAAGGACTTTCATTATGAACAGACTCCCAGAGAAGAAACTCACTAGAAATAGAACTACCTCCACCCAGAAGAGAAAATGACTTCTTCACAGCATCCAGCTCCATTCCTACCTTCTCCACAAAGCACCTACCAGCTGCCTGTTCTGCCCCTTCTCTCCTTTCTCACAATGAGAGGTAGCAAGCAAGTTTGCATTTGCTATCATCTAACGGTTTCATGACCTGGTTTTAATTCCCCATTTCCATTATACATTTTTTGAGGGTGGAGTCCAGGCCTCAGTCTTGGTAATCCTTAAAGGACACAATGCAAGACCAAGCAAACCAGGAACCTTCAGGAAATACCATGGACTCACTGCCACATGAAATATTATGAATATGGAAAGCCAGTGCCTCTAGGAACTGAGGAGGAAGAGAAAAAAAAACTATAACCCTCAAAGTATTGTTACAGAATCTGCACACAGTTTCTGATTAACATCCTCTCCCGTTTCAAACCACAAATACCTCTCACCTTCTTTATCAATCAGCAAATGTTTACTAAGCCTCTACTTAACGTATGAGAGCCATGTGGCTGTGGAGTTATAAAGGTGAAGAATCGGTCCCTAACTCGGAAGTGCTCACAGTACAGTACTAAGGACAGTAAGGTAAAGTCAAGCAGTAGAAGGTAGCGTCAGTCATACTATGATTGTATCAAGCAGCTTTGAGATCCAGAGAAAGAAGTTTCCAAACCTGCCAGTGGTGGAGGGAGAAAGACATAGGAGTCAGGTAACAGGAAAAGGAAGAAATTATTACCAAACTTGCAAGGGAAGAACCCCTGATACAGCAATATCATGGCTGAAAGCATAGAAACAAGAGAGAATGTGGCAGTTTCCAGAGCCTTGGATAGTTGGATTTGGCTGGAGAATAAGGTCAAAGGTGGAAAGTAAGGGTACAAAGTGCGATGATATATAAACATTAAAGTGCCTGACTTGGTTCCATAAGCATTCGGAAGTTAGTGTTAGGGGTGAAGCACTCAAGTAGCAAGATCCAGAGAATGCATTCAAGAGATGTTCAGTAGTATAGACACTAGGACTTTGTGCATAAAGGTGAAGGGCGAGAGAGGAACCTAAGATGACCCTCAAGTTCTTGGCTTAGGCAACAAGGCAAATGTAGAACTATTAATTGAAATAGGGAATAAAAAGCAAGGAACAAATTGCGTGTGGGAGATAATAAGACCAGCTGTAGACATCTTGGGCCACGGGTGTCAATAAAATATCCAGGTGAAAATACCCAGAGGAGAGCTGGTTATACAATCCCTGAACTCAGGAAAGAGGTTGGGGACAGTTGTTTTGAGTTGAGTGTCAGGTAGGTAGAACTGAAGTCACGGCACTAGATGGACACAAAGGAAATGATGTGGAAATGTAAGAGAAACCTGGAGAAGCCTCAGATGTAAGGAGGAAGCTTCTCCTTAAAGCAAGAGTATTGGTAATGGTGGTGGTGCTTGCTGCTATGCTTAGTATGATATATACAAAGATGAAGTGTGATTCTGCAAATATTTAGGATTCTCTCACAGGCATACATTTTCATAAACCTTGGGCAAAAAAGCATGCAAGAGGACATGGCTTTTGTGATGGCTACTACATATTATTATTGAGTCTGACTTTTTTTAATGACTCTGAGGACATGAGCAGTGTTCTATTTTCATCATAGACTGAAACTTCAAAGACTGGCAGAAAATCAGAGCAAGAAGACAAAACAAGAACTTCATAGTTCTACCATATCTAATAATGCAAAGGACGTTCTATCTCTTTAATTTTAATAGACAGATAGACTTTTACTCTAGTAGATGAACTTTCTTGTTCTGATGATGACAAATGATTCTCCCTATTCATCTCTGGTCATTTCATGTAAGAAGTGCTTCTGGATCGGAGGGAATAAGGCTTTGAGGTTTCCCTTCCATTTCATGCATTTCCTTCTCGTCTTCCTCACAAATGTATTTCCTAACTGTTAAGGAGTCAGGGAAGAAAAGGGAAGTGGAACAGAAGAAAAGGAAAGAAAAATGTACAGAAAGAAAGGATCCAGCATACTAACTGAACTTCATTCTAATGAGACCACTGCTGCTGCTCCACTGACACACACATATGCCCCCTGTCAGGTCAGGAAAATTGTAGGTACTTCTAAATATCAAACAGTTCATCACTAGGGTCAAAGAAGCATTTGCTGAGAGCAAAGTAACTACACTTAAAACACCACGGTAACACTTACATAATAAAGGCTTCAGGAAATTTCCACTCAAGAGGGCAATGAAATTTTAAGTGGAAACCCACCCTACCCTCCCACATACGCTGCCACCACCATCACCACCAAAATGATAAAATAATATTTAAAAAATAAATAAATAAAAAGATATAACTGCACTCTAATTTTTGTTAAACTTATCTGTGAAACAAAGGGAACACAGTTTCAGAGGTCAGTGGGAGCATAAACTGAAGGACTACTGGCTCCAGGACCTGTGGAAATCAGCAGAACCAGACAGACATTTAAAAATCCTGAGGTGTCCCAAGTACAACACACCTATAATCCACCTTCATGGGGCAGGTGGCCAGAGCTAGGCTCTCCATGTGGAACTGGGGGCTGGGAGAACTCTCCACACTAAATGGAGGCCCGAAATCTATGACTGAGTTCCCCACTTGCCTGGGAAACTAGGTTTGACATGCCTAACCCTCCTACCCCACAGGATGTGATTTATTAGCAGGAATAATAAGACCTAGCTCTCAACCAAAGCACTTCGGTTGAGGCAAGAGCCAGAGAGGGAGTAGAAAACAGAAGGAGAGAGAAGGAGGTTCCAACTCAACACAACCATGAGTATACACACAAAATCCTCCTTTATGACGGAATTATACAATTTCTAGAGCACAAAGAAAGCTAGGATAGCAAACTCAACAAGTACAAAAATTCAGATATTTAGAGCTTTGTAATATAGAATGAAAGTGAAATTGCCAACATCCAGGCCCCAAAAGAAGAAATAATTGAGAGGAAGGGATACTTAAAGGAAAAACAACAATTCCTCAAAATTAAATGAACTTCAAAGACCTCAATCCAAAGAACTCAGAGTGCCAAATAAGGGAATAAAAAAAATACTGCACAATGGAAAGACATTTCATGCTCATGAATTAGAAGAAAAACTATGGTTAAAATGTCTACACTTACCCAAACTAATCTACAGATTCAGTGCAATCCCTATCAAAATACCAACAGCATTTTTCACAGATCTAGAACAGACAATCCTAAAATTTGTGTGGAACCACAGAAGACCCTGAATAGCCAAAGCAGTCTTGAAAAAGAAAAGCAAAGCTAGTGGCATCACTATTGCAGACTCCAAGTTATATTACAAAGCTGTAATAATCAAAAAGTATGGTACAGGCACAGAAATAGGCATGCAGATCAATGGAGTAATAGAGAAAACCCAGAAACAAACCCACAATTATATGGCCAATTAATCTTCAACAAAACAGGAAAGAATATCCAAAGGGCAAAAGATAGTCTTTTCAACAAATGGTGCAGGAAAATTGGACAGCAACATTCAAAAGAAAGAAACTAGACCACTTTCTTATATCATACATAAAAATAAATGCAAGATGGATTAAAGACCTAAATGAGAGACCTGAAAACATAAAAATCCTAAAAGAAAACATGGGCAGTAACTTTTTTTGACATTGGCCAAAGCAACTTTTCTCAAAGTATGTCTCCCGAGGCAAGAAAAACAAAACTAAATATACACTATTGGGACTATATTAAAATAGAAACTTTCTGCACAGTGAAGGAAACAACAAAACTAAAAGGCACCCTGTGGAATGGGAGAAGATATTTGCAAATGACACACCTGATAAAGGGTTAGTATCCAAAATATATAAAGAACTTATAAAATTCAATATCCAAAAAATAATAATAATCTACTTAAAAATGAGCAAAAAACATGAAACAGACATTTCTCCAAAGAAGACAACCAGATGTCCAACAGACACACAAAAAATGTTCACCATCACTTACCATCAGGGAAATGCAAATCAAAGTACAAGGAGCTATCACTTCACACCTATCAAAATGGCTAAAATCAACAACACACACACAAAAAAAACAGGTGTTAGTGAGGATGTGAAGAAAGGGGAACCCTCCTGCATTGCTGATGGGAATGCAAATGGGTGCAGACACTGTGGAAACCAGTATGGAGGTTCCTCAAAAAAATAAAAATAGAACTACCCTACAATCCAGTAATCACACTATTTACCCAAAGAGCACAAAAACACTAATTCTAAGGGATACATGCACCTCCATATTCATAGTAACATTATCTACAATAGCCAAGATATAGAAACAGCCCAAGTGTCCATCAACTGACGAATGGATAAAGAGGATATACACACACACACACACACACACACACACACATATATATGAATATTATTCAGCCACAAAAAAAGGAATAAAATCTTGCCATTTGCAATAACATGGATGGAGCTAAAGAGTATAATACTAAGTAAAAAAAAATAAAAATAAAACAAAACAGTCAGAGAAAGACAAATACCATATGATTTCACTCACATGTGGAATTTAAGAAATAAAACAAATGAGCAAAGATTTTTAAAAAGGGTGGGGGGAGATAAACCAAGAAACAGACTCTTAACTACAGCAAACAAACTGATGGTTACCAGAGAGGGTGGGGAGAGGGGTGAAATTGGTAATGGGGATCAAGGAGTACACTTGTTATGACGAGCATTGGGTGACATGGAATTAATGAATCACTGTATTATACACCTGAAAGTAATGTAACACTGTATGGTAACTGGAATTAAAAATTTTTAAATAAGGAAGAAAAAGAGAGAGAGAGAGAGAAAAGAATGTATATAGAATACATTATTGCAAAATTTGAGAATATCAAATACAAGGAAAAAATAGAAACAAAAAGCTTCCTAATATAAAGAGCAGATCTTACAAAAAAAGAACCAGACTGACATCAGACTTCTCAACAGCAACTCTGCATGCACAGCAATGAAGTAATATTTTTAAAGTATTAAAGAATTTTGAGCCAAGAATTATATATTCAAAATGCCAACTGCCACTCAAATGAGACCATAATAAACGTATTATTAGACATAAAAATACACAAGGTTTGCCATACAAAGAACTGCATTGATAACAGTCTTAAAGAAAACACTCAATTGTTTAAATAAAATAAATAATATGGTATGTTCAACAAACTTGATAATGTCTATTGTTACCTTATAAAAACATTAGGACAAAAGGTAAAAACATAATGATAATGATCCAGAACAAAAATTCTGGAAAATATCAACATGACTGGGGAGGAGAGCCCAGAGGCAGAGGAGAGTGCATTAAATAATTTGTCTTATTAGGAGTGGTGAGAGAAACACATATAATTAAGTTTAAGATATCAAGAGATAAATGAGATTATATGCCCCAACATAAGAACAATCGCCTTAGAACAAAAACAGTACTGGAAGCAAAAGAACATTTGCTTTTTTTGAAGAAAAGGCAAAAAAAAAAAAGTATCAAAGTTTATTAAATAAAAATCATAAAATGAAAGAAGTCCTAACATAATGGTAAATACAGTAACATAAATGGATTAAACTCAATAGTTAAAAGGCAGGGACTGCCCAAATATATTTTTTTAAATCCAACAATACGTTGATTACAAAAAAAATGCTTAAAAAAAGGCTGAGATTAAAAAAATAACAGAGGTAATAGGCAATATTAAGATAATGATCTTAACAAAGTGGAGAGATGAAGAGAGTCATTTTATACTGATAAAGGGACAAGATGATCTAACAAGAAGGTAAGCACCTAAGGATACAGCCTCAAGCAACAAGTGGAACTGTAAGGAAAAACAGAATAATTAACAATTGTAATTGGAGATTTCAACACACTACTCTCAGATGCTATCAGGCAGGCCAAAAAAAAAAAAAAAAAAAAAAGAGAGAAAAAGAGAGATATCCACAGTCAACAATACAGAGGTGACCTATTTCTCTCTCTCCCTCTCTCACACACACACAACAATAAATGGGATACATATTCTTTAAAAATACATAGAACATGGGGTGCCTGGGTGGCTCAGTTGTTAAGGATCTGCCTTCAGCTCAAGTCATGATGCCAGGGTCCTAGGATCAAGCCCCACATCAGGGTCTCTGCTCTGTAGGTAGCCTGCTTCTCCCTCTCCCATTCCCCCGCCTATGTTCCCTCTCTCGCTGTATCTCTCTCTGTGAAATGAATAAATTAAAAAAAAAAATCTTAAAAACACTTAGAAATTAAAAATAGAGCTACCCTATGACCCTGCAATTGCACTACTAGGTATTTACCCCAAAGATACAGATGTAGTGAAAAGAAGGGCCATCTGTACCCCAATGGTCATAGCAGCAATGGCCACAGTCACCAAACTGTGGAAAGAACCAAGATGCCCTTCAACAGACGAATGGATAAAGAAGATATGGTCCATATACACAATGGAGTATTATGCCTCCATCAGAAAGGATGAATACCCAACTTTTCTATCAACATGGACGGGACTGGAGGAGATTATGCTCAGTGAAATAAGTCAAGCAGAGAGAGTCAATTATCATAGGATTTCACTTATTTGTGGAGCATAAGGAATAACACGGAGGACATTGGGAGAAGGAAAGGAAAAGTGAATTGAGGGAAATCAGAGGGGGAGACAAACGATGAGAGACTCTGGACTCTGAGAAACAAATCAAGGGTTATGGATGGGAGGGGGATGGAGGACTGGGTGAGTCTGGTGGTGGATATTAAGGAAGGCACAGATTGCATGGAGCACTGAGTGAGGTGCATAAACAATGAATCTTGGAACGCTGAAAAAATAATTTTTTTTTAAAAGAACACATAGAACAATAACAACAACAAAGCAGATATAGACCCTTAAACACAAACTGACGGCTGTCAGGAGGAAGCAGGGTAAGAGGATGGGAAAATGGGTGACGAGGAATGGGGGATTCAGGTTTCTGGTTACAGAGTGAATAAGTCACAGGGATGAAAGGTACAGCATGGAGAATATAGTCCATGATATTATAATAACATGGTATGGTGACAGACGGTTGCCCCACTTGTGGTGAGTATAGCATAATGCAGAGACCTGTCGAATTATAAAGTTGTACACCTGAAACTGATGTAACATTTTGTGTCAATGACACTTAAACAACAACAAAGAAGAAGAACACAGAATATTTTTGAAGCAAGACTAAGGTCTTAAATACCAAAGATTGACTATTATACATACTGTCATCTCAGATTAAAATTGCAAACTATTTATAACTTCATAAACAAAAGTACAGATTTAACAATTTCCATATGCTGGTAAACTAAATATGGTTAAAAAGAAAATCATAATGGAAATTTAAGAAGATTTAGAATTCAATGATAATAAAACATTTCACATCAAAATTTGTGAAACACACACACATACACACACACAAAAACAAACAAACAACAACAAAAAAACAAAGCAAACTTTATAGTTCTAAAATATTTATTGGAAAACAAAAAAGGTTCAGAACATTTTTATGCCATATTTAAACAGACAATTTTCCAAAATACTGATAATCAAATGAGAGTCATCATGGCTGTTTAAATGATCAAATTAAATTTAGTTACAGCATGGCTAAAATTAACAAGTCAGGAAACGACAGATGTTGGTGAGGATGTGGAGAAAGGGGAACCCTCCTACACTGCTGGTGGGAATGCAAGCTGGTGCAGCCACTCTGGAAAACAGCATGGAGGTTCCTCAAAAAGTTGAAAATAGACCTACCCTAGGATCCAGCAATTGCACTACTGGCCAAAGATACAAATGTAGTGATCCGAAGGGGCACATGCACCCAAATGTTCATAGCAGCAATGTCCACAATAACCAAACCATGAAAAGGGCCTAGATGTCCACCAACAGATGAATGGATAAAGAAGATGTGATATATATACAATGGAATATTATGCAGCCATTAAAAAACTGAAATCTTGGGGTGCCTGGGTGGCTCAGTGGGTTAAAGCCTCTGCCTTCGGCTCGGGTCATGATCCCAGGGTCCTGGGATCGAGCCCCACATCAGGCTCTCTGCTCAGCGGGGAGCCTGCTTCCTCCTCTCTCTCTGCCTGCCTCTCTGCCTACTTGTGGTCTCTGTCGAATAAATGAATGAAATCTTAAAAAAAAAAAAAACAAAAAAAAAACACGAAATCTTGCCACTTGCAATGATGTGGATGGAACTAGAGGCTATTATGCTAAGCAAAATAAGTCAATCAGAGAACGACAATTGTCATATGATCTCACTGATACGAGGAATTTGAGAAACAAGACAGAAGATCATAGGGGAAGGGAGGGAAAAATGAAACAAGACAAAACCAGAGAGGAAGATAAACCATAAGAGACTCAATCTCAGGAAACAAACTAAGGGTTGCTGGGAGGGGAGGTGGTAGCTAGGGGATGGACACTGGGGAGGGTATGTGCTAAAAATTGTGTAAGACTGATGAATCACAGACTTGTACCCCTGAAACAAATAATATATTATATGTGAATTTAAAAAATTTAGTTACACTAAACTCTCAATAAAACTAAAATTTACTGAAATACATTTGATATATTTTTTATTTTTAGTGCATGACCTAAGGGGAATTACTTGTATATTATAATTAGTAAATGCAAGCTATATTGCAAGGTAAGAAGGTAATATCCTTAACTATTATCGTTAATATTTATTGGCATTAAGACTTTTCAGGGAAAAAAAAAGTCTCAAAAATCACAGTGGAAATCCATGAGAAAATGTGATTCAGCAATAAAAACTCACCCTAAGTACAGAGAAATAGGTCTGACAACTAAATATGATCTATTAAACTTCTGAAGGTTGATTTCAACCAAAATTAGGTGGACGCTTTCAGCCTCAGAGGGTGAACAAAGCTGCTGTGGTGAATCCCCTCCCCTTGTGCCTGGATCCATTCTCCTGTCAATCTGTATTTTCCATCTTTTAAAATAGGGCTGCCCAATAATAATCACTATGGTCTAGCTAAGAGTATTTTGACCTCTTTGCCCAACTGGTGTGCCTCCTCTAATGCTGCTGTACCCAAGGTAGATTCATGCTCCAAACATTTAGGCTTAATGACCGAAGCCGAGGAGGGCTGAGCAGGTGGGAAAGGGAGCGAGGACACCCTCAAGAATCAGCATCTGTCACAGTAGCCGACAGACAACAGCTTTGGGAATGAAGTTGATGGGACGAGGCTGTAAGTGGAGGGGGGGGGGCGGTGGGAGGTGACAGTGAAATGCTGCAGTAGGAAGCGAGCTGCAATTGTTTGTTTTGCTAACTTATATAAGCCTGTTCAAAACACAACCTTTGAACGAAGCAGGAAATACGCTGCCGTAGTTTCCACCATGTGGCAGATATTCTGACATCAATATAATCTCTTTCGAGCCATAGCCATCTTTCCTTCTAATGTTGCCCAGGACAACCGAAAAGGAGGGCTCTGTATCAAATACAGTACTTCCAAATTCATTTCCTATAGTTTCTGACATCATTTTTACTTCGCTAAGATAAAGTCTGAGTCACCGTATTTTACCATGTCAAAACCAGATAACAAATGTGGAAGCGACCTATGTAAATTAAGCTAAATAGGTTCAGGAGCTGGTGAGAAGCTTCAGATATATGGAACAGTAGGAAGAAAGTGTTTTTCTGCTGATTTCCATAAAGATGAGAAGGGGACCAATAAGGGAATTTTAAGGCAAACGGAGATCAGAGAATTCAATAAGGATCCAGTGCATGGGAACAGTAGCATGCGTCAGGCAAGGCTCTTCCCCGAAATGTGTTTACTACATGTTCAAACTCTGCTACTTGACTCGTGAGAAATGAGACATCCTAGAATTGTCATACTGGAGCAGAAAAACAACCCATCTAGGACAGAATTCTACCTTTAACAAGGACATCCAAGGACAACCCAGTTGTCCAGGCCTCATGCTTTCTATCCAAGTCTTGGATGTACGTCATAATTCCTACTTGCTTTCAGACTACTGGGTAAAATCGTTGCAGACAGTGAAACATTCTCTAGCTGCACCTCTGAGTGAGAAGCATGACTTCCAGAATGGCTTATCACTCGTGCCTGCTCCAAAAGCAAGATTATGGTTTCATCCAGTGTCTTGTATTTGTATCTCTTGTCCTTAGCACTAGCATTCCCGTAATTACTGACATACAGGCATGAGGGTGGCCAGATACCCAAATTTACCGTGAGACTGAGGAAAATGGTAAAAATAAGGGAACAGCCTATTTTGCCTAGGTGGTTTGCCTAACACTGATTTCATCCTAGTAGCCCACTCTTTGGTTGCTGAAGAAAAGTGAACAGGCTTGTTTCTTCACAACCTACTCAAATGGCTGGCTGGGTCAGAACTTCACGGATTTCTGTGACCTTCTCTAACTGGGAGCTGTGGTATACAAACAGAAGGACTGATGCACAGCAGAGCGGTCTGTGAGCAGCAGGGCTGGGAAGGGTCAGGGTCAGATTCAACACCCAATTAATACCTAATGAGCCAAAGAAAACCTGGCACTCCCTTCACATCTTCTCATATGCCAGTCTACTGTACCCAAAATAGCCGAAGACCTGAGATAATCTGCTTTATGAAACACTATCAATAGTGCCCTTAAACAGGCAAGATCTATAAAAAGAAAAAGTCTAAAGCAAGACAAAAATTAAAGTTGATATATTTTTCAGGCCAGACATTTATTCTTATCCATTCCTCCAAACTTCAACCAGAAGAACTACATCATATTATCTTATACATCAGCTTTCCTTAACTAAAAATGTAGATAAACACACACACACACACACACACACACACACACACACAGAGTTCCTTTCTTAAACTAATTAGAATAATCAAGATAGGTTAGGAAACTCAAAGTTTGACTTTAAAATTGAACTTTTAAAATTCCTACAGTAATTGGATATCTTTTGTTAAAAAAGCAAATCCAACCCTACCTTTCAAAGGGAATTCTTAAGTGTTCCTAGAGTAGTAGGTGGTAAGTGAGTACTGTTAGAAAACAGTCTAGAGTCTTTGATCAGAAAATCTTCCCTAAGTCTTACATTAGGGAAGAAAGGGGAGGAGGCAGAAGAGATTAACCCTGCCAAATGCCCATTAAGGGAAGAAAGCTAATTGTGTTTCTCCGCAGTGGGAGGTGCCCTGAGACAGGTTATCACTGCCGAGTGGAAGGAAAGGTTCCTAAAGTCCCACTTACCCAATTCTCAGTCCTGCTACAAGTTAAGGCAACGTCATGCTGGGCAGGGGGCAAAATGTCCCAGTTTTCTCTCATTTCATTTTGCCCTCATCCAACAAGACAAACGGTAATGGAAACCTTAATGAAGCTAAATAACATGCAGATTAATGATACTCGGTGGCTAAATGAGAATAATCCACTTGGGTAATACAATTTCTTTATCTGAAATTGTGTCTAGGAAAGGTTACCTCAGTAGAATAGCCTCCGACTCCCAATCCCAAAAGCACAACAAAACAAAATTACATACAGATATGCACCTACCAAAACACTTGTGTAAGAGGGAAAAAGGCAATTCCTGAACTACGAATTCATGCGTCACATTAAGGCATAAAAGGTGTAATGAAGTTACCATAAGATTATTAGGCAAATTCTATTTTCTATTGCTTGCAGATTGAAAAACTTAAGGATGATGCTCGCCCCACAAATCTACTACACAGCCTGGATATACCAACCACGTATGGGAGGACAAGCTGATGAGTTAGTATCACACGACATAAAACACAAACCCCCTTATAACATTATAGCAGCAGCTAATGGGCATTAGGTTACAACTCCAGGAACCACCTCTACTACTTGCAAAGGTCGATGGAAGTCTGTAGCAATTCAATTATAAAGTGAATAAGACCCGTTCACTTGCCGTGTCAATAGAAGTCAAAGCAAATTGCTTTACTCTGTAAAGCCTGAGAGCATTTTTACACCATCATCAAAAGTCCTGAAGTATTATTTACCGACTCAGATTTCTGCCTACATAAACAAACAAAAAATATAACAACCATGTACTATTATCCTGAGGAACCAAAAAGTAATCAGATACTGAATCAAACTGTCTTCCATAAACTTCTGAGGAAGGCTGACACTTTGACAGCTAAGGAAATTTAGATCACTGCTCAGAATACAAACTCCAACCCAGCTGAGACAATGAGGGCTGCTGGACTCCTAGCTATTTACCTGTCCTTCTCCCTTGCCATTCTTCTCCCCTGAGGAATGTTAATTATCATCAAATGGTGGATTAAGACACTAGAAACCAATATGCCTAGGTATTACGCTTGACAAAAATAAAAGATGGAGTTACACTCTCTTTGGAAGTCTACCTTATATGAAAATATACTTGAAGCCCTTTACCTCATACAGCAGGCCCTCAGAAAAATAAGCTAAAACTCTTGAATATTTGCAAAATATTGGGCGGTTTACAACTATCAACTCATTTGTTCTTGGCAAAAAACCCATGTGAAATTTTATTGCACCAAACCCATGAGGGTTAGAGGAGAATTTGCCGTGATCATAAAAGAGCACAAGGATTAAATCCAGATTACTTAAAATCCAAACTTGACCACAGCAATTCTACCAGTCAATAAAACTCTTTGCTACCTAAGTCTTTCCAGGGATAGTGATCCCCAAAATGCTTGCACAGTGTGGCTCAGAGAGCAGCCCAAGTGGAAGATGAAAGATATATGAAGTCAAACAGAAAACCACTAACCAGCAAGAGCTATCCATTCTCAATGTGGCACCAATGAAGTCTGTCCACACCGACTCATGCCAGAGCGGCTGCAGACCCTTCTTCTAGGGACCTGCTTCATTCTTTCCACTTTGAATCTTAAACCTACACCCAGCACACCAAATACCAAGCACAAGTTGCATCAGTGTTAAGCTGAAACTTTTTTAACTTAAATACATATATATTTATGTGGCACATGTGTATTCATTTGTATTTATATGTACGTGTATGTAACATTGTGTATAAAAATAAAATGTACATATGTATATAATAAATATACCTGTGTATAACAAGGAATATGTGTATTATTACACAAGGAACGTGTAACAAGTAATATAGGAAAAAAGAACACAGATATGAATAAAGAAGAAAACCACAACTCTCACCTCTTAAGTATAACCAAGGTCATAACTGATTTATATTCTTCCAGATTTATTTCTATGCTTCTACATTTCTTGACGTAGTTTTCCTTTACAAGTGAGATCATTCTGGAAATTCTGTTTATAGCCTGCTTTATTCACTCAAAAACATACCATGAATATTATCTCTGTGAAAACATTCTGGTTATCCTTGGAAGACTAAAGCCTGCGTGCGGTTAGTAAGGGGTTTGCATTATCGACTTGGGTTGGACTCTGGAACACAAGGCTCTCTTAGGAGTACATGCGTACAACAGAACCCACAGAATACTGTACAGCAGTGAATAATAGGGAAGGAGAGCTCTGTAGCAATATGAAAAGCAAAAATTAGTCTATTTAATATTTTTTTAATTAGGTACACCTGGCTGTTGGATGCATAAGAAAGTAAGAATCTCTATTCATATTTGCTTATAAATACATAAAGAATTCTGAAAGGATGAATGAGAAACCACAGGTTCAGCCATGGGAAACTGAGGGTCTCCAATCATTTTTAACATCCATAAACATCAGTTTCAAATGGTACAACCCTTCCAACAACAGTAGTTAGCAATCCAATTTGGATCTCCACCCTGAAATGATTAAAGAAACTATAGGTTGAACTGCATGAAATTTCTGATAGCTTTCGCATTTTTGACCTATTAAATGAGAAACTGTTTTTGAAATGGCCGAGATTAGATAACTGTGGAACCCAAAGCTGGCACTTTCCTGTGGCTCCAGCCATGACCATCAGTGATCACAGACCCACTGCGCAGACGCCGCAGGGTGTGGGAACCGCGCTGACGGGGTGGAATGGGGACTTTTCACTACATCATTCTATACTTTCTGGTGTTTCCAACCAGGGAACATGTTATCTACGTTTTTTTTAGATTTCTTTTTAATAGAAGGAAGAAAGAGGAGGGGAAAAAATACTAGCAAAATCCAGGATATTCAGGCAGCATTACATTGCTGACTGCATTCCCTTTACACCTCTATGACAACCTGCTGCACAGTTTGGTACCTGAGATATCTGCACTACGGCTAACATGAGATGGGGTGTTGGTCTGTTTAGGTAAATGGCTGCATAATCCACAAGAAAACAAATACAGCACTAAAATAAAATGATGTTTTCCCTCCCCATTTTCCATAAAAATGAGCACCTCTTTTTCTATCGAGAGCCCATTTCTTTCCCTTTTTTTTTTTTTTTTTTTTTTTTTTTGGAGAGAAAGAGGACATGAGCAAGCAGAGGGGAGGGGCAGAGGAAAAGAATCTTAAGCAGGCTCCATGCTCAGCACAGAGCCCGACACAGGGCCCGCTCTCAGGACCCTGAGCTGAAATCAAAAGTTAGATACTTAACCAACTGAGCCACCCAGGCACACCCCCCACCCTTTTCTTCCATCCTTCCTTCCTCTCCCCCCCGCCTCCCCCCCACCACCTACTTCCCTCTCTTGTTTGCTTGCTTTCTTCCTTTCTTTCTTTTTTGGAGAGCCCATTTCTGCTGCTGTGTCCCAGATTTAAAACCATACATATCTCTGCCTCTTCTCTTTCATCTCCTCCATCGAGACCATTACTCTGAATCCAGTACATGGAAACGAGGCCCTTGGTTTTTTTGTTTTTTGTCTTTTTTTAATGGAAAAACTAAGAATCATTCCTGAAGTTCAAAAAGAATAAATCGACACACTGTTTGAAATGCACCAAGTATCTCTGAAAGAGTCAGAGGCCAACAGGCCATGTGTGTTGACTCTGGGAAGAGGAGCTCTCGCTGCAGCACTTGTGTTCCGCACACCAGCTGGGAGGAAAGGGGCCAGACCAGACCGTGGGATCGTGCTGCTTAGGCTCAGTCCTGGCTTTGCACTGGCCAGCTGGGAGACTTGGGTGCCTTCCTGACCCCTGGGCCTCAGTTTCCTGAACCATAAAATGTAATTTCTAGTTCTGAATTCAAGCAGCTCTTGGACGGTTATGAGCTTTATCTATTATCTGACAGACATTGCTAAAAACGGTGTCTGGCATACAATGGCATATGTAACTGTTCGCCATCATCACCCTCCAAATTCTGTATCTTGTTCTTGCATTAACAATTAAAATGTTTAAGAAAAAATATATACCTTAAAAATAAAATAATCAACAAAGACTTTAAAAAGTACTATTCTCTTCTGACCCGAAGAGAAAAATAAAATTATGACCATCATCGCATTTGAAGCTTGAGAAGTCATGCTGTTGATTTTAGAGAGCAAATATTAGTACATGCAAAATGCTAGCCCAAGAATTCATTTTAGTAGGTTTGAAGATTCTTTTTTTCATCCAAGGGTGACACTGGACTCCTTCCAGATATTGTGCAGAGGGTACAAAGCAATACCATGGAAAGTGGAATGAGCCCTCAGAGGAAACCAAGCCAAGCAGCAGAGCTGCTACTCAGAGTTCACAAAAGGCAACTAGAGATGACTAGTTCATAGGAATATTCTCCACTGTTGACTCCATCTCATGTTCTTTCTTTTTCCTCAACAGCTGGTAAGGATTCAGGAAATAAAACTGAGCTGTCACAGGTTTGTTTTATTAATTGTAGACAACATCCTTACTTCGTGGTAACTTTTATCTTGGTCCAAAAGAGTTTTCTGAGTAATAGAAGTTATTTGGAATTGGCCACGTTGAGATAACACCTTCCTCCCCTTCAAGATTTCTGCTCATCTTCCTGGCTATTAAAGAAAACGTTTCAAATCACTCACTCTTGACAGCCTTAAAAATTCTATTTCATTCAGGATAAACAATACTTTGGTTGGTTTGAAAAGATGTTTCTTAGACAGCCCGGCTACCTCCTACGCTGTAGGAGTTTCAAAAAGGGCTATAAAGAGAATGACAGCTGCTTGAATTCAGAACTAGAAATTAAAATAAAAGCTATTAGAATTGAAGAAAAAACCCACACCCCAGGGAGACAGCTTTAAAGAATTTTTCTCTCTTCTATAAATTCTAGTTACCTGCCATGAACTTATTTTCACCACAGAAGCAGCTATGTATTTTTTTTTTTTTTTGACGGCATTAAATAAGCTTTTCCCTCCAGAGAAAAGGGGAAATGTTTATCCCACACAGAAGCAGAGTTAAGATTATATAGGAAGTCATATAAGAAGTTGCCGTGTGCTTTGTCACTAACATTAGGGGGGCTGAGCTTCTGGGAGGCTTCTGGGGAGACGCCAAGGCAGGGGAAGCAGCTTGTATGATTAATGGGCACACCACAACTCAATTACAGCCCTGAAATTTCTGGCTGCCTTTTCCAACCCATTGATCTCATCATTGTAAAATCAAGTTAAGAAATAATCTGTCTACATATACTGTCACTGATTCAAGCCTGGTCTTAGATTTAACTTCACAATACAGTAATTCCATGTCAGGGAATCATAACATTGCTCTGGAGAGATGGCAAGAGGCCTGGCACTCAGGAAGTTATTATCTAGAGCCCATCCATGAAGTGTCATGCCAAAAAAATGATAAGAATTGAGAGAAGATTGCCAAGCTTGAGCCAAAGATCTGTTTGTGCTCAGTTACTTAGGCTGGTTATAATTCTGTGTCAAGCTGATCAGACAGGTCGACAGGAAAACGTCAATAGCTGTAGAATGTCGCTGGAAATTCACATCAACAATGGTTTTACGGTGGTTCTTCTTACATCTAGGGAGGGCAGAGCAGTTACAATTCACTTACAAAAGCATGTTTTCATGAAAGCAATTTCTAAAGATGCTCTCTTGGGAGCTGAGATGAGAGAGTACATAGCGGCCATGACTGCCCGCTATCCACCTTTGACATCTACTGAACTGAGCGCCTGTTAGTGTAGCGCTTTTCTCCCATCTTGTACCCTCCAGTCTTTGAGTGAATGAGGATATAAGCCTGTGAGGTAAAGTAGAGGGGGAAAAATGAGCTCTCTACTGTTCACAGTTATGAAACTATTCTTTCTCTAAGAAGATGTAACACTTTGTGTTATTTAATATTTCTTCTTAAAATACTCAGAAAATTCTAATATTTTCTTAATACTAACTTTCCATAGGCAGTATGGAAACTGACTTTCCATATACAATATTTATACTAATACATTTAACACTATTTTTACCAAACCTATTTTCCAAAGCAGTTACATACAGCAGCATGTATTGAATATGCTAACAAAATGAGATACTTCCTTCCTCTTGATGGAAAGGTGGTCTAAATACTAAAAAAAAAAAAAAAAATCCTCAAAGCAAAAACCTAAGACATAACGCAATGATACATTTATCTATGAGCGTAACACATGGCTGAAGACCTCGTTTTGATTATATGCCTTCATCCTCCACACTGAGTCAGTTAAGAAGTCCCCTCAACGTGCTTGAACATCTCTCCCAGACTCATCTTCCATCCCTAGTGCTGGTTCAAGACCACATCACCCTGAGCCCAAACTACTTAACCAGCCTTTGTCACAGTCTTCCTGATTCCTAGAGACAAATTAAGTCCCATTAAACTTCTTTTGATATTATTTTCCATGTTACAACTCTTCTCCCTTGCTGAAAAAAATAGTAACTTCTCTTATCATTCTAACTATAAGGTACCTTTCTCTGGCTTTAACAACAATACTGAACAGAAGAAGCCAGTTCTTGAGCGTTTACTATATGCCAGACACTATATTAAGTATATTAACCCCCTAAATCTTCTCAACCATTCACAGTAGTAGACATTATGGTAACTCCCATTTTGTAGGTAATGAAACAGATTTAGAGAGGGTAAGCTATTTGCCCACCAGTTGAATCAGAATATGAATTCCTCAACCCAGACTTCTTACCACCTGTTCCTTTCTTAGGCAGACCTTGCCAGGGTTGGCAGCATCTCATCAGGTTGCCCGTCACTACCCCTCAGCCCTGTCCCCTTCGGATCAAGCTAGCCTCTTCTTTAAGCCCCTGCCTCATTCTTGCTCAGCTTTGCTACCATGCCTTCATTCAAGCTAGTCCCCTCACCTGAAATCATTCCCCGTCCAACTGCCAAAATGGCTCCCCTCAAGGAAACCAGGAAAACTTCCCCACCTCCTGCAGCCCTGGAGTTGCTTCCCAAGGGCCCTCACAGCTGATAGCCCAGCACTGGGCCCTTACTGCCATACTGTTTCATTATTTCACTATGTAGTGACAGAAGGGAAATAGAATATCTACTCCTTGAAACAGAAACACTGTGCAACAAGATGCGGAGTTTATAAAAGCTCTTCAGTAAATAGCCAGTATAGGGGTTCCTGGGTGGCTCAGTTGGTTAAGTGTCTGCCTTAGGCTCAGGTCATGATCTCAGGGTCCTGGGATCCAGTCCCTCATCAGGCTCCTTGCTTGGCGGGGAGTGGGAGGGTGGGGGGGGGGGAACCTGCTTCTCCCATTCTCTCTGCCTCTTCCCCCACCTGTGCACGTTCTCTCTCAAATAAATAAAATGTTTTTTATTTTTTATTTTTTTTTAAAGATTTTATTTATTTATTTGACAGAGAGAGATCACAAGTAGACAGAGAGGCAGGCAGAGAGAGAGAGAGAGAGAGAGGGAAGCAGGCTCCCTGCTGAGCAGAGAGCCCGATGCGGGACTCGATCCCAGGACCCTGAGATCATGACCTGAGCCGAAGGCAGCGGCTTAACCCACTGAGCCACCCAGGTGCCCCATAAAATGTTTTTTAAAAAAAGATATGCAGAAGTCTGATTTTAGTATCCAATATAAGAAAAATCACTAATAAATGATAGAGGCAAAAAACCTCCAAACTGCTAGAAGCATTCCATATTTTAGGATTAAAAATCTACATTTCAAAAGGACTTACAGTAAGCCTACTTTTTAAGTTATATTCTCTTGCTTATGCCTCATTATTCAACAAGATTTTTTCTGACATACCTAAGGTGCCTCATTTATCTCATCAGCATTATTCTCACTGATAGGGGACATTTAAATGTTAGGTAATCATTTTAAAAAATCCAACTTGTTATCATTTAAGCTGAAAGGACATTTATACAACTTATTTGTCCTACTCCAATTTTAGAGACTGATCCATGTCACAGTATGTTCTTCCTTAGAACAGAAGGGAAATGTTCATGCTTCACTGTTTATCTATCTCCCTTTCAACAGTTACATTTTCACTTTTTGCTTATAAGGCTCTGCATCCTTGTCACACTGTAGGACTACAATAACACATGTTCAACAAAATGTGCTGCAGTTAGCACATCCAGCATCCAAGTGTGAAAGTGCCAACCCAACGATACCCAAGTAAGACCTACTCTATATTATTAAATCTTACCAACTGGCTTGCAAGATGATTCTGTTTTCAACTCACCATAAATCATATTTTTTCAGTTGCCTAAACAAATAAACTGCTATATCATGTACAAAAGAAGATGGGCACAGCATACCTAACTACCCAAGAATATACAAATAAAAACTTGTCCTGTGAATGCCTAGTTCTGTTTAAAATTAGAGCTAGCATAAAGAAAGAGAGAGCTTAGTCAAAATTTAGACAACAATCATCTTCTCTCCCACTCTCCAAACCTTTAAAATTTTTCTTCTGCCATGAATGAAAATAACAAAGAATGTATTTCATGAAGCCTCAAGAACCTTCCTTATATTTGGGAGAATTACAACAAAGACAATAGTCTCGGGGCATCCAAGTGGTTCAGTTGGTTAAGCGTCCGACCCTTGATTTCAGCTCAGGTCATGATCTCAGGATTGTGAGATAGAGTCCCGAGTTGGAATCAGGCTCTGTGCTCAGAAGGGAGTCTGCCTGGGAGTCTCTCTCTCCCTCCCTTCTGCCCCTCCCCACCCCAAAGAAAGAAAGAAAGAGAGGGAAAGAAAGAAAGAAAAGAAAATAGTCTCTCTTTATATAAGTGGTAGTAAGGACATAAATATGGAGCTGGCAGGAGAAAAGGAACATATGTTATATAATGAACTTGTTTAGAGTTACTTTATTACTAATTCTAAGAAAATAAAAACACAGAAAGATAATTGGAGAATGAATTTCTGATTTTTAGTTTTCCTTTTAGTACTTTCTGGTCTACCTCATATTTTGCTATCTCACAAAAGACTTAGCCAAATCTCCTCAACTTTGAAGTTCATGAG
The DNA here is from genome assembly GCF_002288905.1 of Enhydra lutris kenyoni. Classification (NCBI taxonomy): domain Eukaryota; kingdom Metazoa; phylum Chordata; class Mammalia; order Carnivora; family Mustelidae; genus Enhydra; species Enhydra lutris. The sequence continues at coordinate 66,311,007 of NW_019154087.1, forward strand.
ATTATTAAATGCTATATGAAAACAAATAATATGGCTTCTACAAAATAAAGATAAGAATTTCAGTAAAGATTTAATAGCTGCTCTATTGAAAGAAATCTAGCCAGAAACTATATCCATTTCAGTTCATATTAATCATCAGTAAGGATCCTTAAGCAACTAACTAGAATTTTAAAGTCTTTTGCAAATAGTAAGTTTAATATCACTTAATCGTATATTACAAAGAAAAATAATGAGCATTGCCTATACAGTATGACAAGATGTGCCAAAGCCAATTAAAGTCTTCAACAAAGTAAAGATATTAGGCGTCTTTAATTAAATTGGTCATCTCTCAATTGGGATGAAGGTGGGGTTGAACATATCATAATAAAAGTCATGTATAACAGGAGAGGGTTTCACTCTCATTTTATGCCCGCTTGGATTCTCTGCTTCCAGGCCTATCCTACTTCAACTCATATAATAGGCTTGCTGACTCTTCACTAATAATGACTTTTTGATCTGCCTGATGTTTCACTGAAGCCGATTCTGATGGCTTTCCAGGGTTGTCTACTTGCTACGTCACACAGTTTCATATCCTACTCAACACAGAAGAACTAACACACTACAACTCAAATACCAAATCTGTGACCAAATCATAGGGCTAAAGAAAATCTCCAGTTGTCCAGTCCAGCCCCTTGAATCTTGACAGATAATCCACCTAAATTTAAAGAAAAACTATTTGCCCTGGGTTTCATTAAGTCAAGGTTAATTTATACTACAGTGCATAAATGGCAGAGAGGGCATATTTGCATTTAAATTATCTATCACATTCATATAAGCTACAAAATTGAGAAAAATAATCCACCAAAGTTGGCTATAATGCATACCTTAACCAAACCTAGAGAAACACATCAAGTGACTGGCACCACTGATAAGAAGAAATACAAAGAAGATGAACCTTTTGAAAACTTTGAGTTGACAATAACAGAATTTACGCTACGGGGGAAAAAAAACTACATCTTAATGGCAAGTATAGATTCCCCCCCTTAGAAGGGGGCAGAGTTTTCAATATGATAAGTGGTATTCAATAACACAGTTTTTTAGTAACCTTCTCCTATATGCTTCCTTTCAAAAGTTTTTCTCTTCATTTATCCACAACTCACTCTCTTTTTGGAAAATGCAATATGTAGACCTTACTGCTCTCTCTGAAATAATTCTTTTTCACAAACTTGAGTTTCACTAAAGCTTAGCTACAATTAATGGGGGGGGGGGGTAGGTGGGAGGATAAATAATAGCTTTTAATAGTTTTATATTTTGACCTCTAAAGTCAAATAAAATCCCTCTACAACAAAAGCACGGATTTTCCTGACTCGGACAGCTTGCAACACCAACAACAAATTCCAAGGCTGCAATCAAGCAAGATTAATGTAAAGTTATAAAGTACAAAATGCAGAAGAAAACATCATATAAATAATGAACATAAAAACAGACTAAAGGAATTGAGTATTTCACAATCTTTCCCCCTTATGATCAAATAATTAAGAATTATTATATGACCTAAAACTAGGAAAGCTATGATTATATACCATCTTGAGCATTCCCATAAAAGACGTGCCAAACACCACTTCAGCAACTTCTTACTCATTACTAATCACTTAGCAACCCAATGATCAAAAGGCCAGTATACCATGTATACATGATTGGGTATTATGATTTAATTCCTTAAAATACCAAAAAAGTAGATATGATTCTAAGACAAACAGTCCCTCTTCAGTCATTTCCTTTATGAAATATAGTCAATTCAGTTTTGCTCAAGGGCCAATGAACCAATGTAGATACTATTCTACATAATGTATGATATATCTCCTTGACTTCTTTTTCTCTTCCTACTTCCCAACATTAGCCTCTTTCACGATTTATTAACACTTCCACCAGAGGACAAGTGAGATACAAGAAAAGGTGCAATTCAAACCAGTCAGTTTTACTCCTTATTAGCAATTCTGTTGAGGGAGTGAAGGTGAGAAAAAAAGAGAACAAAAAAGTTAGGTGGGATCAGAAGTTGAAACTGATGTCTAAAAGTAAGCTCTGAAATTATAGGTTGATTTTAATGATTCAGGCTCTTCCTCTGGAAAATAAGGATCTGATTATAAAACTAATAGTTGTATCATATGATGCATTTCTTAATGTAAAAGAATACCAGCACACCTTCACCCCCCATGTTACTACAGGAAGCATTCCGAGTCCTCCTGGGAGACTCCCAAGTCAGTCGTTACTTGCTCTCATCGATCTTTGGATATTCACTACCTGGACATCTGACTATATAGCTCCTCATGATGAAGGTACTGTATTTGTTTCTGTCTGCATTCATTCCCTTCCTCCCTCTGACATTCACCTTCAGCTTCCAAACCGATATAACTGTAATGGCTTGAAAGGATAATTAATGAAAGAGACAAAAAGAGAAAAAAAAAAAAGGATGAGAAGAAAAAGAATGACAATGAGTTTCAAGTTCAGGAAATGTCCTCAGGAAATGTGAAGTCCCACAACAAATGAGTCCCCATTTCAGACATGCCTACTGAAATTGGAGTTTCTGAGACCAGGATCATCTTCCTCTCCATACCAATAACCACATGATTACAAACTGGCAATCAGTGACTTCTACATGGCACAGTCTTGTTTTGTAGAGATCAGCATTTCAAATTCCAATTTCCAAGCTCTCTTTAAACAGTGAGGCAGTCTGGCAATGCTGAAACAATGTGGTTGCATGACAACGAGTAACAGGAACGTGGCAGCCAGGAGGAGACGGGAGAACTTGCGTTCGCCCGAGTCCCACTACAGCTTATGCTCACTCCACTCAGCCTGGCCCCTAAGGCAGGTCACTTTGCCACTCCTGCTAGATGAGGAGACGCTAGCCTCACAAGAACGTCAGAAAGATGGGCTAAGTAAGATGCAGAAGCCCTAAACTCTAGGGCAACAGAAGACTTTGTCTCTAATGCAGATGCATTTAACATTAGACTATCAGCTCCTCTCAAAAGATCTGCTTTAATTTTAGTTCCCCTCCCATTTGTCTCAGAGTTATATAACCTCACAGGAGGTCACACAAGTCTCCCAAAAAAGAAATTTAAGCTGTCTTTTAAAAATAAAAAAAGAAGCATGCATAACAAATACAAACACAAACCTGAAACTTGCATTCTCTCTCTGCCAAGGAAGCTTCACCCTCCTTGTTAATCTCAAAAATTATCATCTTAAGGAGAAAAAGAATTAAATCACAGAGGAAGGAAAACCATGGCCTTCCCTGGGGACATACGATATACCATACTCTCAACAGGCTGTCAAGCAGAAAAATATCATTAACATCTTACCATCTTCCAGCTCAAGACAAAGATTATATACAGCCACGGGTCTCTTAGTCCTCTGGCCTTGTCTCTTCGATTGCCTTGGTGGAGCATTTGGGGGTGATGTTGACAGGGATACTGGCTCTGGGAATGTGGCATCAGGCAGGGTCTTAAAAATCTGCCATCAAAGCATAAAGGACATTAATCGTTTCCAATGAACAGAAACCTTTGTGTTGCAATATTAAACCAGGATCAAACAACATTTGATTTGGAGCTCATCCAAAACACGCTAGAGCCAAAAACCCATTCCTTCAAATTTCAGGTACAGGTCCTAAGCCTTTCATTTATTTTTTTAACAGAAGATTTTAAAATAGAATTTCCCATTAAAATTAAGTAAAAGCAACATCCAATCATTACATTGCAAAATAAATTCATTCCCAAACTAAATATGTATAATTATATTTACCAGGCATAGACAATACCATAGCTATCCATCCACAAAGAAAGTAGCCAGGATAAAATGTCAAAGTAAATACCCCATTAAATTTCATACAGGGTTATATTTATGCCAAATGCTGGTCTCAATTTTTTTTTAACTACATAAACAGAAACATCTGACTGTAAATACTTTTACACATTTAAAAATAGCTTATGCTTATGAAATTACCTTTCAGAGTCCCATGTACATTTTTCATAAAATGCTTTATAGATTTTATCAGTTAATACCTTCCAACTTCTTTTAATAATTTCCCTTCCATTTATGAAACCTAGAATATTAGCACCTTGATTATCTTACAGTGTCACTCATAGATCAGCAATAATAACATTAATTAAAATGTACTGCTTCTTTGCTTAGCAATTTTTTTTCTTTTGAGAAAGCAATCTGTAAAGGGAAGCATATCGTGCAGCGGTGATTTATACATAGACCTTCCGAGACCTGGGTTCAGAGGCTTCCTGTCCCAAACAAAACTGCAGACCCTTCGGTCTTCAATGAACTCATAAAATAAAATATTTAAACATACCAACCTAATAGACACTGCATCTCCAAGAGGGCTGATGCTCCCCATGTGGAAGCAGGAAACAGGAAGAAAGCTAACTAGCATTAAACAGAACATAAATATAAACTGACAATAAAAGGCACTGTGGGAAAACCCCACTGCTGCAAGGAAATGATTATTTATGCATTTAAATAAAAACAGGCGTGTGACCCAGGTATACAAGTGAGGGTATCACATACGCGTATCACATTTAACAGCTAACAACCATAGCAGAGCTATAATCGCAGAGACTAAAAGTTCTCACCTAAAAACTATTATATACCAATAAAAAATAGACAATTTCAACACAGCCTTTGCTTTATAGTACCATACTGCCCCCTCATGTGTAAATGGAATACAAAATGATTCAAATTACTCTGGACAAATATTTGCTAGTGAAAATGTAATTTAGTGCTCCAACTGGTAACCTGCTAACACCATATTTCCACAGACTCTGTGTTCCAATCAGGCACTCTGGCAAATAGCAAATTACTTATCTGCCTTAAAAAAAAAAAAATCCTCTGCTGTCTAAACTACTGTCCACAGCTGGATTTATTACCATCTGTCACTGTGCAAATTAAAGAAGGTTGTGGGGTAGTGGGAACAGAAGAGAAGTTGGGCTGACAAATGCACGACAATGTGAAGAAGAGAAGAAAAGATGGGAAAACTTACTTCCACTGGAAGAAAACAGCACGTGTGTGGCCAACTTTTGGAATAGGGTCTTGATTTACCTGTGTTTGATCTTTACAAATATGGGAAATACATCTGGGACAGTAGTGAAATCGGAAACCAAACAATACACAGAGGCAATACATCCAAAGCCTGGATAAACAATGACAAAGTTATATCCCCAGAACTGATGCTAGATAGCTGATAACCTTCTGAACAGACCTTCTCCGAGATCCACACTGATGACTGCTGTTCCCCCACACATCTCAGGGGGAGAGGATGAGTAGGAATATTGGGAGGCGGTGAGCTGTGGGGCAGCTGAAGTCTAGAGAGTCAAACTACCAAGCAAGCCAGGACCTGGGAGTGTGACTCCAATGTCCTCGGGGGACTGATCTGAGACATCCCAGGGCTGAGCCTCCAGAAGCCTCTGGAATACTTATGACAATATTTAGTTTACATCAAAATATCTGAGAGAATATTATTCAGTCATAAAAAGACAAGGAAATCTTGCCATATGACAACACGGATGGTCACAGAGCATTATGCTAAGTGAAATCAGACAGAGAAACACAAATACTCTATGATCTTACTTATAGGAGGAATCTTTAAAAAAAAAAATTAATTAAAAAAAAAAAAAAACCTAACTCCTAGAAATAGAACAGATTAGTGGCTGCCAGAGGTAGAAGGATGGGGATGGGGAAAATGGATAAAGGTGGTCAAAAGGTACAAACTTCTTCTAGCTATAAGATAAAGTTCTGGGGATTGAATGTACAGCATGGTGACTACAGTTAGTGATAGTGCATTGCATATTTGCAAGCTGCTAAGAGAATGAACCTTAAAAGTGCTCATTACAAGAAACAAAAATTTTATGTATGTGAGAATATGGGTGTTAACCAAATTTACTGTAGTAATCATTTCACAATACATACATAGATCAAATCATTATAGTGTACACCTTAAACTAAAACAAACACTTTATGTCAATTATATCTGAATAAAACTGGGGAGAAATTACATCTGGGAATGGGGAACTATTCTGTTTTCCTTTGATATCCATTTTTAAAGCTTCCAGGCGATTCTTCTGTGTAGCCCAAGCCTGAGAAGTGCCCATTTAGACAATCATTATATAGCACTCTACACTTTTGTTGGATAGACCAAAGCCAAAATCAAAACACAGAAAAATTACTTCAGAAAAACTGACACTGAACATATACAATCAATTCCTTGGAACCTTCCCAACTCCTAATTAGAATAAAATATCTATATTTTATATCTATATATTTATATATATAGATATAAAGATATATATATCTATATATATAGATATATTTATATCTATATCATAAACTCCATGTTGTATTAACACTTCAAAGAGTTAACCTTTCATCTGAATGAGGGGATACCAAGGCACATTTGCTAACTTGAGAAGGCACTAATCTAGCTTTTAAGTCTTCTCAACTATGGAAGTTTAGACATATTGCTTAAAACGGAGTACCACATCTTCTCATCTGTATAATGAGGGCTATAACACCTAGATCTCATGTTATTACAGGGATTAAATGAGAAAACATTTATAAAGTTTAGTACAGCAGTTGGCCCACTGTAACCAGAAATAAAAGGGAGCTACTGATACTTCTAATAAGATCACATATAGTAGATAATGATAATAAAAATGGATCTAGACCCTCATTACTCAGCTCAACCACTGTTTTGAGAGTGCTCTAAGTTCTTAAGGTCTTGAATATTCCTCTAATTCACTGTGTATTCTAAACACTATGATTCTAAAATGTTTATGGAAAAAAACCCATCCAGCAATGGGCAAAAGGGAAGAAACAAAATAGAGCCCCTCACTGGAATTCCCAAGTCAGCTAGAATCACATCATTACTTTGTGTACACTGCTGCACTAAAATTTGAGATTTAAATTACCTCCTCTTTCACTGAATACATTTAACATTTAAAAAACACCTACTAGGTAGTAGGCTTTCTTTAATATTCTCGCAACTTTTGAGGAAAGCATTGTTCCCCACATTTTAAAATGATAAAGTCCCAAAGATTAAATCATGAACCCAAGTCTCTTTTCCAATCTAAGTTTGAAAATGGTAGTGTTGGTATCTCCACTCAGCTCTGATTCCAAAGCTCCTATTGCCAGTTAAAAAACAAAATTTAATTCCCGGGGCGGGGAGTGGGGGTGGTGGTGGAATCACCGACTATATACTATTCTATATCTGTTTTAAAAGAGTAAAACTGGAGATTATATAATCTCAGATTATGTATATAACAGATTATCTGCCTAAGACTCACCATGGTTGTGCTATGTCCTCCCAGATGTTTCAAGACCCATTACCTTTCATGTGCATCTACCTTGTTTGCCCAAAGGCACTAGCCTTGCATTGGTGGTTCAGTGGTAGAATTCTCTTTTTTTTTTTTTTTAAGATTTTATTTATTTATTTGACAGAGAGAGATCACAAGTAGACAGAGAGGCAGGCAGAGAGAGAGAGAGAGGGAAGCAGGCTCCCTGCCGAACAGGAGAGCCCGATGCGGGACTTGATCCCAGGACCCTGAGATCATGACCTGAGCCGAAGTCAGCGGACTAACCCACTGAGCCACCCAGGCGCCCCCAGTGGTAGAATTCTTGCCTGCCAAAAGGCACTAGCCTCAAGTACTCAACTCTTTTTCTCGTTTGTTTTTTAAGTTACAAAGTTACGCTCTCATGGTTCTCTCTGAAACACCAGAAATAACTTTTAAAAAAAATTTTTTTAAACTTAGGAGAGGAAGAAACAGTAAACTGTTTATATTTTAAAACTTTTGACCTGGGACGCCTGGGTGGCTCAGTTGGTTAAGCAGCTGCCTTCAGCTCGGGTCATGATCCTAGTGTCCTGGGATCGAGTCCCACATCGGGCTCCTTGCTCGGCGGGGAGCCTGCTTCTCCCTCTGCCTCTGCCTGCCATTCTGTCTGCCTGTGCTCGCTCTCTCTCCCTCACTCTCTGACAAATAAATAAAATTAAAAAAAACAACAACAAAAAAAAAAACTTTTGACCTGTTTTCTGGCCATCTGATTCTAGAAGTTACAATTTGGCTTGTCTTATTCTATGTGGCCAAGATGTGCCATTTTTAAAACTGAGTTCCTGATTCTAGAACCACTATATGGATGCAAATTCCTTTACTGCCCACGTCTCTTTCCAAAATCTTTGGACTCTCCTAACTTCTCTAACACCATGCTACCTTCATTGTAGGGCAGATGAACTCATCTGAAACAATTCTAAAAGATCAAGTCTACTCAAAACATTTTTTTCAAGGTAGAAAGTTTCTTCACTACACCCACGTATTTTACAACAAAGAAAAACTCAAACCAGACAACTCAATGACAAAAAACAAAACTCCACACATAGGCATGTCAGGTAAGCAAGCGCGTATTCAGGTCTCCTGAGCGTCAGCGCAAACACAAGTCTGGCACCACCTTTCAGTCACAGATGCCTCAGACTCAACAAACTGCACATTTATGCCCATGGGACTCAGCTATACAGATAAATACCTCCCCAAGTCCTTCTTGCTCTGCCACCAGGGGCCACATATGGAAATGATGGGGCTGCATCTGCTAGAAATGCTTTGTAGATATACAGCAAATAAAAATGGTTTCTAAAAAGTTTGCTTTAAAACCCAACTCAAACCGGCAGCGTTTCATTCAACTAAATTAACTAGTAATATGGTTAAAGGAAATTAAGGGGGATGAGATTATTCTTTTTTTTTTTTTTACATGTCTCTGCAGAAGGATTCACTGGTCTTTACTGCAATAGGAAGATTATTAATACCTGTACATATTCTTATCATCTTTAGTAACAATAGGTGCAACTACTGGGTAGTTGAAATATATGCCTGACATATTCTTAGGACCAAGTGCTTGATCCACAAAGATTTGAGCCCAGATTTCCTGACTCCAGTATGGATGTGTTAGTCACTATGCTGCTCTGTCTCCAGTATTTCCAATCACATTAAGCCCCATTCATACTATGTCCTCTTTGATGATGGCAGATCTCACCTAACTATACTACCCATAAACAGAGAGACAGAGAGCCAGCAGGCAGTTGGAAATCAATGCCTACTCCCCTTAGGGAACATTTAATGTACAAAAAGGGACAAAGATAAAATTTTCAGTCTTCTTTCCACAATATTGAACTACAGAATGGCCAGATATTCCTTCCACCTTCAGAGTCTACAGTGTGTTTAGACAAACTTTCATCACCTTAAGGTCGTATGACTCTAGGTTGGCACCAAGGTGGCCTGAACCTTCCATCTACAACAAAACTTCAGAAGTCAGCTACAGTGTGAGCACTACACAGAGAACTCTGAAGACCTTCCAGCTGTCTATCCTTGAACCGGCTCGACCCCATGACTAAACACAGGTCTTTAGCAGAAAATATAACTAGAATCGACAACAGGGGCTGACAGTGAAATACCAGTTGGGTTTAGACTTGACTCTGGAAGTAGTTTAAGGCTTCACATTTGTTCTGGTTCATTAGAACTCAGAATCTCAGAGCTGAAAAATATCCTACTTATCACTTAGGCCAAGCCCTTTATCTCACAGTGGAACAAGCCGAGGCTCCTATGGTTAAAGATTTGCTCATTTTTATACCACTAGTTAGTGGTAAACCCAAGCTTTGTTCCCAGACCAAGGCCTCAATGCCAAATGCTATTTCCCATCTTGCTGGCTCTGGTCCTTTCTTTCCAACAGACTGTTCTGTATTCATTCGCTTCCTCATCAGGGCAGATTCTGCTATACAGCTGCAGTTCCTCCGAGCGCTTTCCTACGTGTTATCTGATGCAAGCCACTACATGGGGATCTGTGAGGCTGACCCTGGAATGCATTACAGGGTTTGGTTCAGAGAGCCAGCTTCCAGGCAGCATGAGGCCCCTCCCACTGTGTCACAGAAGACAGGGGGAAGGGCAGCCAAGAAGAATGGGAGGGAAGGGGAGGGAGCAGGAGACAGTCCCAGTTCCAGCCTCTTCATCCTATGGACTCAGGCTTTCACTGTGGCCCTGACTTACCCTGACCTTTTCAAAAAAACAACTTCAATTTTGGTTTACAAGACCCTCCCAGGAGGGGAGAGGAGGGGAGCAGAGGGCAGGGGAGGGGAGGGGGAAAAAAAGCAAAAAGTGTGCTTTTTTGGAATTTATCAAATAGCTAGAGTTCCTCTTTTCCTTTCTTTCCAAGCTTTTAGCTTTAATTTCTTAGAGACATTTTCAGACCCCTTCCCAAGTCCTAATGGGGTATATACCACATCGATTTCTGCAGCATTCTATGCACTAGAGTAATACACAACTGACTTTGGTTTTTCTACTTCAAGGTCTCAGTAAATGACAACTTTTATCTACCAGACTTTATATAATGAAACATAAACATACCCCAGAACTACCTACCCCAAACCATGGATATTTTCAGTGCCATTAACTGTGCATACAACATCTGTGCCCTGGTTTTTCTAGTGTTCCACAAGAACTGACACAGGTAGTGATAATAATTAATAACTCTGATATATTGGGAACTAAATGGTATTAATAAAATGTTTATAGGCTCCCTAAATAACTTTCTCCCCACTCAATTCACAAGAGAAACTTCTCCTGATCAAGCCAAAGCTACACGGCTCTTACACTCATGGTGTGAACATATATTCCCAGTTCTGAAATGTTGTTTTCTGGTTTGTGGAACTTTGAAAACACTCCAGATGCTGTTTTATCAATTTGCACCTGCAAACATTTGGGAAACACAAGCGTACACCTTCCAAAGTCAGAAGAATACACTTTCCCAAACACAGCTGTAACTCTGACTTTCAAAACCCAAATGCTACCAAATATTCTTCACTAAATAAAAAACCAATAAGTTAAAAAGTTTTCCTTTCAGCAATAAAAGCCTAGAATAACGTTAAGGAAATAGAGGTACTCTACACCAACAATGAAGCATACTCCATACATGATATTCCTTCCTTTTTTTTTTTCCCCTCTTATTCCTCTTCCTCCAATTTTGGTGTACCACTTCTCCCAGATTTTTTTTTGTTTTTTTCATCCTTTATCTTTGCAGGACTCAACACTCCCTTAGAAATCACTTGGTCCTAACAACAGCACAGAGGATCAGAACACAGGAAACCTACCATCTACAATCCCCAAAGCCTGGGAATCCATAAGAAGAGGCCTCCCCAACCCAGCACTAGCTCTAGCCATGACAAAGAGCAGGCCCCTCCTTCAATGAGACCTGTGACACTTTAAACCGAGTACAAGTAAACACACTCATCGTTTCATGACCTTTTCAAGGAGAATGACATTTTTCTTTTGGAATACAAGCTATGACCCCTAGTCATTTGTGTAGGCCAGAATGACCATGTCCTTAGAAAGGAAAAATAAGCCACAGAACTATTAATTCTCTAAAAGGAAGTGTGTGGATTTTAATCACAGTGAAGACAACATCTCCTGAAGGCATGTATATGATTATATTTATCAGAATCATCTAAAACCTTTTTCAAGTATATATGCCCCCAGGCATGGCCTACATATTTAAGAGATAGTGCAACAGCCTTTTTTTCTCTCTCTCCATTTTTAACATTCATAAAAATGATATGTCTAAAGCAAAACCATGTTTTGAAGGTGGTCAATGGTGGTCCTTTATGAGAAGCTGCATGGCCAGGGCAGGAGATGTTTATCAGTCTTCATATTAAATCAATGGTTTTAAAATTTATAGGAACAGTTTGGTTTAATTTTTTATTGGTAATTTTTTTTGTTTCAAATTAGAGTTGTCCCTTGAATAATGTGGGGGTTAGGGTGCTGACTCCCCTCCCCTAGGCAATCAAAAATCAACATATAACTTTTGACTTTCCAAAACCTGAACTACTAATAGCCTACTCTTGGCCTATGTTGTTACTGATAACATAAACAGTTGATTAACACGTATTTTGTGTGTCATATGTGTTATATACTGTGTCCTTACAATAAAGCAAGCTAAAGAAAATTTTATTGAGAGTATACAATTATAGTATTGTACTGTATTTATCTTAAAAAAATCTGTGTGTAAGTGAAACTGCGCAGTTCAAACTCATTGTTCAAACATCAACTGTACAATTTATTCATGTTACAAAACTGATAACTAAAACACATTATATTCCTTGTAGAACTTCTGGTAAACTTAAAAAAAGAAAGAAAGAAAGAAAGAAAGAAAGCTCTTTAAAGAAGACTAAAAACCACCCATCATCCCACACACAGAAACATTTCTGTTAAAATTTTAATGACTATTCTTCAGAGCTTTTTTCCCCCATGTAACATTTGTCTCATTTTAAAGAAGTCAATACATGGCTACAAAAATATACAGATCTCAGTGTCCTAGAATTTGCCAGTATTCAGTCTTAGCAACACTGACAGGTGACCTCTGCCATATATAATTGTTAGGAATAAGCTTTAGGCAAGATTTGTTTTCTAAACACCTTCGCATATAGCTAGATTTTCACCTCCTACTTGAAATGTTTCTAATCAGGAATTTAGAAAATACTCACGTATAATTTTAAGAATATTCCAAGCAGCCCAATGGTTCAACCCTAACCTTGCCAACTCAAGCCTCTGTGGAAATCACATAATGGCACATGATAACAACTCCTTCAGGATGTACTGCACAATTCATTTTAGTATGACTTAAATATGATGAAAGCATAATCTTTACCTAGTTCCTGCACCTTCAAAGGTGAAGCTAAAAAGGTTAATGCTTACATTCCTGCATTATACCTCAGTTTGGAACATGCTAACTCTCAGTTATAACAGCTTGTGTTTGAAGTGTAAAAGGAAAGATCTCCCTCAACTGATATCACTTCTCCTAGAACCAGCTTTGAAACAAATGTTTCCAATCATGATGAATGGTGCTATGCCTTAAGTGCATTCCTTTAATTGGAAGGAAACAACAGTCAGGATAAAATGACCACAGAACCACACAGAGAGCAGAACCTCTTCATCTGTATTTCTGTTGACACTCTAATAATTTAAGTGCTTGTTACTTACATCTGTATAAATTGTTTAGTACCCGTCAAATTGGGTCACGCATGCTCATAGAAATTATTCAAAAATCCAACATTGTCATCATTATATGTTTATTTACTGGGAGATGAGCATATTTAAGATCTTTATGTAATTTAGGTCCCAAATCATAAATGTTAGGGAGCCATCAATGAATGCTATCACTAATGGATAAAAGTCTACCATGGAATAGGATTCTTATATAGTCTCAGGCTACTGGTAGGGCACCTGGGTGGTGGCTCAGTTGGTTAAGCACCTCCCTTTGGCTCAGGTCATGATCCCAGGGTCCTAGGATCAGCCCTGTTTTGAGCTCCCTGCTCAGTAGGGAGTCTACTTCTCCCTCTCCCACCCATGTTCTCTCTCTCTCTTTCTCTCAAATAAATATTTTAAAAAATAGTTTGAGGCTATAACTTAATTATAAAAATGGGAAAAAACCTGTTTTTACAATTAAAAAATCTGTCAGTCATCACCTCTGACATTCTTAAAACACAATCACAAATTCATTGACACTCTTCCATCAAGACTGGCATCTATCCACCACCAAAAAAAAAAAAAAAAAAGAAAAGAAATCTTGCCATTTGTAATGACATGGATTGAACTAGAGGGTCAATCAGAGAAAGATAATTATCATATGATCTCTCTGATATGAGGAATTTGAGAGGTGGGGTGGAGGCTTGTGGGGGGAAGGGAGCAAAAAATGAAACAAGATGGGACTGGAGGGGGAGACAAATCATAAGAGACTCTTAATCTCAGGAAACAAACTGAGGGTTGATTGGGCGGGGGTGGGTAGGGATAGGGTGGCTAAGTGATGGACACTGGGGAGGGTATGTGCTATGGTGAGTGCTGTGAACTGTGTAAGACTGATGATTCACAGACCCGTATCCCTGAAACAAATAATACATTATATGTTAATAAAAAAAATAAAGTAAAAAATAAAAAGATTAAAAAAAGAGAGAGAGAGTGGCATCTATATCCCTTCCCCTTGAATCTGGGCAGCTCCTAACCATGCCAACCAACAGCATATGCATTAGTGATGGTAAAGAACTATGGATGCTAGATTATAAAAGGCACTACAGTCTCTGTCTTGGTGGCTAGAATACTCTCTTAGGCTGCCATGCTCTGTGAGGAAACACAAGCTTGTGTAGGAGGCTCTGTTCCATTGTTCCAGAGGAGCCTTGCCTCTGAATCACCCCAGCCTAGGCACCAAATGTGAGCATGGAGGCCTCCAGATGATTCCAGTCCCAACCATTCCAACATCCCAGCTTATTTGCCTAGAATATTATTTGGGAGATAAACATCATTTACCTCCCAAAAATATACAACCTGAACCTAAACATGAAGAAAGATTCAAAATAAATATCGTTTTATAAAAGAACTGGTCTAGACTTTCAGGAAGCATGGTGGAGTAGTAGGATCCTAAGTTCACTTTGTCTCATGGTTACAACTCAATAGCACCCACATCAGTGCAAATAACCCAGAAAATGACCCAAAGACCGGCAGAGCAGACTCTCTACAGCTAAATGTAGAAAAGATGCCACACCAAAGAGGGTAGGAAGGACTACACCAAAGAGGGTAGGAAGGGCAAAGACACCATCAGGAGCCAAATGGACCTGCTGGACTATCTGCAGGATGAAGGGACACAGTGGGCATGGAAGAGACCAGACCCCACACCAGATACCTCAGGCATGGGGAACACACACTGGGAAGAGGAATTCCCATAACATTTGGCTTTGAAGGGGCCTGGTTTCATAACTTCTTACAACTGATGGGGCTTAGCACTTGAACTTGAAGAGTCAGTGGGCTCAGCTTTGGGAGCTAAAGGGTAAGAGGAAACTGAGTTACCACCATTAAACAGACAGTACAACAAACAACCCTGCTGAGATACAGCATAGAAACAGCAGTTTGAAAAACACCTGGAGTATACAGGAAGGAGATTTTTTTATTAATCTCAGAGCACAGGCCAGAGGGGACATGGATCTCTCGGAGACTTCTCCAAGAAAAAAAGAGCTAGTGGCACCAACTTACCTACCCTGCTTCCCAGCCTAAATATATAGACATCTGCACAGTGCCAACATTCTCCACCTAGCTTGCTAAAAGTATCCTGCCCCCATCACAGTTCTATGGACATGCTCCCCATAACCCAGCTAGCCTCAGCAGGAATTTTTCCAAGCTGTTGCAGGTCCTCTCCCATAGAGCACTGCTGTGGACCTTGCTATCACCATGCACCTTGTCTCCTCCAATAAACCCTTGGCCATAGCCCATCCAAAGTGATGCCAAAAGCTTGGCATGTGCTAGCAGCCCTGACAGTGGCCAACACCATTGAAAAGTGACTCCTGTCCCAGAGAGAGAGGGGAAGATAACTAGATATGTCATTCTAACTGCAGACATTAAGTCTGACTGCAGAACACATCCACCAAAAAAAGGCTTCACAGGGGACAACTCAGGGAAAGCACCCTGTAGTTCAGTGCTACTGTTCCTCTGGCAACTCAAGCCCAAGGCAGCTCCAGACTGGCCCACTAACAACCCAGGGACCAAACCCTGCCCACAACAGGCAAAGAAAGCCATGGCACATGACTGGATTGAGCAAAGCCAGATGAGCCATAACAGCAGCATGCAATTGATACACATTGGAGATTCCCATGAAGTGCCATGTCCTGATGAACAGAAGACATTGCACTGCAGGACACTATAAGACCTCTCATTCATAAACCATTACTTTAAAGCTAACTTGCCCAACACATAGAAACTAACAAAGAGAGTTAGACTGAATGAGGAGACAAAGGAGTATGTCCCAAATGAAAGAAAAGGAAAATCAAAGCAAAAGACTGAAGCAAAATGGAGATAATATACCTGATAGAGAATTTAAAATAATGCTAATAAATATACTCACTGGATTTGAGAAAAGAGTAAAGGATGTCAGTGAAATCCTCAACAAAGAGATAAAAAAAAAACATAAAAGAACCAATCGGAGATGAAAAACTCAATAGCTGAAATTAAAAATGTACTAGAGAGAATAAATAGTAGACTAGAGACAGCAGAAGAATGGATCAGTGACCTGGGAGACAGGGCAATCCAGTTGAACAAGAGAGAGAAAAAATAATAAAAATGAAAACAGACAAGGGAACTCAGCAATACCATAAAGGGAATAGCATTCATAAAGTAGAGAATCCAGATAGAAAAGAAAGAGAAACAGGGCCAGAAAATTTCTTGAAGAAATAAAAGTTGAAAACTTCCCAAATCTGGGGAAGGAAACAGAAATCTAGATCCAGGAGGCACCGAAAGCCCCCAACAAAATCAACCCAAGGAGGTCTACACCAAGACACGCAGTAATTAAAATGGCAAAAAATACTGATAAAGAATTTTAAAAAGCAGCAAGGAAAAGGAAAAAGCAAAATACGCAGGAAACTCAATCCAAGGATCAACTGATTTTTCAGCAGAAATTCTGCAGGTCAGACAATAGTTGCATAACATATTCAAAGTGCTAAAAGGAAAAAAACCTGCAACTGAGAATATTCTATCCAGCTAGATATCCAGCTAGGCTACCATTCAGAATAGAAGGAGAGATTTTCCCAAACAAACAGAAGTTAAAGGAATTTATGACCACTAAGCCAGGCCATACAAGAAACATTAAAGGGGACTCTTTGAATGAAAAGGAAACACCATAAGTAGGAGTAAGAAAAGCAGGATGCACAAAAGCAGTAAAACTATATTTTTAAAAATAAGTCAAAGCTGAGGATAGTTGAGGATCCAACTATTAATTTTGGCTCAGGTCATGATCTCAGGGTTGTGGGACTGAGCCCCATTGGGCTCCATACTCAGCAGCAAGTCTGTTTCTCTCTCTCTTCCTCTCCTTCTTCCCCTCCCCCCACATATGTTCTCATGTTCTTTCTCTCTCTCTTTCAAATAAATGGGTGAATTTTTAGAAGAAAAATAAAAATTAGTGAATATAAACGTTGAAATTAGAAAATGTAAAGTATGTCACCACATACCAAAACGTGGTGGGGAAGAAAAGTAAAGAATGGGTTTAAACGTAAGCGACCTTAAACTTAATATAGACTGCTAAATGCACAAGACGTTATACACAAACCTAATGGTAACCACAAATCAAAAGCCAATGAGATGCAAAAAAATAAAAACAAAGGAATCCAAGTATATCACTAAAGAAAACCAACAAGCCATGAGAGAAGAGAGCAAGAGAACAGAAAAGTACAAAAACAACCATAAAACAAGTAACAAAATGGCAGTAAGTAAATACTTATCAGTAGTTACCTTTAATGTAAATGGACTAAATGCTACAATCAAAAAACACAGAGTGATAGAATGAGTAAAAAAGCAAGACCCATCTATATACTGCCTACAACAGACTCATTTCAGACCTAAAGAGACATGCTGGTTGAAAGTGGAGACATGGAAAAGCAGTTGTCATGCAAAGAGCAGTGAAAAGAAAGCTAGGGTAGCAATTCTTATATCAGACAAAGTAGACTTTAAAAGAAATATAAGAGACAAAAAAAGGACATAACATAATCATAAAGAGAACAATCCAACAAGATATAACAATAGAACCAACCAAATACATAAAGCACCCAATAATAAACATAAAGGAAATAATCCATAGTAATTCAATAGTAGTAGGGGACTTTAACACCCAATTACATCAATGAATAGATAGATCATCAAGATAGAAAACCAACGAAAAAACAGTGGCTTTGAATGACGCACCAGACCACATGGGTCTAACAGATATATTCAGAACACTCAGTCCTAAAACAGCAAAATACACATTCTTTTCAAGTGCACATGGAACAATCTACAGAATAAATTACGTATTAGGGCACAAAACAAGTTATCAGCAAATTCATAAAGACTGAAGTCATACTATGTATATTTTCTGACCAAAATGTCATGGAACTAGAAGTCAACCACAAGAAAAAAATCTGGAAAAAAGCAAATACACATAGGTTAAATAACAGGATACTAAAGAATGAATATGTCAACCAAGAAATCAAGGAGGAAATAAAAAAATACATGGAGATAAACGAAAATGAAAACAGCAGTCCAAAATCTTTGGGATGCAGCAAAAACCATTCTAACAGGGAAGTTAATAACAATACAGGCCTACCTCAAGGAGCAAGAAAAATTACAAATAAACAACCTGATGTTATACCTAAAGGAGCTAGAAAAAGAATAACAAACCCAAAACCAGCAGTAGGAAGGAAGTAATATATACTAGAGAAAAAACAAAACAGAAACAAAAAAAGAACAAATCAATGAAACAAGGAGCTGATCCTTTGAAAAGATCAACAAAACTGATAAACCTTAGCCAGATTCTGGGGGTGGGGGAAGTGGTCAATAAACAAAATCAGAAATGAAAGAGGAGAAATAATGACTGATACCACAGAAATACAAAGAATTATAAGAGAATATTATGAAAAAATTATATGCCAACAAATTGGAAAACCTAAAAGAAGTGGTTAAATTCCTAGAAACATATAATGTGCCAAAACTAAATGAGGAAGAAGAAGAAAATTTGAACAGACTGGTTACTAGCAATGAACCAAATCAGTAATCAAAAAACTTCCAACAAACAAAAGTCCAGAACCAGTTACTATTCTCAAAGTATTTCAAAAAATAGAAGAGGAAGGCAAGCTTCCAAATTCTTTCTGAAGCCAGCATTACCATGATACCAAAAGTAGATTAAAAAACAAACAAACAAAAAAACTACCAAAAAAACAGAAGTACAGGCCAGTATCTCTGGTGAACATAGATGCAAAAATCCTTAACAAAATAGAGTAAACCAATCCAACAATACACTTAAAAATACATCATATCAACAGAGAAAGGATAAAAACCAAATTATCATTTCCATAGATGCAGAGAAAACATTGACAAGTACAATATCCCTCCATGAAAAAAAAAAAAAAAAACCTCAAAAAAGTAGGGTTAGAGGGAACATACCTCAGTATAATAAAGGCCATATATGAAAAACTCACAGCTAACATCACTCACAGTGGTGAAAAACTAAGAGCTTTCCCCCTAAAATCAGGAATATGACAAGGATATCCACCCTTATCAGTTTTATTACACACAGCACTCGAAGTCCTAGCCATACCAATCAGAGAAGAAAAAGAAATAAAAGGCAACAAAATTTATAAGGAAGAAGTAATGTTTTCAGTATTTGCAGATGATGTGATACTATATGTAAAAAACCCGAGAGATTCCACCAAAAAACTACTACAACTGATAAATGAATTCAGTATATTCACAGGATACAAAATCAATATATAGAAATTCACTGCATTTCTACACACTAATAATGAAGCAGCAAAAAGAGAAATTAAGAAAAAAAATCCCACTTATAATTACACCAAAAATAACAAAATGCCTAGGAATAAACCCAACCAAGGAGGTAGAAAGACTTATACTCCAAAAACTTCAAAATACCAATGAAAGAAATTGAAGACGACACAAATGGAAAAAAATCCATGGTTATGGACAGAAAGGACAAATATTGTTAAAATGTCTATACTACCGAAAGCAAACTACACGTTTAATACAATCTGTATTAAAATACCAAGAGCGTTTTTCACAGAACTAAAATAAAGAATCTTGAAATTTGTATGAAACCAAAAAAGGCTGCAAATAGCCAAAGCAATTTTGAAAAAGAAGAACAAAACTGGAAGTATGGCAATCCCAGATATCAAGATATACTACAAACTTTAGTAATCAAAACATTATTGTACTGGCACAAAACTAGGCACATAGATCAAAGGAACAGATAGAACCCTGAAACAAAACCACATTTATATGATCAGTTAATGTATGACAAAGAAAACAAGAATATGCAATGGGAAAAAGACCATCTCCTCAATAAAGAGTGTTGGGAAAACTGCATAATCACATGCAAAAGAGTGAAACTGGACCACTTTCTTACACCATACCAAAAAATCAACTCAAAATAAATTGAATATCTAAATGTGAGATGTGAAAACAAAGAAATCCTAGAAGAGAGCACAGGCACTAATTTCTCTAATGCGAGCCATAGCAATGGCTAAAATAGATACATCTAAAAACGTATCTTGAGGCAAGGGAAACAAAAGCAAATATTTATTATTGAGACTATATCAAAATGAAAAGCTTCTGCACAGCAAAGGAAATAATCAACAAAATTAAAAGATAATCTGCCAAATGGGAAGATATTTGCAAATGACATATATGATAAAGGGTTAGTATCCACAATACGTAAAGAACATATATAACTTGAAACACACAAACACGAAAATATTCCAAATAAAAATGGGCAGAAAACATGAACAGACATTTCTCCAAAGAAGACATCCATATGGCCAACAAGTAAATGAAATGATGCTCAGCATCACTAATTACCAGGGCAATACCAATCAAAATTGCAATGAGATAGAACCTCACACCTCTCAGAGTAGCTAAAATCAAAAAACACAAAAAACAGCAAGTGTTAACAAGGATGTGGAGAAAAAGGAACCTCAGTGCACTGCTGGTGGGAATTCAAACTGGTGCAGTCACTGTGGAAAACAAGGAGGTTCATCAAAAGATTAAAAATAGAGCTACCATATGAGCCAATAATTCCATTACTGGGTATTTACCCAAAGAACACAAAAATACTATTTTGAAGAAATATATGCTCCCCTGGGGTGCCTGGGTGACTCAGTTAACTATCTGCCTTCAACTGAGGTCATGATCTCAGGGTCCTGGGACCTAGCCCCGCATGTGTTCCATACTCAGTGAGGCATCTGCTTCTCCCTCTCTCTCTGCCCCCCACTCATCCTCACTCTCTCTCTCAAATAAATAAATAAATAGATAAATAAACATTTAGAAATAAAATTTTTTAAAAATACATATATATGCACATCTAGCTTTTTTGCAGCTTTAGAATAGCCAAATTATGGAAGCCACCCAAGTGTCCATTGACAGATGAGTGGGTAAGAGGTAATTTATATATGCAAAATGGAATATTATTCAGCCATAAAAAAGAACAGATGGATCTAGAGAGTATAATGCTAAGTGAAAGAAGTCAGAAAAAGACAAATACTGTATGATTTCACTCATATGCAGAATTTAGGAAACCAAACAAATGAACAACAACAACAAAAAAAAATAGAGACAAACCAAAAAACAGATTATTAACTATAGAGAGCAAACTGGGGGTTGCCAGAGGGCAGGTAGCGGGGATGGGTAAAAATAGGTGATGGGGATTAAAGAGTACACTTGCCTTGATGAGCACTGAGTAATGTACAGGTTTGTTCAATCATTATATTATATACCTGAAACTAATATAACACTGTATGTTAACTATATTAGAATAAAATTCTTAAATTAAAAAATTAAAAACAACACCTGGTCTGTACTCTTCAAAAGTATCAGTATCATGAGAGACCGACTGAGAAACTATTCTAAATTAAAGAAAACTGAAGAGATATATCAATGATTAAAACACAATTCATTATACTGGACTGGATCCTGCATGTGGGTAAATTTTTCTATAAAATCTATCAGTGAAGCATGCAACTCTTGATCTCAGGGTCATGTGTTCAAGCCCCAGATTACTTAAATTAAAAACAAAAAGTATCAGGTAAAAACTAATGAAGTATAAATATGGACTACTCAGAACAGTGCTTCTCAAATATTCATACACATACAGATCAGGGGTCTTGTTAAAATGCAGATTCTGGGGACACCTGGGTGGCTCAGTGGGTTAAGTCTCTGCCTTCAGCTCAGGTCATGATCCCAAGGTCCTGGGATCGGGCCCCGTGTCAGGCTCTCTGCTCGGCAGGGAGCCTGCCTCCACCTCTCTCTCTGCCTGCCTCTCTGCCTACTTGTGATCTCTGTCTGTCAAATAAATAAATAAAATTTTTTTAAAAAATGCAGATTCTGATTCAGCAGGCATGGAATGGGGCCCGAACTTCTCAATTCCAACAAATTCCCAGTTAGCCTCAATGTATTAAGACTGTGGGTCACACTTAGTATTGCAATACACTAAATAACAACATTGTGTCAGTGTCAAACTTCCTGAATTTGTCCTTGGTTTTGGAAGACACATGCCACAGTAATTAGAAATGAAGGGGGTCATGAAGAAATGGAACTTCAACTCAAATGGTTCAACAACAATAACAATAATAATGTAATAACTTCTATAGTTATACAAATGTTTATTGAATTATGTTGCAACCTTTCTGTGGTCTGAAATTTTTCAACAGAAAGGGTATTATGTAAATTAATATCAACAACCCTACAAAGGTTGCTATTTTGATTTCAATGATGCAGATGAGGAAACAGATGCCTGAAGAGATCAAATAACTTATGCACAATCATATTACTAGTAAAGTGCTGAAAGGTCATAAAGTAATAATATTCCTTGCTTTTAAATATACTATGACCTTGGGAAAGTAACAGCCTATCTAGGTTTCCTGATCCAGCTGAAAGGGTTGCACCAGACCAGATGATGTCTAGCATCTCAAACACCATGCTCTTCCCATAAGCCAATGCACCCTGCAACTACTACATCCTTCACACATTTCATCTGGGCAGGTCTTTTTTTTTTTTCCCCCACTACTTTCACGGCAGAATAAAGAAGCAAAGGTAAACATACCCAAAATACATATCCATATGACAGATATCAATGATATTTTGAATTGGTTAACTATATGAAATGTAATCTCAAAAGTTAAAGAAGATCAGAGGGTAAAACACATATTCTCTCCAAGGAATAGCACTGTTCCTCATCTGGATACCAGACTTAGGTTTCACAAAAGTAGACATCAAAATGGTCTCGGTAAAGTAATGTACGCTTCCATCGTTTGAGGTCCTGCAAGGAAAGTTGAAAGGAAAGCCTTCTCAAAGGCCAAAGACATTTTCAAAAATTTAATCCTAACTCTGAGACAACAATAACAAAAACAAAAGGTACCCATGAATAAAGGAAAGGAATTGAAGCAGAGCAAATCCTTCCAACAAATGGGGATCCCAAACTGGGCTCAGATTTATTACTAAAGGAATGGTGATCACTTGGAGGGGCAGAAAAGGATAACCAGAAACTACCACAGGTTACTAGGAACCTGCACTCAATTTCCTTTCAGGCTGGGAAATATCAACACTCTATATATACATCTAGATTCTAATAAGGCCTCATGATATGATATCTTCACATATAAAATGAAAAAATGTAGCCTAGTCAGAAGTTCCTAAAATTCGGTGGAGAGAGTCCAGGATGGCGGAGGAGTAGGAGGCCTTAATTCTGTCTAGTGCCATGAAATCAGCTAGATAGCTATCGAATCATTTTGAACACCACTGAACTAAACCACAGACCTAAAAGAAGAATTGCCACAATTCTCCAGATACAAAAGCAACCACTTTCTGCAGGAATGACAAGATGGAAAAACGCTCCTCAAAAAAGAGAAAAAGAGGCAATACTGACAGGGACCTAATCAGTATAGATATAATTAAGATGTTGGAACTAGAATTCGGAATAACAATTATAAAGATAATATCTGGGCTTGAAAAAAGAAGACACTAGAGAATCCCTTTCTGGAGAAATAAAAGAACTAAAATTCAACAAATTTGAAATCAAAAAGCTATTAATGAGATGCAATAAAAAATGGAGGCTCTAACTGCTATGGTAAATGAGATAGAAGAGAGAATTAGGAATACAGAAGATAAAATGATGCAGAACAAGCTGAGAACAAAGAGAAACTAACTGGATCACAATGGGAGAATTCTAGAGATAGGTGATACCACAAAGTGAAATAATATTAGAATAATTGAGATCCCAGAAGAGAAAAGAGAGAAACGGGGAGGTATACAGAAACAGTGACTTTATATGTAATACAATAGCACTAAAGTCCTCTTTCAATAGTTACTCTGAATGTAAATGGACTAAATGCCCAATCAAAAGACACAGGATATCAGAGTGGATAAAAAAAGCAAGACCCATTGATATGCTTTCTGCAAGAGACTCATTTTAGACCCCAAGACACTTAAAGATTGAAAGTGAGGGGATAGAAAACAATGTATCATGCTAATGGACATCAAAAGAAAGCTGAGGTAGCAGCTTTATATATCAGAAAAATTAGATTTTAAACCAAAGACCATAGTAAGAGATGAGGAAGGACACTATAATGGGAGCAGCCAAATATATAAAACAATGAATAACAAAATTAAAGAAACACAGTGATAATAATACAATAATCATAGGGGACTGTAACATCCCACTCACTGCAATGGACAGATCATCTAAGCAGAAGATCAAAAGGAACAAGGGCTTTGAACGATACACTGGCCCAGATGGACTTCACAGATATATCCATGGCATTCCATCCTAAAGCAACTGAACACACACTCTTCATGACTGCACATGGAACATTCTCCAGAATAGATCACAAACTGGATCATAAATCCGGTCTCAACCAGTACCAAAAGATTGGGATCATTCCCTGCATATTTTCAGACCACAGTGCTTTGAAACTGGAACTCAATCCCAAGAGGAAAGTTGGAAAGAACTCAAACACATGGAGGTTAAAAAACATCCTACTAAAGAATTAATGGGTCAACCAGGAAATTAAAGAAGAATTTTTAAAAATTCATGGAAACAAATGAAAATGAAAACATATCTGTTCAAAACCTTTGGGATGCAGCAAAGACGGCCCTAAGAGGAAAATATATAGCAATAGAAGCCTTTCTCAAGAAACAAGAAAGGTCTCAAATACACAACCTAACCCTACACCTAAAGGACCTGGAGAAAGAAGCAAATAAAGCCTAAACCCAGCAGGAGAAGAGAATTAATAAAGATCAGAGCAGAAATCAATGAAATAGAAACAAAAACAACAGAGCAGAACAACAAAACTAGGAGGTGGTTCTTTGAATGAATTAGTAAGGTTGATTAACCCTTGGCCAGACTTATCAAAAAGAGAAGAGAAAGGACCCAAACAAGCAAAATCATTAATGAAAGAGGAGAGATCACAACCAACCCCAAAGAAATACAAATACTTATAACAACAGATTATGAGCAACCATATGCCAACAAACTGGACAGTCTGGATGAAATGGATGCATTCCAAGAAATGTATAAACTACCAAAACTGAAACAGGAAGAAATAGAAAACCTGCACAAACACAAAACTAGCAAGGAAATTGAAGCAGTAATCAAAAATTTCTCAACAATAAATAAATTAAAAAAAAAGAATTCTCAACAAACAAGAGTCCAGGGCTAGATGGCTTCCCAGGTGAATTCTACCAAACAGTTAAAGAAGAATTAATACCTATTTCTGAAGCTGTTTCAAAAACTACAAATGGAGGGAAATTTTCCAAACTGCTTCTGAGGCCAGCATTACCTTGATCCCAAAACCAGAAAAGACCCCACCAAAAAAGAGAATTACAGACCAATATTCCTGATGAACATGGATGCAAAATTCTCACCAAGATACCAGCCAAGAGTACATTAAAGGATCCAACAGTACATTAAAAGGATTACTCACCATGACCGAGTGATATTTATTCCTGGGCTGCAAGGTTGGTTCAACATATGCAAATCAATCAACATGCTCCCTTTCATTAATAAAAGAAAGGACAAGAACCATATGACCTTCTCAATAGATGTAGAAAAAACATTTGACAAACTACAGCATCCTTGCTTGATTAAAACTCTTCCCAGTGTAGGATAGTGGGACATGCCTCATATCATAAAAGCCATCTACGAAAAGCCCACCATGAATATCGTTCTCAATGGGGAAAAAATGAGAAATTTCCCCTGAGGTCAGGAATATGACAGGGATGTCTACTATCACCACTGCTATTCAACATAGAACTAGAAGTCCTAGCCTCAGCAATCAGACAACAAAAATAAATAAAAGGCATCTGAATCAGCAAAGAAATAAAACTTTCACTCTTTACAGATGACATGATACTCTACGTGGAAAAGCCAAAAGACCTACACCAAAATTGCTAGGACTCATATAGAAATTCAGTAAAGTAGCAGGATATAAAATCAGTGCACAGAAATCAGCTATATTTCTATACATCATGAACAAGACAGAAGGAGGAGAAATTAAGAAGTTAATCCCATGTACAATTGCATCCAAAACCATAAGATAACTAGGAACAAACCCAATTAAAAAAGCAAAGTTTCTATACACAGAAAACCAAGGAACACTCATGAGAGAAATTAAGGAAAATACAAAGAAATGGAAAAAACATTCCATGCTCATGGATTGGAAGAACAAATATTGTTAAAATGTCTATGCTACCTAGAGCAATCTACACATTCAATGCAATCCTATCAAAATACCATCAACTTTTTTTCAGAGCTGGAACAAATAATCCTAAAATTTGTATGGAACCAGAAACAACTCCAAATAGCCAAAGGAATGCTGAGAAAGAAAGCTGGAGGCATCACCAATGCAGGGCTTCAAGTTCTATTACAAAGCTATAATCATCAAGAGAATATGCTACTGGCACAAAAACAGACACATAGATCAATGGAACAGAAGAGAGAACCCAGAAATGGACCCTCAACTCTATGGTTAACTAATCTTTGAAAAAGCAGGAAAGAATATCCAATGGAAAAAAGTCTCTTCAACAAATGGTGTCAGGAAAAATTGGACAGCCACATGCAGAAGAAAGAAACTGGGCAATTTCCTTATACCACACACAAAAATGGACTCGAAATGGATAAAAGAACTCAATGTGAGACGGGAATCTATCAAAATCCTAGAGGAGAACGCAGACAGCAACCTCTTTGACTTCAGCCACAGCAACTTCTTGCTAGACACATCTCCAAAGGCAAAAGAAACCAAGGCAAAAATGAACTATTGGGACTTCAGCAAGATAAAAAGCTTTCACAGAGCAAAGAAAACAGTCAACAAAACCAAAAGACAACCTATGGAATGTGAGAAGGTACTTGCAAATGTCTTATCAGATAAAGGGAAAATATCCCAGTTCTATAAAGAACTTAATTCAAACTTAACACCCACAGAACAAATAATCCAGCCAAGAAATGGGCAGAAGACATGAATAGAAGTTTCTCCAAAGAAGACATCCAAATGGCCAACAGACACATGAAAAAGTGCTCAACATCACTCAGCATCAGGGAAATACAAATCAAACCACAATGATGTACACCTCCCACTAGTCAGAATGGCCAAAATTAACCACTCAGGAAGCAACAGATGTTGGCAAGGATGCACAGAAAGAAGAACCCTCTTACACTGTTGATGAGAATGCAAGCTGGTACAGCCACTCTGGAAAACAGTATGAAGGTTCCTCCAAAAGTTGAAAATACAGCTACCCTATGACCCAGCAATTGCACTACAAGGTTTTACCCCAAAGATACAAATGTAGTGATCCAAAGTGGCACCTGCACCCCAAGGCTTATAGCAACGATGTCCACAATAGCCAAACTATGTAGGGAGCCCAGATGTCCATCGACAAATGAATGGATAAGGAAGACGTGGTATACTCTCTCTCTCTCACACACACACACACACACACACACACACACACACACACA
>NW_019154087.1:66338694-66502192 GCF_002288905.1 Enhydra lutris kenyoni
CACACACACACACACACACACACACACACACACACAAATACACACAATGCAATATTAATCAGCCATCAAAAAAATCAAACCTTGCGGGACACCTGGGTGGCTCAGTTGGTTAAGCAGCTGCCTTCGGCTCAGGTCATGATCCCAGCGTCCTGGGATCGAGTCCCACATTGGGCTCCTTGCTCGGCGGGGAGCCTGCTTCTCCCTCTGCCTCTGCCTACCACTCTGTCTGCCTGTGCTCATGCTCTCTCTCTCTCTCTCTCTCTCTAACAAATAAGTAAATAAAATCTTTAAAAAAAAAAAAAAATCAAACCTTGCCATTTGCAATGACATGGATGGAACAAGAGAGTATTACGTTAAGTGAGATAAGTCAACCAGAGAAAGACAATTATCATATGATTTCACTCATATGTGCAATTTAAGAAACAAAACAAGAGGATCATAGGGGAAGGGAGGGAGAAAAAAAAACTACAAAATCAGAGGAGACAAACCATAAGAGACTCTCAAACATAGAAAAAAAACTGGGTTGCCAGAGGGGATGGGGGTGGAGGGATGGAGTAACTGGGTGATGGACATTAAGGTGGGCACATGATGTAATAAGCACTGGTTATTATATAAGACTGATGAATCACGTAACTCTACCTCTGAAACTAATAATACACTATATGTTAATTAATTGAATTTAAATAAAATTTAAAAATAATTAAGTTCTTAAAATTCATCATCTCAGGACCTCTTTATACTAGTAAGAACTATTTATACATACTAGTAAAAACTATCCATAATGTTCTTTGGATCCCAAAGAAGTGTATGGATGTTTGTTTGTGTGGATTATGTCCACTGACATTCTTATGATAGAATTAAGAAATAAAATTTAAAAAAATATTTAACCACATTTTAGTTGATTAAAAATAACACATCCATTACATATTAACATGTTTTATGAAAAAACCATGGTTTTCCAAAACAAAAATAATTTAATGAGAGAAATGGCATTGTTTTCCATTTTGAAAAATTTCTTCAATGTCAGATTTAAGAGAAGGCAGCTGGATTCTCATATCTGCTTCTGCATTCAATCTGTTTCCATATTATGATATCATATCACCTCTGGAAAACTCCTCTTTACAACTGTAAAAGAATGAGTGTGAAAGGCAATTATCATAAAAATAGCTATGACCTCAGAGATCCCTAAAAGGGTCTCAGGGGACCCCCATTCACACAGGTGCTAATAAACCTGATTAACACAATTAAAATTATCATGCTCACCAGACACTGTTTGGAAGAACTATATTAATACGGACAAAGATTCCTCAACCTCAGCACCCTTGAAATCCTGATCATTCTTATTGGAGGCACCACCCCATGCATGGTTAGCAGTATCTCTAGCCTCTACCCACTAGATACCCATAGCAGCCCCACTCAGTTCTAACAACCAAAAATGTTCCCACACATTGCCAAATTTCCCTAGCGATTGAGATCCACCACCATACATCTAGAGAAACATTTCTAGTGTTATGCCTCAGAGCTCAGTATTTGTTAGTAATCGCTTGTCTTCATAGACAGAGGATACAAAACTGCAGAGATACTGAACAATTTCTGGAGCAAGAAGTGTGCCCAAGCAGGTTTCAGCAGATTGGAAACAAACAGACCGGAAATACAGGGTTGAAAAGAAAAAACTGTCGGGCCAGTACTTGAACCTGTATAAAAACAGCCACACAAGTACAGTATGAGAACATATGCCTCAGGCACAGCCATGAGTAGTCAATGTGGACAGTATGGCTTGGGTGAAGCCACCACCTGTCATGAATGGCAAGCTGAGGACATCTCCAACAGGATTGACAGATAGAACATCTAGAGCAAGGAAGATGTTAATCTCAACTGCATTCCTTACTGACTGCACCATACTAGAGCAACTCAACGCAATTCTGACAGCATATACCGAGATGGCATCAGATCCCACAGGTTAAGGGCTCAGTCCCATGAGACTGTATTCCCCAACCCCTGCTTCAGATGCCAGGCTGTAAGACCAGGTTTTAATCTGGGCTTCTGACTGGCTATAAATCAGAGGTTCACATGATCCACTCCTTGGGCTCAATTAATTTGCTAGCGCAGTTCACAGAATTCAGGAAACCTGTTTCCTCACTAGATTACCAGTTTATTACAAAGGATGTGAAAGGATGTAAATCAAAAGCCAGATGAAAAGATACCTAGGGTAAGGTGCCAAACAAAGGAATTTTGTTCTCATGGAGTCTGGGATCTGGTGCTGTGACATGTGGGAAGCTTTGTGGCTTCGCTCTGCTTTTGGGTTCATTATGAAGGCTTCAGGACATAGGCATTATTGATTAAATTACTAGCCACTAGTGATTGATTAAACCTCCACCCTCTCTCTTCAACCCCTAAATCAGGGGTTAGGTCTGAAAGTTTCAATACTCTATTCACTGTTGGTTCTTCTGGCAAAGAGTCCCCATGCTTAGATACTTTACAAAAGTCACCTCATTTATATAAGCTCACTTGTGGCAGAGAAAGCTTTTCAGGAATAATAAGACTCCCATTTCACCTGAAGTGATTCAGGGACTGAGGACAAGAGACCAAACTCAACAAAGATGTCCCCATTGCTCTTATGGCTCAGGAAACTCCAAGAATTCTGGGAACTGGGAGCCAGGAAGGGTGGACAAAGACCAAACAGATATTACTTGCTATAAAACACAGCACAATGTGACTAGGAAGGTGGGGAACTGAAAACAAGGTCATGCAATTTACCAGTCACCTAATTCTAAAAACACTATCATGTGAAAGAGGGATTCATTTTGTACTTGGTCCAGAGATTAAAACCAGGCCTAATGGGTTAAGAATCTAAGAAGGCATATGTCAACAGAATATATGGGGAAAAACCTTCTGAACTAATGAAGTTACATAATGCTTGGCAGTGAATTTGGGAGACGAGGAGTTCCATGTCACCAAAGTTTTACCAAGTCCTACAAAGGTAAGACCAGGAGCATGCCAAAAGAGGATCCAACACTACATGCAGGCTGGGCTTGAAGAGTTGACCCATGAACCCATTAATGAGAAAGTATCTGCCCCTCCCCAAAAGATAGTCTCACTTGCCAAGCTATTTGAGCCAAGTGCCTGACTCCTCAATATAGAAACAAGTATGTCAAGGTGACCTGTTACCCTTTTCTGCAAGACAGGATAACCTTTCCCCAACCCCTGTGATAAATTCACACTGTATCATGCTGAGACCTGAGCTCCCTTAATTCCCGCTGCAAGTTGGCCATGCTCTGAGTTCTCCTTAGGTCCCAGATGCACAGTTAATGTGACACAGGGGTGGCCCTGACTGTTATGGAGTAATCTCGTCTTACCACTCCTTCTATTCTGGTTTCCCTTTGCAGTGGAAGAACGTGTCAGATATCATATACGAAAAAGCTTTGTGAACTGTTAACATTTCATAAATGCACTCGTTAAACATAAAGTTATCCTTATTTGGCTTCTGCAATAGTGATCTTACAGCTCCTCAGCCATGGATATAGAGATGTTTGTTGAAGAGCATAATGATTAACCCTCTTGGAGCTTCGTAAGAGCCACAGCACCTATAGGCATTTTACCCTTATTTTCCTATATCCTACTATACAAAAATATGTAAATAAAATAGAACAACAACAACAACAACAAAAAAAAACCATACAGGTACTATAGTAGTAATACTGAGTGAGCACTGCTCCAAGAGACCCAAGAGTCCAACTGATAATAAAGTCTGTGTGTTGGGGAACATTGGGGTGGGGGGTAGGTGGAAATTTTAGCCAACTGGTGAAAGCTGGCAAAAGCTGTAAACTAATGTCAACGTGGGGAGAATAAGATGAGAAGTTAACTAATCACCTACAGAGCCGGCACTGTATTTTCACTTTTAGAGTTATTATTGTATGAAAATAGGCAGATAATGTGTTGCTCTTTAAATATGTAACCTTTAAAAATATTCTCTTTTCTACCTAAAAGAACATTCTTCTGGAAGTCAATAGGGACACAGAAGTTACTAAACCAATTTAGTGAAATGGTGGGACATTCCTTCTGGTGATTGCTGCATAACAGCCCTCTCTAAAGCCTCGGAGTTTCAAACCCAGGGGTCACCAAGATCTAAGGGAAGGAAACAGATTCTCTTATCTTGATGGAAGGAATGTAAAGGAATTTGTGGTCATCATTATGTAATCTGTCATAAAGAGACACATTTATTTCATTTCTTCATCTGATACCCTGTACAACCGGATGATAGTTTGGATACAAGCAAAATAATCATTCCCAAAGCGACTTCACAATGTAAGCACTCTGTCGTAAAGGTGCTCAGTAGGTCATACATACAAATACTTCTCTCATCACTGCTTCGAGTTTTTGTCATCTAAAGACAAGATGGCCCTGACAGGCCTTCATTCATGGAAGGACATGAAAGAATGTAAGGAGCTCAAACTCAAAAAAGAATCGGACTCATGGTTAAGGTTCTTCAAACTGAAGTCTGATCTCTCTAGCAATTTCCAGTTTCTTCCAGTAGCTGAGTCAAGTTGACAGATATTTTTACACTGTGAGATATAGAACAAGAGTATTTGTTTATTCCATAATGTAAATTTAAGTATGTGGTAGTTGGCTTTAAGTCAAACAAGGAGACTATAAATGAACCATAATGTCCCTATCTTAATAACACTGTTGATGAGGGTACTGACACACAATACCAGAAAAATACTGAGTCCTCCCCTCCACCCCTCAAAGATAATCATTACCAACAGCTTCTTTGATTTCTTCTAAGAAAATTTTAAAAAGTTGTTTATGCATATGCCTGCATACACACACAAAAACACACACACATAATTTCTAGGTATGTATTTTAACACACAGAAGATCCTAATAGAGATACAGTTCCAAGCCTCAATTTTTAACTATTCAACTATTAACTGAACGCTTACTATGGAACATACAATGTTCTGCACCTTAGAAATAAATAAGCATGAAGGCCCTGAGGGAGAAATGTGCCCGGCATGTTCCAGGAATGCCAAAGAGGCCAAGATGACCACAGTCACGAGGGTATGAAAGAAAAGTTGGGTCAGTGAGTAGGATGAGATTTTTTTAAGTTTAATTCACAGTAAGGGAGTACACACCAGTGTTTTAGATATCATTCAGTTTCAGTGTGTTCATTTACTAGTGCCGTATAAGAAATTACCACAAACTCAAAGCTTAAAAACAACACATTTACCACTACTGTATTTTCTGATTTGTGATGTGTATGAGAAAGGTATCCTCTCTCTCAGAGTTTCCAGGAATCAGGAGTCCAGGCACATCTTAACTGGGTCCCTCTGCTCAGGTTCTCGACTCACGAAGCCATAATCAAAAGTATCTGCCAGCCAGCATTACAGAGGCCAAACTGGGGATAAATCGACTTCCGTACTCATTTGGGTTGTTGGCAGGATTCATTTCCTTTCAGTCAGGACTGAGGGCTCTGACTTTTTGATGAACATGGGCTGGAGGCCCCAAGTTCTCTGCCTTGTCAAGGTCCTCTCTGAAGGCAGTGCCCAACATGGCTATCTGCTTCTTTCAGGCCACCAAGAACCTCTGTCTCCAGTCTGCTCCCATGGAGTTTTCTATAACAAAACCATCATGGGGAAAACAGCCCCTCACCCCAGATTCTACTGGTGAGAATCAAGCCATAGGTCCCACAGGCATCCAAGGGCCTAGACTACTGGGCCACCTTAGCACACGTCCACTCTGCTTGGTATCAGTACTTATGAGTCCATTCTTGTTAATGGGTGGCTGAGCATTTCTCCTTATGGCCATCCCATAATTTATTTAACCCTCTTCCCTGCCACTGAAGGCTTTTTCTGATTTTTTTTTTTAAGTCTTTCATACAATTTTATTTTCTCCCTTCAACCATAATGATAGGATATACAAACTTTGTCTTAACCAGAGGCTCTGTAAACACAGGCTTATTCAGCCCACTTACAGGCAAGGCAAATGTCCTTGAAATGGTCCCACCATGGAACCTGTGGTCATCCACTCCTAATCACCCCCATGCCTGGCTTTATCTTCATTATACTGTGTGGCCACTTCACTGAATCTCATTTCAGACTTTAACTTTCCCATGGCTTCCATGACTTTCCCGTGTTTTTCCACACAGAATGTGTCTGACCTTTACTGCATTGCCACCACCTTTGGGACCCTGTGCCTACTTGTCAGAACTGTCACTCCCAGAAGCTGATTCCCTCTCGCCCCTTTCCCAGAACCACTTTTTCCCTTGGGCAGCATCTTCGAAACTTGCGGCAGAACCCTCAACCCATTTCTGATTCTTGCACTGAGGTATGGTGGACATGCAATAGCAGTGAATATGCTCTACATTTTTGCAAAATCTTGACACTTAATCCTTCGAGTCCTTTGTAACAGAGAGATATGGCTTCAAAGCAGGAGGTCATTCTAAGCTTTGATGGACACGCAAACCATCACAAAAAATCTGTTCCAGCTCACATATACTCATTTCCTCCTCCAGGAGATTTCCCTCAATTCTCGGTGGAACTTTCTAGCTTTCTTCAAATAGGTGTTCTTCATCTCTTCATTTAACCTTACACACCGGTGATTTATCTCTTCTTGATTTAGGCTTACATCAGGCAATTCATCTTTTCAGATAACATTGATAATAGGGCCTGCTCTCCCACTGTATTTTCTGATGGCTTGTGGTACATATGGAAGCTATTGATTTTGGTAATTACTTTTAATCCTTCATCCCAGTGTATCATTTTAGTGTATATAAGAGCTCTTCAATCTGCTCTCTGGGGCTATCTATGTGTACAATCACACCCGTAAATAATGCAAACTTTCCCCCTTCCAGTTTCCAAACCACCTCATATCGCTTCACTTTTCTTGTCTAATAATTCTAGGACAATAGTTAATTAGTAACAGTGAGCCAAGTCACAATTTCAACATTCTAAGTGTTTTGGTAAGTAAACAGAATACTAACTTAAGGAATATTTTAGAATATTTTACATTTTTAGATCATTTTAAGGAAGTATCCACATATTTCTGTTTTACTAGAATACTTCCCTAGGAATTACGTAGATTCTGTCACATGCTTTTAGGCATCGGCTATAAGGTTTTCTCCTTTGACTTAATAATATGATATACTGTATTAATGTATTTCATAATATTGAGCCACTCTTGTACTTCAGAGATGAAGTCAACTTAGACTGAAATATTACACAAAGTATTGCTATTATTTCCTGATGTATTATTTAAGGTCTCTGCACAATATGCTTAAGTAAAATTGATCTACAACTTTATCTCCAACTGGCTTCGGCACTGGTGCCCTACCAGCATCATAAAAAGAATTTGAAACTCTCCTCTACCATAGTGTGAACCAGTTTAAACATTAACAGATTCAACAGTTGCTTCCAAGTTTAAAATTCACCTGTGAAAATACCTGTGCATGGTGCTTGTTGGGAATGGCAGCTCTTTTAAAGTTTCCATTTCTTTCACTAATTTTATTCTGATTTTCAAACTTTTGTGCACTGTGTATCTATGGTTATTTCCATATTTGTTTCTATTTATATTTGTGAGCCTCTCTCCACCCGTTTTTCTTGACTAGCTTAGCCAAGGAAATCTGTTTTATGTTCCCAACTCTACCAAAAATGCAAGAGGTTTTATAAAAAACACTTTTTTCTTTCCTAATTAATTAATTTCATCTTTTATATTTCTTAATTTCTCCAAATTTGGGGGGAAGTGGGTGGAAGTGTAACTTATTTCATTCTTACTGACTTGGTTATCCATTTCCCTCAGAACATAATTTCTGCATAAATCTTTAGGTTTTGATATTCTTGTTTCCATGATATTTTTCTAGGCATTCTCCAACTTTTTAATTTCTATTTTAATCCATGAACCATTAAAGTTTCTAAATTTCCAGGTGACCAGGGACCTTTTTCTTTTCTTCTAACTCCCAGATTTAGAGTGTTACACAGATCAGGAAAAAAACGGTCGTGTTATTTCTACCTTTTGAAATTTGGGATTTTTCCTTGTGGCCAAAAACAGATACTCAAAACCTATAAACACTGCTTTATTGTCTTCTGAGCTGCTGTAGGAAAATATGAGGCAACCAGATGTATCCTCCTAATGGGTTTTCTATTTTTCCTCAAAATCTAATAACTTAATCACAATTTGTTTCTATATGGTTAATTCTGAAGAACTTAAAATCAGAACTGAGGTTTCTTGAAATTCAGTGAATGTTCTGATCAGATAGATTATGGTCTCACTTTGATTCAGAAAAAAGTTATCATCTGTTTTATCATTAAGATTATTTCTATTCCATGCATTTCGTTCTGTACTGCCATGGTGACCTGTGACAGGTCATTTTTCCCTCCACCTGTTTCTTTGACTTCTTTTGCCTGTCTCTCTCCGTCCACTGACCGTGACTGTTTCATCAATGAGCGTAATTTTTTATTCTATTCCTTTTGACATGTTTTAATTTGTTCATTTGTTTCAAAATACTGTACGTGTGTACTGTTTTCTTAGCTCCACAAGCACCTTCAAAAAAAAATCCCTTAATCATTTTATTTTTTCAACTCCCATTAACTACTTAATTCTTCTATAGAGACAAATTTTAGTAAGTTCTTTTCTTCTCTTCCTTAGATCAGTATTTCTTCCAAAACAGATTCTTCCACTACAGTTTACGTTTTCTCCCCTCCTGCTGCAATACATTCATATAGACTCCACAGTGGGTATTTTTGGTTGGTTGATTTCAGTTTTACTTGTGTTCTAAACGGGCAGCTTTGTCAACACTTTATTCACACCACGACACCATGGGTGACACGTCCTTGAATCTCTTCCCATGTTGCGGGGGTCTGTTTTCTTCTTCTAC
This sequence comes from Enhydra lutris kenyoni, assembly GCF_002288905.1. NCBI lineage: Eukaryota > Metazoa > Chordata > Mammalia > Carnivora > Mustelidae > Enhydra > Enhydra lutris. Next base: position 66,347,567 of record NW_019154087.1, read on the forward strand.
ACACAACAGTTCTGCCTGCCCGGCGTTCTGTAGCTGGAGAATGGTGTGTTTGTCTGCTTGGGCTGCCACAACAGAACCCCACAGACTGGGTGGCTTGAACAACACAAATCTATCTTCTCACAGTTCTGGAGCCTGGAGCCCCAAGCTCAAGGTACCGGCAGGGTCTGCTGCTCCTGAGGCCTCTCTCTTGGGCTTGTCGGTGGCTGCCTTCTCGCTGTGCCCTCACATGGCCTTTCCTGTGTGCATGCACATTCCTGGTGTCCTCTCCCCTTCTTATACTGGACGGGGGGCACATCCTTATCACCTTGTTTAATCTTAATTCCCCTTTTTTAAAGACCCCCGACCCCAAAACGCTCCTCCCCTATGGGTTAGGGCTTGAACATTTTCAGAGGACACAACTGGTCTGTAACCAATGGGGAGGGGGAGGACAACAGTGCAGCCGGGGCTGCACACAACCTGGTCTTTCACCTCATCTCGGGTTTTGCCAAAATGCCTGTGTCTGTGCTCAGTCACCCTGCCTGGGCTGCCCACAATTCCAGCAGAGGTCCTGGCCCTTCAGCCCCCACCAGGAGTCTCTGCCCTTGGTGGCCACTATCACCACTTCCTATCATTCTCCAGGCAGAAGATGGAGCAGGTAAGAGGATTTCTAGATGCTCACATCACAAGCTATCAGGGTGTGAAATGGTATTCCTCTCTCTACTCTTGGGGTTCACTTTTCCCATGTTCTTCTCTTATAGAAGCTCTTTTTAAAATTTTTTAAATTTAGTCTTGATTCTGAGGTTTCCTTTCTGACTTTGTTTATTGCTGGAGATCACCGCCCTGGGCTGTCTGTGAGAGGGAGTCCATGATGCATCACACCCCACCTAGTCTCCTTCCCTGGCTAGGAGAGCAGGGTGGTCAGGAGGAGCTTCTACCTTTGTGGAATTTGCAAGTCTAACCCAAGGCTGACCGAACCATCTTCTACACCTCCCTCCAAAAAGGGATTGTGAGGATTACATATGCATCTGTTCCGTGTCGCATCTGTGGAAGGCTGAGTTAGGAGTAAAACAGATGAGGTCCATGCCAATTTTTAAAAATGTCACGTGCTGGTCTCTAGCTTTTCTTCCATTTGACTGATACCAAGGTGTTATTCTTTTCTCCTTTTAACCTATTTTTGGTTTATATTGTAAGATTTTTGAGATCTGAGCTTGCCATCTTAGAGCATGTGTTTGAGGTATCTGTTTTAGATAAGAAACAGACTATAAATACTACTGGTAAAGACGTAAGTAAAAGGTAACACACCATCACATGTAGAAGCCTGTAACTTTACTGAACTTCACTAGTTTCCTTACTCCCAGTTGTGTCAAAGAGCCACATGTTTTTATTACGTTATTTCGGTATCACCCAAGTTCGTTTCCCCAAAGCAGGGATTCCTAACTGAGGTTCCTTACGGACTCTGGTAATAGTGTATACCCTCAAATTGTCCGTAAATGGTATATATGCACTTGTATTATTTCCTTTTTAGAAAATGAGATTGTGGGGCACCTGGGCAGCTCAGTGGGTTAAGCCTCTGCCTTCAGCTCAGGTCATGGTCTCAGGGTCCTGGGATCGAGTCCCGCATCGGGCTCTCTGCTCAGCAGGGAGCCTGCTTCCCTCTCTCTCTCTGCCTGCCTCTCTGCCTACCTGTGCTCTCTCTCTCTGTCAAATAAATAAATAAAAATCTTTAAAAAAAAAAAAAAGAAAGAAAGAAAATGAGATTGTTATCTTTAATAAAATTCTCTAAGAAGTATGAAACATAAAGACTGGTTAGGAATCACTGACCTATAGTAATGAGCGGAAAAGCTGCCAAGAACAGAAAACAATGGAGAATTAGAAACCATTTATAAGAGTTTGGATTCATCCAAGTAATAAAGTCAAGTGAAAGAGTTTTCTTTTCAGTTACACGGAATTTGGATAAAGCCCAGAGGACTTCCAAAAGAGTTCAACCACAGGTGACCCTGGGCATTGCAGGTAACACAGTCCTACAGAAATTGTGGAATACAAGGAGTAGACACAAGAAACGATTATTATGCCGAGGACCCTTCCACATCAATCCATCAGTAAGTACAGCTTACTCTGAGCTTATTAGCACATTAAGCACAAATGACCTAATTCCTTCATTAAATTTTGAAAATGATGACTAATCCTCTTAGTAGTCATGTCCCGCATTTCCATCTAAACAGAAATGACATTCCAGAAAAATCAAGGATTTAAAGGCTTTCCTGGAGAAAGAATGTCTCCACTTTCACTTATTGCTGAGTTAGGGAAAGAGAAACAATTACTTCAAAAGAGGCATAGCCCATAAATAAATTCTATTCTCAATATACAAAACAAGCAAAGTTGATTCAGCAACAAATTAAAGAGAACAGGAGGCAGATACTGAGACCATACACTAAGATTATGATCCCGCTTCTGTGTGAGTTTCTGATGTACACTGTTTCTTTATGTGACTATATACAGCACTGCTATCATTTCCAAAGGATTATAAATCTTCCTCAAAACCTATTAGTCCAACCACTTTAGAGGTTTGGTTTGGCACCAACTACAGTCTGCAGCCCATGTGCACTTTTGGTAATTAAGAATAAGTAATAATGATGACAAACAACACAGCAGCTGTGCGATGATTAATAAGAACTGTCTTGTGCACACAACCAGGCACTGGCATGTGTGTCTCCAGCAACTATATAAAGCTCATGCCTTGATGAAATCAAATACAGAGATTTCCTTTCTCACTCCTACACATTCCAACAGAGACATACGTAAGCACTTTTGTACAATTTAAACTTGGAGCTATCCATGTACTAATATTGACTGAAACACTATGCATCATTTAAGCTTAAAAAGAAAAAAATATGGTCTTGTTTTTCTTGGGACAGTAGAAAGACCACAGAGGATTTTCTAACTATGTGGCTTAACTGCCTGAAATCCTTTTTGGAATGAGGCAGACTGTCAATGAATAAAGCAAGCTGTGTGACCCTGGGTAAGTTAATTTCAACGCCCCAAGCTTCTGTTTCTTGCATTAGTCTGTAAACTGCAGAGAAAATAATACTACCTAAAAGACAACAAACAAACAAACACACTCTCTCAGGGTTGACTGGCTGATTCATGGGTCCTACGAACAAGACCTAGCCAGTGACTGGAACATCAGGTACTCAAGATGGCCTTGGTGCCGACCCTCTGCCCTACACAGACTAGATGCTTAGGAAAAAGCAATTTTGAATTTTATGATTACGTCCACTAGATCTCCTGCAGGCTTAAGTCACTGTTGTAAAGGGAATGGGTACATACCTTCTGAAGAAACGACTGATTGATTCACAAAGGAATGACTGCTACATAAGTCTTCCGAGTATAGAAACGGTCTTAACCTGGCTTTGGACAAAGAAAGCTACTGGCTTCTTGAAGGTCCAAACTCCAAACACACAATCCTTGGGCCATGTTACTAGAACTCTACCACTATGTCAGAGTTTGTTACACACTGGACTTCCAGAAAGCAAGATCTGCTTCCCCCCACCCCCTTAATTTTTTGTGCCTGTCCATGCAGTACAAGGCATGAAGGAGCAGCTTTATAGATGTCTGCTGAATGAATTGGTAAGTGTATAAAAGAAATGATGCCAACACCAAATATCAGGTCATTTAACTTCCATCATGAATAATTTGAGATATATACACAAGTAAAAAATAATATAATAAATTCCTATGTCATCACCTAACTTCATCAGTCATTAACTGACAGTCAGCTTAATTCATCGACATCCCTCTATTATTTTCCAGCAGACTCCAGACTTAGAGGTTGCTTAAGAAGCTTTAAGTAATTAGGTTTTACTTAAAGTGAATTCTAGATTAGTCTAGTAGACTCCAGAATTCTAGACACTTGTATCTCTACAGTAACAAGAAACAATACTATGTCAAGATCAATAGAAGTCTTCATTATCCGGTCAAGAGAGGAGCTGTGACATAAACAAAAGGAAATCAAACCCTTCCTCTAAATCACGATGGGTTAGATGGTACTAGTAGTTTAAAAAGAGAGAGAGAGAGAGAGACAATACTACTACAAATATCTGTCTGAGGAAAAACAATGACTTGGGAGGAGGAACACAGTGTTAATATTGGATGACAAGCTCACCTAACAAATCCTCATCAAAGGCTACATATTTGTTTTTAACTTTTTAAAACTATTTAGTAAAAGGATTTTTTAGAGAAAAATCCAGAAGATTAAATAGAGAGTGCAGATCTGAGGAGGGTATCAGCCAGATAGTACAAAGCCCAAGCCAGGGTGAAAAGGGGGGTTTTGATCAGACGCCAAGGAGGGAGGGCAGAACAGACAGGGCAGGACCTTGATCTTTGAGAAAATGTGGGGCCCCCAATGACAGCACTTGATAGAGCCGAAGAGTGAGAACAGAAATAAAGCTGACAAAACTGATTCCTGCCCTTTGGGGTCATTCTCAAGGAGAAATCAACCAACTGGAAAGTTAAACAAGGAGGGCTTTTAAGGACTTTTCATCCTGTGCCAAATTAGTCCAGCGACATAAGACTGCATGGCTTGAAATTTACTTGACCTGCACTGACCACATTTGCCTCGATTCCCATGCTCCTCAATAAAGTTAATCCTGCACTTCCTAATAGGGCTGACAACACACACTTCCCCAACAGCATGAAGAAGACACTTCCAAAGCAAAAGACAAAAGGCTCTAAATCCCAAAGACAGAGAACATTCTCGTAGGAGAGACAATAACTCACAGTCACCCCTGCCCTCAACCTCCTCACCCCAGCAGTTAGAAGGTGCCCAGTGTGTAGAAGAGAATAAACACAGCAGGCCTAAGATGGGCATCCTTAGAAAGGCCTGCTTGCCAAATTGGCCCTTAGTTGGTGTCCAGGGACTAGGCTGGTAAACAGTTCTTTAAACTTATAGAAAACATTCCCTTTAAGGTTAGGATGGCCCACCATGCCCAAACTGTTTGAATTTGTGTTCAAACAGTTTGGGCATGGTGGGCCTATGTGGGGGTTATGTGGAATACCTGTTTCCCATCTGGGAGTCTGGAATTCTGGTATATGGTGGGCAAAGGATGCCTATGTGACTAGCTCCCACAGGCACTGGTTTCCAATGGGCTTTCCTGAACAGAAGTATCGAACACATGTTTCTACATTTTCAGGGCTGGAGAAGAGTCTGCTCTGTTGACCGCTCCTGGGAAGGGAGAGCATAAGCAAAATGACATGCGGACTCCTCCAGACTCCACCCGGGTTGTCTTCTTCTCTGTGCATCCTTACTCCATTGCTGTGATGAATCTAGCTGTGAGCACAACTTTGCGTCCTTCCAGCACATCCCCGAACCTGGGGGTGGTCTTGAGGACCTCAGACACGGCCACTAAAACAGGCACTACACTTACCGGGAAGACTTCAATTTGAAGGATATGACATAGTGGCCTGCTTCTTCAAGTAGACATTTTAGCTCCTCTGACTTTTAGTTACGACAGAAATTGGAGAACGTGTGGAAGCCTGGCAGAAATAGAGCTGTCACGCCCCACTGTGCGTGAGCTGAAACTGTCAACCCTTAATTTAGCCATTTTCCAGGTACCGTTAATTGGTGAAAACATTTAGTTAGGTAGGACACAAGTGTTTGCCATGCTAAAGAGGCAGGAGCTAAAATACTAGCACATGGTCAGCTCTCAGTTATCACTAACAGTTTTAATTAAAATTAAAATTAACGGTTTTAATTTCAGGGCAAGTCAGAAGAATTCAAATGAGACAACAAGGTTGCACTGTGAAAACCTGACGAGGACAAAGGTGCCTTCTTCAGTCTGCCCCAAGTCAGGTTCCTTCTGCTTCCCACTCAGGGAGAAGTCCGAGTATCAGCACATCTCAATGGAAAACGGCTGCCTTTCGTTATTTAAGGACAATGCCTTTCAGTGTGGGCTCATTCTTTCCACGGCCAAACTGAGCCATCAGTATTTTAATAAAGGGTTTCCTTCATGGCTGGCCCGGGGAAGGAACAGAAACAACGAAGTGTCACTGATTAAATAAAGCGTGAATCTGAGACGAGCGACATCTTTATCCGTTCCCCCTCCCAGCTTCTGAGCAAAAACATGGAAAATAAGCCAACATCAAAAGACAAGAAAGGCTGAGCCTGAAGACATGTTCCAGACCCTAACCTCACTTGGATATATGGCAGCTCTTGGTTTTCCCATGGTTCTAGGTTCTTAAACTGAAATTCCTAGAACTGCACCTACATTTCTTCTGTGTATCTATAATAATACCATTTCCTGGGAACAGAACCCAAAGCCTTCATTAAATTTTCAAACTGGGTCCTCATGTAATAAAGCTTCAAAACCACTGCTCTAGACAGAGGAAGGGTGTGGCACATGCAGGAGTAGATGTTAAAATGCTACATGACTGAGTGGCAGACTGAGGCCCTTGCTGCTGGGAGATGTGTAAGAACGCAGCAGGGGAGGGAATGGCTCTATCAGGTTGGAAACCAACAACTGGGAACACCATTACCTAGAAAAAAAAAAGAAAGAAATTATGCTAGAGTTGAGAGAAAAGTCACTTCTGGTTTAAATACTGGTCTGAGAAAATTGAAGAAGAAAGCTAAAGAAGTTCTAGGTAAGATCATGGGAAGAGAGCAACAGGTTCAGATTTGGACGACCTCAAAATGCCAGGTTCCACCTAAAACTCTGTTGACCGGACCCACTTGATCTGTTTCCAAAAGGACTGGACCTGAGTAGCAGCCAGCCCCAAGGACATGCCTAAGCTACCTGATAGCACCGAAATATAAACGGAGTTAAATCAAAGTTGACAAATAAATCATGCATCTGTAAATTTATCAAATTGCAGGTATAGCGCCTTATGAATTTTCTCACACTGTCCAAAGATGATTTAGTTGCGACTAAAACAGTACTAAACTGACAGAAGTAAAAAGGGATTTGTTAAAAGGAATCAGCAGGAAGTAGAAGGAGCTGGAACTCAAAACTGTTCTGAGGCCATCAGGAGTCAACTAACAACTCTCCACTTCTCACCTCTGTGAGCTTTTCTAACGAGATTCCCATCCTTCCCAGCACTCTGCCTTCTCTGATGGACCCCTGACCCACTGCCAGGGTTCCTGTAGCCTCTGGCCCAGGGCAATGTCACAGTAACTGGCTGAGTTCTCCCCCTCCAATTCCAAATCTCTAGGGGAGAGAACCTGACTCCGCCCAGACTCCCGTGAGACTCCTCTTGAGGGTCTAGCCAGCTCTCACCAGCAGATCAAGATTAGCGCGGACCATGTCTTATAAACCTAGGGATGCGGTCTACAGTAAGCAGTTCTCAGAGGCACAGGGCTGTCTGCCAGGACATATTTGGACTAAATGACTGTGGGGCAGTACAGATGAGGGGGACGAGAGAGAGGTAAAAGGGGAAGAGACGGAGTTCAGAGTCCAGAAAAATACCCTTCTCCCCGCCCTGCTTATCTACATAGTAGCAGGCCATCTTTCCAGGAAAAGAAAAAAACAAAACAAAACAAAACAACAACAAAAAAACCTTTCTTCTGCAAGCATCCTAGTCTGATGCAAGTGGCCATATTATTATTAGGTAGGCTTCAAGAGAATACATACTTCATTAATATAAGCTTCTATTGTTGATTCTAAAGTTTTTGCTAAAAATAGGTCGCCTACTCCTAGTACTCTTACAGTCTAGAAAAATCAGTTCTTTACATATTATTGAAGTGATACCTCACATGGGTATCTCCCCACTTACACTATTTGGTGTATTTTTGGATTTCTGAAAATTTATTTGAGACACTGAAACATTCTATTTTTAGTGATTTCATTCAGTCTGCATATGCTCTAGGTCTGCTGTTTCTAAGGATCAGAAGGTGGTTGCCCAGTCTATGAGCTGGGGACCACACAGACAGAACCTTCCATGTAAAGCCAATTACAGTCTAGAGTTTAATGGTCCAACCTCCAGAGCCAGACAGTCCTGGGTTTAAATCTCACCACCGCCATTTACCAGCTGTGTGTCCTGGAGCAAATTCTTACGCTAAGCCCCAGTTTCCTCATTTGTAGAATAAGGACAATGATATCTACTTCATAGACCTGTTGAGTGCGGCATTAGATGAGATCATAATGTAAAATACTTAACAGTATGAGCACTTAATAAATATCAGGCTTTGCATTATTATATGTTAACTATCCCGATGGTGAGGAACACAAGGAGAGAGAAGAGGAGCACAGCTTCTTCACTGGAATTTCTGGCAAAATTGAGCTGGGAGGCCTGACACAACCTGTCAACCCCAAAGGGAGGGCATCTCAGAAGCAGGCTGCGTGACGTACGTGATGCAGCAAAAGTGGGGTGATCTGAGGGGAGAGAAGATGGCCAGTTGAGAGGAGCTGCCCTTCCTGCCATGGCCTGCTGGGCACAGTGACCACATAAACCCCTTGGTTCTCTCAAAATACAAACAGGTCAGCACTAAAAAGAAATAAGCTATCAAAGGATGAAAAGACACGGAAGAACTTTAAGTGCATGTTAGCCAGTGAAAGAAGCCAGTCTGAAAGTCCACCTACCATAGGACTCCAACTACCTGGCATTCTGGAAAAAGCAGAACTACAGAGAGTAAAAAGACCAGTGAGTGGTGGGCCTGGGAAATGGGGGGCGGCAGGGTAGGGCAGACAACAAAAGAGATGCACAGACAGAACATGGGATTTTTAGGACTGTGGAAATATGCTGCTATTGTAATGATGAATATATGTTATAACACACACTGAGTGGCTGCAGAGACACCATCTGACAGTGATGGTGTAAGGTTAAGGGACAGGCTTTGGAGACAGGCTGGGTTCAAATCCCGGCTTGGCTACCTTCTAGGACTGTGACTTTGAGCAAGTTAACGGAGCCTCCCTGAGCCTCACCGTCCTCATTTGTGCACCAGCAGTGAGAGGATTATCTCAGGTGGATCAGCTTATCTCATCTCTGCAACCACTCTGTTGAAGTGGCACTTAAGTTTTTTCTATTTTGCACTGGAAGACACTGCCAGTGAGTGTCAACAGGGTGTCCAGGTCACACAGAAGTCACATAACTCGGTGGAACAGAAATGCCAATCCAGGGAATTTCATTTAGAGCTCACTGTGCTACATTATGTGGTCCTGGCTACAGAGTATTTCAATAAAATGTCACAGAAGGAGCTAAGTCTAGTGCCCAGCACATAATTATCCCTTTGTCAGTACTGGCTATTATAATTATTATTGTTCTCAATTTTATATTGAGAGATGTGGAAGAGATAGTGCCAAAAGCTGGGGGGGGGGGTATTTTATAAGAGAAAATAAAAATGAGCACATCCATGCAAAGAGTCAAGCCCATAAATGCCCCACACTATCCTGTCCCTTAAGGAAAGGCATCCCTCGGTACCTTCTCCATTGCTCACCTACCCATTTTCCCACTGTTCCCATCCCCTCACTCCTGGATTCTTATTTTTCCCTTTCAAGAACTCTTGATGCTGCTCATAAAGAGAGATGAACAAAAGGATCCTGTACCTCATCCTCCTTAGTTCTACACACACAACCTAGTGCCAAGTTCCAAAGCCCAGGGCTCTGCTGTGAGACCGGTCTTCACAGCTCTGCGTCTCCAGAGACCTTGGCAGAGAATTTCTGAGTGGGCCAGACCTCCTAGGCCTTCTTGCCTTTTCCAGCTCCTCAATCCTCATCTCCAACATAAACACATTCTCATTATGAAAAATATTATAAAGTCTTCCTTATATTGAATCAAACACTCACCTCCTAGCAAGTTCTGCTTGCTGGTACTGTGTGTTCACAGATAACAGAGAATCAATCTACCTCCACCCTTTTGTATCACAGCTCTTAGATTTTCTTGAGACAACCCCAGTCCTCCATCTATACCCGACACTAATGCAGAATGAAAGAATCTTGCCTTTCAAATTTTCTCTTATCAAACCACACTAGTACCCTGGGAAAATGCTACCTGCCCCCCTCCAGAGCCACACGATAGCACCAAGAAGGGACTTCCTCTATAGCAGAGCTAAATGAAGACAGCAGAACTGAGAAGACAATGTCGTCATTATTTTCTGACTTGTCTTTGAGGAAGGAGAAAGGCAGACAGAAAGTTGTCTGTGGTTTTAAAGCTCCTTTTTAAACACTCCAGAGAATGCAAGGCCCTGTTGAGGGGGGAGAAAATCTAACAGTAAAGTAAGTCTCCGTGGCTACGCCAAAGATGCCAACATTCAAGAAACGTGGAAGAAGGAAAAAGCCACGCTTCTGCAATTTTCTACTATTCTTGCCGTGGGGTTTTGACTTCTACACTGAACTGTCACTACTCAGGCAAACATAAAGCTTTTGGAAACTTCAGAGTTTTACCATTGTTGCTGTTGTTTCAGACGTTTATTTTTCTCTCACATGAAAACTGGTGCTGCCTAGCAACCCAGTGCCAGCAAAGCTAAATCAAGAAGCATTTTAGGCTGAATTTAAAAAAAAAAAAAGAGAGAGAGAGAGAGAGATTGAGATTTCTTGTTCCCACTGCATGACAGGCACACTCTAAGACTTAAGGGTTCCTTGCGTCTCCAGGAAAACAGTTTGCATACCCCCTGAGGCCTCCTTTACAGTCAAGAATGACAGAGACCAGGCCGCAGAAGAGGGTTAGGATGTGCCTGGTCTCTGCTGCCACAGGAGCAGAGGAGCAGGCTGCCCCAAACCGAACCCAGTCCACTTGTGGCTGCTGCCGGACTGCAGGCTGGGACCAACGAGGGAATCCGTGCCACCGCAGAGCCTGGGGACAGGGACACATTCTTCTAGCTCTTGGCAAAGACAGGGGTGTAGGTCTGAAACTGGAACCCAAGGTCAACAGAGGAATGCAACGTACCATTTGATACTCATCACGTGTGCATGTAATTTAATATTCTGATTGTGTTGCACACCTGAGAAGAAATGTATATTATGCCCTTCTCGTTTCAACTTTTCTGTGCTGGAGGGACACCACCTCTTCAAGGAGTTTGCAACATATGTTACAGAGATGGTTACTGAAGAAACCTCAGAACGGGAACGTAACATCAGCCTTTTCCACAAAGCATGAGCATCACAAATCACCTCCATTTTCTCACCAGGAAAAATGAGGCACAGGGTGCCAGCACACCCATTTCAAAGAAAACACTGTTTATTTCGACAAAGTTTTTAGAATCTTTACCGAGGAAAAGTTTTATGTAAATAAAATGTGATTATCTCTTGGTACCCCGGGGTCCACAGAAACCACAGTATGTAAAGGCTAACACTTGGAAACAACTTCATGCCCTACTGACCACCAGAGAATCCGTGAACATCAAGGTGAACTGCAGCACCACACAAAGCTGAAGGCAACCAGAGCACCACATCTGGCCGATCCCACTGAAAATCCAATTATAATCCTTAACAAGGTAAATATATAGGCATACCTCAAAGATATTGCAGGTTTGGTTCCAAACCACTGCAATGAAGCGAGTATTGTAATAAAGCGAGTCCAGTGAATTTTCTGGTTTCCCAAGGCATAGAAGAGCTATGTTTACCCTGTGGTGTAGGCTATCAAGAGTGTAGTTGCATGATGTCTAAAAAAACAATGTACATACATTAAAAAATACTTCATTGCTAAAAAATGCTAGCCATTATCCGAGCTATCAGCAAGCTGTAATCACTGATCACAGACCACCATCAGGAATAGAATCATGAAAAAGCCTAAAATATTGCAAGGACCAACACATGAGATGTGACAGAGACACAAAGTAAAATAGCACCAACAGACTTGCTCCATGTGTGGTTGCCACAAACCTCTGCTTTGTAAAGAACACAGTATCTACGAAGGGCAGTAAAGCGAAGGACAATAAAACAAGGCATGCCTATAATCTGGATTAAAATTATATATATTATGTAAAGTGATTTGGTTGAGAGTAACATTATATATCTTACTTTATATGAACTGCCAATTTAAATATTAACACAAAATATGACAGATAATAAAAGAAAACCACACTGGTATTAATGATTTCTTTGGTGATTCCCAAAGGTCTTCATAATCTTCAAGGGCCCTCAGGGACTTGGGGAGAGACCAGAAGAGAGTCACATTATAAACACAAATTTCTTTTATGACACTACAAATGTATAAAACAGCAGAACGGGCTCCATTTTGACAAACTCTATGAACTCCCAGGAGGGTTCTTTCCATCCTTAACTTCTTCTAAAGAGCCCCCAACCCCAGAAATTAGCTAACAGAAAACTAGAACTGAGATTGATTGGCAAACTGTGTACACACCAGGAGCTACCAGTCCTACCCTACTCTTTCCCTCCCCTGTCCAGTCTGCTCTGCTTTTTCCTCTGTTACGTTCTGTTGTGCGGGAAAAATACAACATAAATCTGTACCTGTTATCACCTATTCCCAAACACTCATTCACTGACGTCAACTTCAGCTCTTGCTCTCAACAGACATTTTACTCTTGGAGTAAATACTCCAGCTCTCCCATAGTGACAGCTCCAGCATCACTGACAAGGCCCCTTGACAACCCTAACTCTGAAACTTGCCTGGGTTTCTTCTGGCTCCCGTGTTATCGCTAACAGAAAAATCTTGGTGTTTCTCAAGGATATCGCTCTTAATCTTCTCCTAGGGAGGTGAAGCAAAGGTTTGGGGGTCAAACAACCCTTAGTTCAAACCCAAGCCTTGCCACTCACCGGCGGGGTTCCCATAAACAAGCTAATCTCTCACCCTTCAGTCTTCTCCCATGATGTGAAGGGACAATATATGTCCTAAGAATTCTGCACATATAAAGGAATACTATTACATATGCATGCAATAGGACCTTTATATATTTTTTACTTTATATATCTGTTTTAAGTATCTAGGATATCTATTTTAAGTAACTATATCTATTTTATGTACACACTCAGGTTACAGGAGGTAAGTACCACCACCATGTAGTTAGACCAAGCCTAGAGCACAGTGAGCACGCTCTCCTGTGCTCATCTCATGTCTTCTTATCGTATACTTCTTACCACTAAATCCTCTCACAAATCTGAGCCCCACATCTCCAACTATTTGTTAGACATCCAGACAGCTAAAATTTGGCACATTAAACACTGAACTCTTGCCCCGAACCTATTTTTTTTTCCTTCTTTTTATTAAGGATCCCTATATTCCTCCAGCTCTGGGTCCTCATTTGTGACCTACTATCATTCCTAACACATTCTTCTGAGACAGCCCACTGATCCAGTCCCTGGACTGTGTTCACTGTGCCTCAGGACATGATGACCGCTACCCTTGAACTCCTATTCTCACTACTATGACCTCAGCCATCTGACCAGGCTGTGATTCTCCCACTTTCTATTTGCTAACCAGCTACCACATTAAACTTCCTGAAGCAGTTTACCTAAAAACCATGAGAGGCCTTGATACCCATAAAACGAAATCCAAAAGTCCTAGAGAGGGATCCCCAACCTCCCTACACCTGGCCCGAATCTCTTTACAACTATCTCTCATGCCCCTCACCACTGTTCCCACAGAAGCTGCATTCCCAGAACACATGCCTACCCTCTGTACTTCTCTGATTACACAACTTCCCCATACCTGAAATGTCCTCTTAAAACATCCCCACCACCTGTTCAAACTCCATTCGAAAACCTATTCAAAACACCTAGTCAGGAAACATTCCAGATTCCTCACAGTCGGACATAAGTTCTCCTCTAAAGTCTCTGCATCGCTCTGAGAGCGCTATTCTCGATGGCATCCTGCAGTTACTGGTGGAAAGATCTTTCCCCTGCCAGACTCTTCCCCAAATCTCACATCACATCTGACTCCAAGCAGGGGCTCACCACAAACATACCGCACTGATCCATAAGAAGTACACTTTATCAAGAACAAAACTTATGGGGCATCTGAGTGGCTCAGGTCATGATCCCAGGGTCCTGGGATTGAGCCCCACATTGGGCTCCCTGCTCAGTGGGGAGCCTGTTTCTCCCTCTCCCTGGGGTGCCACCCTCTCCCCCACCCCCACCCCCACAAGCTCAGGCTCTCTTTCTCTCTCAAATAAATAAGTAAAATCTTTAAGAAAAAATATTTACATAAAGCTCATAAACTATAAGGCGCAATCCCCATTTGAAAATCTGTGGGAACTTCACAGTACCCTTTTCCACCTGGGAAATGCAATTTTCTGGTGCGCACGGAAAAAAAGACCTTGATAATATTTTTGGCCCGTAAACGCTTCTTTTAAAACAACATCTTAATGTATTGTGTGGGAATGAGGCCAAAACATGTGGATTAAGTTTCCTATAGAGTACATATGGGTTTTATGAAAACAGCAAAGAGGCTAGGATAAAATGTGATCTCTGAGGCAGATTAACTTGGGTCTTTTTCTAACTCTAAAATTAATCTAGAGCTTTCTTGCCATAATTATACGCTGAAAATTTCTTCTTTTGCTTTAGTGACGTTCCTGGTCAGAGTCAACATTTTGCACATTCCTAAGATTAAAAAATAAGTAACTGAGGAAAAGAAAAGGCCTTCCTTCGATTGTCACTTTCCCCTCTGTTCTCCTTCATAGAACCTAGGACTCTTTGTTCCCTCTCTCATTGCCCTTGTTTGCCTCCCTATCTATCAGAACACTTTCTTCCCCCAGGGGACTCCTCCTTTTAACCCTTCTATCCTCCTTCCTCTCCCTCATTTTGTTCTCGAACATTTACTAAGAGGAATCCTATCCCTCCCTCAGCACATTCAAGTCAAACACAAGATCTTTGGGTGGTAAACATGGATCAGTTGCCAAGGAAACCTCGGGCTCCTATGGGTACATGCGTCCATGGGAAGTTTTCCTGCACAACCACCCTCGTCAGCGGAAAGATCCTTCCTCATAGCAGAGCCTAGACTCTGAAGTGACGTCCAGATGAGCAAGAACAAAGAGCTGGGAGTGAAAGCGGACAAGGATGAAATCGGAGAGAAAAGAAGAGGAAATGGAGAAATTAAGTTCTCAGAAATATGAACTAATCCAAGCTAATAGCTCCCCATCCCAAGCAACCCTGTGCTTCCGAACCTAAACCCAGACACTCAGTGGAGAATCTGAAACTTGGTATCCCACATGCCCCCTTCCTGATAGGAAAGTCAGTGTGTCAACTCACATTGGCCAGAGAATGCTAGGAATGCACGGTCAATGTGCATTCATAGCATTCTCTAGCACAGCCACAGAAAGGCAGAGGGGAAAAGGGAGAGCCCTCTCCTTGGCTCTGTGGAGCTCGATCTCTGACAGTGGGTGCAGTTTCATTGCCATCGTTCTTGTAATTGGCTCGCCGGTGCCACTTGGAAATTCCTGGAAGATTTGTTAACAAGGTGGAAGCAGCACTATCGACTTCCCAAGCAGAAAAATCATGAACTTATTTTCTCAGTTTCAAATAAGAAAATAGGAATCTGCAACATTCAATGGAGAACATTTTATCTGAGAGCAAGACCCAGAGCCAGTATTTTCACAAATAAACTGTATAAAAGTTGCCTAATTGGGACTTAATCTAAGGACAGTTGTATCACTAAACACTATTTCAAAGCTTGTGGGTTAAATTATTTCTTTTTCTTATTAAATATGTATTTTTTTATTTATTTGAGAAAGAGAGTAACAAGCAAGGGGAGAGGCAGAGAGAGAGAGAATCTCAAGCAGCCTCCATGCTGAGCACCAAGTCCAATGTGGGACTCGATCCCACAACACAGAGGTCATGACCTGAGCTGAAACCAAAGGCTGGACACTTAACCAACTGTGCCACCCAGGTGTCCTTAATTATTTCTTTTTCTAAAATGATTAGAAGCCATCTTTACTTAAAGCTATCTAAAAACAAACCACGAGCTACCTAAAAACAAACCAAAAAAACAAACAAACAAAAACAACAACAACAACAACAACAAAAAAAGGAACCAAACTTTCTACTTCCATAAACAAGCTACTTTTACTATACTGGGCAAGAAAATCTCTGACCAGCTTTAACATTTAACTCTTCAGTGGGAACTAATATTCACACAAGATACAATTGCTCTAGCAAATAGTAAATGCAACGAGGTTCTTGCTATGATTTGCTCATAGAGACTACACCTCTGTTTCTCTCTTTCCCACTTCTCTGACCCCCTTAAAATTTCCTGAGTTCATTAATTCATCCAATAAATATTAACTAAACTCCTACTATGTACCAGGTACTATTCTAAGTATAAAAAACAATCTCTGCCTCAAGGATGTGGCAGGGAAAAACAGATGTCTAGGACAATAAATAAACTATATAACAGGTTAGACAGAGATAAGGGCTATGGGATACAAGTCCCAAAATGGGGCTCCACCTCCCAGACTGTGAGCTACTCTCCATCAGGGCTGCAATGTTCATCTTCATAGCCTAGCACCTCATACATGCTCAGCATATCAGCTGAAAACAAACTACAACAAACCTTTAATAAACAAATGAGGAACCAAGCATTTTAACAATTTTCAAATTCCCTATCTTAAAAGAATTGAGGAAAATTATTACCGAGGTCTGGATCTATGATGATAATGAGAAAAAACTACATAAAAGTTCTTCAAAGAATATATCCTACTTTGAAAACTCTTGCAGTTCCCTGATTATAGAGAAACAAGTAAGATGTGTCACAAAGATTTTTCATTTTAAACCAGAGATTCTTAACCTAGGGTTCCCAGATGCAGGGAGGCATGTGAATCCCCTGAAATTGTCAGCACAATTTGGGAGATAAGGGGGAGTTATATGTTGTGTTTAATGTGACACAGACTGGCAAAAATATTTTCCCTGAGTTACAGAAATAGAATTTGAGAAATCCAAGGACAGGACTGAAAGCTGCAAAGAATCCAAACAGTCCAATATTATACTGCAGATTGTCATTTGCGTCTGGGTGAAATGCTTCTTCCTTAAACCAGTGAGATATCAGAATTTATGGAAATCCATCAGAAAACAGAAGCTCAGTGGGAACTTCTCAGAACCAAACTCATCGTCACAATAATAATAAAATCATTAATGGTGATGGTGGGGGGGCTCTTAAAGCCTAGTTTCAGATGGTGATAAAGCCAAAACCAGGAATTCCCTTAAGGAAAAAAACAAATAGAGTTTACCTTTTCATGGTTTTCAATTAAGATTTCCACCACGATGTTCTGAAACTTCAAATCCATGATGGCAGCAACAGTTTCTTCCTGTGGCCTCATCAAAGTTGGTCCAAACACCACTCCTAGATTTGCCACAGTCATGAGGTTCTGCTTGGAGTGATTCGAAACACTGGTAGGGAAGGGATGGGGTTGAAAGTCTGTTAATAGAGAGACAACAGCTGGGGAACGTACAATCTTCCACAGCTGTGTGTTTCCTTAAAAATCAAGACACTCAAATGTCCTTAATCTCTGCTTCTGAAATAATAAGATCTGACAAGACCCTAGGGGATGAGGCCCCTGCCTACCATCCTGCTACTCCTCTCTTCTCGATGCTTTACTCTAACCATAATGGCTTTCTTAATAATTCCATGTTTATGTTAGGCTTGTGTCCCTCTGAAGACCTTCTGTTACCATTCCTTTTTACTTAGAATATCCCCTCTTTCCCCAGACTGTTATATCTTTGGCTTCCACTAATGACCAGATTGTATGGCACCTTTGTAAGAATTAGCTTCAGAAGCACAGAGAACTTGGTTAGAGCTCCCACATTTACCCCTTTGGCCCAATACATTGTGCAGTGAGCAACCCAGACAACTGTTCTCAGAAGCACTGATGCTTAATTCAGGTCTCAATTCAAAACTTGGTTAGAGCTCCCACATTTACCCCTTTGGCCCAATACATTGTGCAGTGAGCAACCCAGACAACTGTTCTCAGAAGCACTGATGCTTAATTCAGGCCTCATCCTCAAGATACCTTCCATAATAACCCTCTTTATAGTCCCACACCCAATATATATTCTCTATCTCCTCATTCTATTTTTTAAATCACTTATCACCTGAAATTATTTTGTCTTTTTATTTGTACTCTGTTTATGATCTTTTCCCTCTTATAAAGAAGGGACTCCATGAAGCAGGGAATTTGTCTATCTTGTTCAACTATGTATCCACTAGCACCTAAAACGGGCATTCGATAAATATGTGTTGACTAAATGAACGAATATGGTTTCACTAGTTGTAGGACACTTGGACTTGGCAGGTCATAATATCCTCTGGCCTTCAGTTTCTTTTTATGTAAAATAAAAACATAATAAAATAAACAGGATAATAAAAGAAAATTAAAAACATTCTAAAACAGCATTCCTCAGCTTCCCATTATCTCCAAATTTCTTTAACTACAGTGATCTAAGAGTCATTTGTATATGAAGAAAGGGCTAATTTCTACACTAAATGATCAGATTTTGCTCGCTTTTTAAAGAGGGAATAAAAAGACTAAAATGGATCCTAAGAAATAACTACCTATTACTGGATTAAACTAACTTAAAGGCCATGTTCAAACTTAGGTAGGTGTGAAACCAGGCTAAATTCGCTAACAGACTTATAATCACATTTCCAGAATCTGTGTACAGGGAAGTGTATAATATTCTCTTCTTTTACTTCCAATCAAACCCCAAGTTGCTGGCAGTGATGTTAAGCAAATAATTATACGACTTCACAAAAGCATCATATTTCAATGTTCTTGTCCAAAACATACACAGTGAGTCAACTGTCCGGCCTGCCTTTCCAGGCGTGGTCCCTGGTATTGTGTAGACAGCCCCACTTCCAACCGTCATGAATCCAAGAACCCCACATGGCACCCAGAGTGAAACAGAGAAAGTTAGGAAGACAAAGGGGCTTACTTTGTTAAGTGTTTCACCAAAATATCCAACATTTCTTTATTCTTCTCTGGCAACTTGTGTACCAAGAAATGGATAGCATTAACACGAGATTCTGGGCTTCCACTTTCTTTTAAAAAAAAGAAGAAGAAGAAGAAGAAGAAAAGAATAGTTAGATTACACAGAATCAAATACACTCGTAAAAATCAACCATGACAACAGCTCATCTGTTCAACATCTTTCAACAGAGAATGTAAACGTATTTCTACACCTTTCACAAAAAAGGTGGGGGGATCTATCTTTTGGCTTCTTCTTGGTCTTCTGTGCCTGCCCTAGGAGATCATTTCAGTGTGAATGCAATGAGTGCCTTTCCCTAGGGTGATATTTAAGAACAGAGGGCTACTACAGCTTCTCCTTCTTTCATTCCGCACTTCAAGTTGGCTCATCACTTGAAAAAGTCGAGTCACTGGGTCACTGCCCCACCATGGAATGCAAATAAAATAGGGGCAAATAGTTTCTTCCCTCTTAGGGTTGAGTTTTATCCCCCCAAAAGATACACTGAGGTTATAACCCCCTAATGTCTCAGAACATAACTGTTTTGAAAA
This sequence comes from Enhydra lutris kenyoni, assembly GCF_002288905.1. NCBI lineage: Eukaryota > Metazoa > Chordata > Mammalia > Carnivora > Mustelidae > Enhydra > Enhydra lutris. The sequence continues at coordinate 66,366,933 of NW_019154087.1, forward strand.
CATACCTGGGATTTATTTCAATCAGGTATGGTAAAACATGCAGACAGGGAAATGACAGAGTTGAAGGAAGAGTTTTATAGTTATACCCCCGAAACAGGAGGTGTGGTAAGTCAGCGTCAGCCAAGAGGCAGAGGGAAGAAGGGGAAAATGTGGGCAAGAGGCTTTACTGTGTTTTCCATGTGAAGGAAGAGGCGAGGCAGAGTAAGCAGACTCAGGACTGGTTGGTCTGAATTATTGTAGCAGGTTTTAGAGCACAGGGGCTGTGCCGAGACATCTGGTACCTGTCCCTGAGGTGACTAGGACAGGAGAACATGGACTTGAAGTGTAAGAGCCCAAAAGAGTCAGGAAGAGAAAATGGGCTCTGGACTGGTTGGCATATGGAAAGCATGCTGTTTACTACCTCAAGGAATTGGTTAGCCCCAGAAAGGGCATTCTCCCTAGGATCAGTAAGGCCCCAGATATCAAAACATCAGAATAAAAAGACATGCTCAGCATAATGCCCTAATTTGGAAATAAGGTCATTGCAGAAGCCGTCAGTTAAGATGAGATCATACTGGAGCAGGGTGGTCCTTTAATCTAGTATGCTCGGTGCCCTTATAAAAAAACAAAGACACAAAGGGAAAATAAATTAAATCAAATTAAATTAAAATAAATAAAAACAAAAAACAAAGGGAAGATAGCCATATGGAGATGGACACAGGGGAGACTATCATGTGACAGTGCAGGCAGAGATTGGAATGATGTATGTATAAACCAAGAAATGCCAAGGATGGTTGGGAACCACCACATGCCAGAAGAGGTAAGGAAAGAGCCTTCCCTGGAGCCTTTAGAGGTCGGCCCACCAACCTGCACCTTGGCTTTAGACTTCCATTCTCTAGAATTGTGAGTGAGTGAGTGAATTTACTTACTTATTGACTGAATGATTGACTGAAGCTATTCAGCAATGAGAGGGAACTAACACACTCACTTTCCCCTGAGATTTTGGAATGAATTATCCGTGGCTCTTATTAGCAACACACCCAAATTCCTTTTATTGTGTTCTTGACAGAAAATACCAAATCAATAAAATGCTTATTATTGAGACCTCCACTGGAATTTTCAGGGGTGTCACAGAAGCAACTGATGAGAATTCAGTGAGTACAGACTGCTTGGAGGCTCACAGAGAGCCGGCAGGAGAGGCTGAGGGAGGGTTTCACGTAAAAGACAGCATCTGAGTTGGGTCTTGAAGAGCAGGGAAGAATTTAAAGCAAGGCAGAAATGAGGAGTTAGGGACACACTCCAGATTCTACAAACGATATAAGAAAATGCACAGCCTATTCAGAGAGAGCACCTTAAGCTTATGGAAAGTCTGAGACCAAACTCTGGTTTGTAAAAGCTAATTTGAAAAATCTGTCTCTGCTGTTGGCTACTAAATCCGTCACGGTAAGTAAGGCTGGGAAAAGATACGAACAGAGTCAAATTTGGGGAGATATACCTGACATTTTTGGAGGATGGATTCAAATGGGGAGAAAAGCAAATTAGGAGGGAAATGCTATTTGGCCAAGAAGTAATAATGAGGCAGGAAGGGGGGCAGGTGGTGGAATTACAAGTAAGGAAGTAGAGCCCACAGGCAGGCTTCCGAATTGCTGCTTCCAACAGACAGCAAGAGCAAGATACCTGCTAACAGAAGGTTTGGGGCCTCGGTTCCTCATCCGCAAAATGAAGTTAAGAGCACTATCTCCAAAGGCCATTATGAGATTCAGTGAGGTAACACCTGCAAAGGGTTGAGCGCCGGTGGCAGGTACAGCAGGCGCTCCATCACTGTTAGCCATTGTCTCCATTGTTGTTTGCATTACTCTTACTATGTGAGCGCTCCTATGGAATACGTACACTGGACAGGATCTAGCTGCATACTGGCCATGGATCAGAAGGAAAAAGGCAAAGATAACCAGTGTTTCATGCCTGGGTTATGCAGTAGTATGGTCAGTCCCACTGATAGACAGGAGCAGAGGAGACAACGCTGGTTTGAAAGGGACAATGATGGTGGGAGTGACAGAGGAAGGGATGTGCAAGGGGCAGATATCTAGCAGGGAGCTGGGAATGGCAGGAGGCATTGGAGATGAAGGTAGCAATATTCTCCGGAGGGGCATGGGGACATCCAGCACATGGCCAAAGCTACCTGACTACTTCAGAAAGCCAGAAAGAGCATCCTGTGGGGGAAAGAGCTCCACTGGGGTTCAGTGGAGATGCCAGCTGGCGGCTAAACAAAGCACAGGAGGAGGAAGAGGAGGGAGGGCCAGGAGGTTCAATGTCATGAGAAAGTCAAATGAGAAGAAACAGACAAGGCCTGGGTAGCCAGTGGTATCAAGAGTTAACGAGGAACTGAGGAAGTGCGAGATGGGGAGGAGGAGGGCCTGCACACCCACCACTAAGCTGGCCAGCAGGGAGTCCTTCTCCAGTTATACAAGGAGGTTAAAGAGTGAGTGGCTAGAAGGAAGAGAGAGAGTAGAATTTCAGATTATTGGTTAAAAAATCAAGAAATAGAAGGAAAAGGGGAAGAGAGGTAAAGCAGATCAAGGAAGGGGAATTTGTTTTTATTGAAATATAACTGACATATAATATTGTATTATATGTACAACATGATTCAATATTTGTATATATTGTTAGATGACTACCACAATACATCTAGTTAATATCCAATACCACACAGTTATAAATTTTTTTCTTGTGATAAGAACTTTTAAGATTGGGATGTCTGAGGGGCTCAGTTGGTGAAGCGTCTACCAGGGTCCTGGGATTGAGTCCCGCATCGGGCTCCCTGCGCAGTGAGGAGTCTGCTTCTGCTTCTCCCTGTCCCTACCCCCGACCATGCTCTCTCTCTCAAGCTCTATCTCAAATAAATAAAATCTTAGGAAAAAAAAAAAAAACTTTTAAGATTTACTCTCTTAGCAACTTTGAAATATACAACACAGTGTTACTGACTATAGTCACCATGCTGCACATTCCATCCTCACGACTTATTTTATAACTGGAAGTTTGCATCTTTCAACTCCTTTCACCCATTTTGCCCACTCCCAGCCCTGGGCAGCCACCAATCTGTTCTCTGTATCTATCAGCTTGCTTGTTGTTGTTGTTTTTCTTTTCTAAGGCTCCACATATAAGTGAAATAATATGGTTTTTGCCTTTGTCTGATTTCAGGAATCTGTTTCTTCAAAATGTTGATGGTTTTACTTTTTCCTTACTGTAAGAACTAAGTATCTGTTCTGTTAACATTTTAGAAGACATACATAAAACAACTCAGTAAAAGCAATCACTAATAATTTGAAATACATATAGTAGGGAAAGAACATGCCATCAGACTATGAAGAACTACTAATCGATCCAAGAAGAAAGAAACAATCCAAAAGAAAAATGGGCAAAAGACTGAAGCAGGAGTTTCAGGAAAGAGGCTAGCTATATGACCAATAAACATATGAAAAAGTGCTAACCCTCCTTATCAGGGAAATAAAATTAAACCCACAATGAGCTACTACTACTCACCCAGCAGAATGGCTTTAAATGAATGTAGTACTAAGTTCTGGAAAAGATATGAAGTAAATGGAACTCTACGTGGGAATAATTAAATGGCACAATCACTTTGGAGAACTCTTTGGCAGTACCCACTGAAGTTGAATACACACATTCCAACCCACAACCCAAAAATTCTACTCAAAACCAAGAGAAATGCACATAAACGTTCACTAAAAGACACATTTTAGAATGTTCACAGCAGTAGCATTCTTGATAATCCCAGAAGTGAAACCATTCAAGTCTCATCAACAGAACTGATAAATGCATTGTGGTGTGTTCGTACAAAGGAATCCTATACCACAAGAAACGAGAATGAACTGCTCATTCACTCAGCACGGAGGAATGTCACAAGATGACCAAAAAAGCTGAATGCAAAAGAGGGTATTCTGGATGATTCCATTTAGATACAATGCAAATGCAGTAACCCTAACCTCTGGACCTATGGTGTCAAAAGCCAGGGGAGTGGGGCACCTGGGTGGCTCAGTTGGTTAGGCGACTGCCTTCAGCTCGGGTCATGATCCCAGGGTCCTGGGATCAAGTCCCACCTCAAGCTCCTTGCTCAGCAGGGAACCTGCTTCTCCCTCTCCCTCTACGTGCTGCTCCGCCTGCTTGTGCACTCTCTCTCTCTCTCTCTGTCAAATAAATCAATTAAAAAAAAAAGGGGGGGAGTGCTCATATGTCACAGGGACTGTGCGGGTGTGAGAAAGGGTTTCTGGGACTCTGACAATACCTTATTTCTTGATCCAGGGCTGCTTACACAGCTATCTTAATATGTGAAAATTTATTAAGCTATATACTTATTATTCATGTGTATTTCTATTATGTTTCAACAAAAAGTTCACTTGCATTAAGCTACCCATAATAAATCTCACCTAACAGAGGCTGGCACATTTTAGGTTTAATCCTTTCAGAATTTGGTTTTTCAAAATGAAATGTGTGAACCGGCTATTTCATTTAAGGTACCATGGACGTCTCTCTGTGTCATTTTAAAAGGAGCCCCACCCCATCAATTCTATGATCATCTGAGTTCCTTCCAGTGATTGTGCAGTTAAGTCTGTTCAAGTTTACACTTCCAATAGTAATGGTTTACAGTGAGGAATAAGATTTCACAACACAGGACACAGTTGTTGCTAAAGACAAAGGAAGCAGAAAGGCTAAGACATGAAAAGGCATCTGATAAAACAGAATAATCAAATCATATCACATAATGAACACTCTCAGATACAGGGGCCCCTGGGTGGGCTCAGTCCGTTAAGTGTCTGCCTTCAGCTCAGGTCATGGTCCCAAGGTCCTGGGATTGAGCCCCACATTGGGCTCTCTGCTCAGTGGAGAGTCTACCTCTCCATCTCCCTCTGCCTGCCACTCCTCTTGCTTGTACTCTCTCTCTCAAATAAGTAAAATCTTTAAAAAAAATAAAAATAAAAATTAATAAAAAATAAAAACCTCTTAGATATAGACTGAATTTGTCACTGAAAACAAAAGTACAACTACCTAAAGAGTCAATAAGGAATATCACTCAGCCACAAAAACAGATGAGATCCTGCCATTTGCAACAACATAGATGGACCTAGAAGGGTGAAATCAGTCACCAGAAAAATACCATATGATTTCATTTAAATGTGTAATCTTAAAACAAACAAAAATAAATGAACAAAAAATGCAGAAACAGACTCATAAACACAGAACAAACAGGTGGCTGCAGGAGGGGGTTAGGTAGGGAGACAGGCAAATGGGTAAAGGGGAGTAGAAGGTACAGCATAGGGCATGTAGTCAATGATAAGGTGAGATACGGTGACAGACGGCAGCTACACTTGTGATGAATACAGTGTAACAAATAGACTTGTCAAGTCACTCTATTGTATATTTGAAACTAATGTAACAAACACTGTGTGTCAATACCTCATATACAATACTTAAAAAAAAATAAAACTTACGTGATAAATTATACAAGTTTTTGTCTGGAGTTAAAACCAAGATAATACCTTACTAAATCAAAGCTGGAGGAAAATGAAAGAAATTTTTTAAAAATAACATTTTCAATTCACAGCTTTAATTTAAAAAATAAAAATAAACTAGGAGAAAATTTAAAGTCAGGACTCTGAAAAATAATAAAAATTCCAAAGGAATAAAAAGATAACTCCTTATAATAAGAATTTCATGCATTCAAAAACTGAAAATTTTGGGGCGCCTGGGTGGCTCAGTGGGTTAAGCCGCTGCCTTCGGCTCAGGTCATGATCTCAGGGTCCTGGGATCGAGTCCCGCATCGGGCTCTCTGCTCAGCAGGGAGCCTGCTTCCCTCTCTCTCTCTCTCTCTGCCTGCCTCTCTGTCTACTTGTGATCTCTGTCAAATAAATAAATAAAATCTTTAAAAAAAAAAAACTGAAAATTTTATAAAACTCTGCACTAAAAAGCTACTTCTAATTGTCTACCTTGTCATTAATAATCATTTCTCTCAAAAGAAAATATAATTTTAACATTTGGGGATTTATTACTTATTCAGAAACACAAGACAGAAATCATTTCCCACTCTCTAAGGTTAAGGTTCTTCATTTCTAAAAATAGTACAATCAGTTTTGAAAAACAGAATCAAAACCTTCCACTTCTTTCTTTGAGGGCCACTCTCACAGCCATCTTCATTTGAAGTCACACACACCTTTTTCTCAAGTCTGCTTTTTCCACTCTTTCAAAAAGAAGGATATTTGGAAGTAAGGCACTTTTTAAAAAATGTTTATTTATTTATTTTGAGGAGGGCAGGGGAGTGGGGCAGAGGAAGAGAAAGAATCTACAACAGATTGCCCGCTGAGCACAGAGCCCAATGCTGGGCTCGATCCCGGAACCCCGAGAGCATGACCTGAGCCGAAATCAAATCTAGACTCAGATGCTTAACCAACTGAGCCACCCAGGCGCCCCGAAAGTAAGGCTTTTAAAACCTACTTTTTCTCCATTTTATTTTGACGTTAATCAGAAATGTCTACTAAATGGGCATTTCCATGTGGTTGTAACATAATAATAACTTTAAGGCACTCAAGAGAAGTTTTCTAAATGATAAATTATATAATTAGATAAATTATCTTTAGTGGCCTATGCTATATGCATTTCATTTTAATTTGTATAAATTATATAATGAAAGGCATAACTTTTTAAAAATCTAGGATACTGAATTAATCATAACACCAGACCCTAACCTCAGCCAGGGAATTAGTTTACTGTAACACCAAAGCGTTTTTAATTGTGAAAATAAAAATCAGCATCCACAACACTTAATGTTTATGATGCTGTGCCAACTAACAGAGACTGAAAAAGATATGATCATAGCTTACTGGAGCTTATCAAAGATACTTAGGCAGGTAAATATTAAGTTATTTCAATATTTAAATGTCATACGTCAATAGTACAGTAATTTTAGGAAAATATTAGCGGTAAACATCCAAACACTACCCAAGGTGCTTCACTCAACAGACATCAAGTATTTGAGTTCTTCTGTGGGTGACCCTATCCACTGGGAAATGAATATATCTGGCTAAAATAGCTCAATGTCATTAGGCATTCAATTCCTTTAATGTCCAGGTTTCCAAATCATTCCCAATTAAGATCACATGATTTTCCTGCTTCCCACGCATGTTTACCAACTAGAATAGAACATTCCACTTAGGCAAATACCAGTGCCCTAGATCCTCTAATAGTTACATTTTTCATCATAAATGACTTAAGAGCTTTGTGATTATGATTTTGCTTCCCAGGTAACTTGATTACTGAAAGAAAACATACAGAACATAGCAAGACAAGTATTCTTGTTCAGGAGGAAGTATTTTTGTATGATGCCATATTAGGCATCCAAGCTTTGGTGGTCATTCTCAAACTAAGCTTAACATGAGTCCAATCCTGAATGGGTCTGACTTTTATCAATATGACATATCAAGAACTCTGAGCCTTAAAGGCTAAGACACAGACCATGGACTAACAATCTCAGAGATAATAAACACCAAGAAAAACATCCACACAGACACCTAATAGCGTTCCATAGATGGGCACAATCATTTGCATTCCTGCACAGACCAAGTAAACTATGTTTTCATTTTACAAATTTCTATACTAAGAGTTCTTTATAACTTCTCACAAGATGGATGGTATGAAGTAATAAGAAATATATACTGGTCTCTGCTTCTGGTTCCTGACATAGAACTCCTAAAAGTCTTGTGAACAGGAGTGCTCAGAGAATCTTTTGTTCTAATACTTAGTCTTTGATCCTAGTTCCTGACACAAAGCTCCGACAACCTCCACAATTTCATAAGTGACAGAGGAGTATCTGACGCCAAGCTCCCAAGTCTCTCGGAATTCCCTGGGTGATAAGATCATCTTTTACTCTAATGAGGAGACCTCTGGTGGGCTCCCAGATGGGAGAGGGTCACCTGAAAGACCAAGCCATAATTAGAAGTTCAGAATTTTCAGTCCCACCTCTCATTCTCCAGAAATGGAGTTTATAATCCATCATGTCTACATTATGACACCTCCACAAAAACAGTAGAGTCTGGTGAACTTCAGAGTGGGTGAGCGCATCTACATGGCCAGAGGGTGCCACACCCCCAACTCCAAAAGGACAGAAGCTTCTACACTCAGGACACTTCCGGATCTCACCTTATGTATCTCTTCATCTGGCTCTTCATCTGTATCCTCTATCATATCCTTTATTATATAATAAGATGGCAAATACAACTTTGTGTTTCCCAGAGTTCTGAGACCCATTTATCGTACCTAAGGTGGGAGCTATGAAACTCTGATTTCCAGCCAGTTAGTCAGAAGTCCTGCAGACAACCTGGGACTCACAACTGGTGTCTCAAGTGCGGGCAGGCTTGTGGGACTGAGCCCTTGCCCTGCAGGACCCGATGCTAACTCCAGGTAGACAGAATCAGAATTGAATCTAATTGTAGGATGCTCAGCTGGTTGCAGAATTGGTTGGCGTGGGGAAAAAAGCCCACACTGTTGGTGACCAGAGGTGTCACAAGTGAAGTATTTTGTGTAGTGAGTAAAGGAGAAACAAAGGAATGGTTTTTCATACAGAGAGACTCTAGCTCCTTTCGGCAATTTTAGTTAACTTTCTCAGCTGAGAGGGTTAACTCTCTTAATTTTCTCTTAAAAAAATAATTTCCCAATGTATTCAACACTGAACAGTCGGTATTTTTTAAGAATGAAGAACAAAAAATGTCTGTCTTGTGGTGACAAAAAAGAAATAAAATTCATATTTGTATGAGGCACTCCAGAAATTAACCCACAGGTTCTCAACAGAAGCCTGCAGAGAAGAAACTGAGGAGAGAAAATAAAGGGACCCAAGAGAAACCTCCAGAACTTTCAGCAGGGAAGGCAAAAGAGACCATCTCAACAGCCCAGAATGGATGGAAACCACACTTGACTGAAAGGAATCAAAAATTTGTTTCCATGCTGGTGTGAGAGGCAATAACAAAGACTGGCGATGCTTGATAATTTTAGCAGTCAGCTCTGCTAACAGACACTTTTGCATAACAAGGTCATCTGTGCCGTTGTTAATGGAAAATGATAGCCTGACCACAGTCCCAATTTTTCCAACAATATTCAAAAGGGGAGACTAATTTTGGCCACCTGACTTCTATAACTGTTTTTATGTAATTCTTGCAAGTCCATGTGCAGAAGATGAGAGAATTTGCTCCCACACTCTTTCCTAAGACAGGCACAGTGAGGACCAAGAGGGGGTACTCATAGAGACTCAAATAAAAAATTAAAGACCTCGCTGGGAATACTGGATACACCAGTTTAACACGTGTACTTTTCTCATTAAAGAAGGTAACTACAGGTCCTGTTCCAACCGCAACTCCACTTGGGTACAAACACATGCCAGTAATTACAGTAGCTATAGTATTTCCCCTGGAACAGGGACTGTTATTCAAATCATTGTGGAGACTCTTTTACAGCAACCCCAGAAAGTCAGGAGGCCAAACACAAGGCACCGGGCTAGTAGGCGAAGCTACCACATCCCTCAAGGACGGCCTTGACAAACTCTTTAAACTCCCTTCCTACCGCCACAAACGCCATTACCACTCGCAAGTTTCTGCCTCTTATGAAGCCTTCATCTGGTGAAAATCATTGACATTAGAACCTCAAACACACCAGCTTCAGTTGCAAGGCGTGATAATCATAATGACACTAACTTGTGGTAATTTAAAACCTTACTCCATAATCACTTTATCTTTCTCCCATTCTCAAAGGATTTTAGATGAAAACTGGCACTCTTCTGCTTTTTCCAGTCTCTAAGGCGAACAACATGAAGCAATTGTCCTCCAACTAGAGTTTAATTTCTCTTTTCCCTGCTTGCCAAAAATGCCACAGGGAAGGAATCAAAACAACTAAGTGTTTGCTTGAGTTTTTGCCAAGAAAACTTTCCCCCACTTCCTTGATCACACAAATTCTCTTAAAAAAAAAAAAAAAAAAAATTCGTCTTCCACGTGAAAACAGAAGTGGGTAGACCCATATTTTTGCCTTTTCCAAAGGCCGATTTTATAAGCACAGTCTAGCTGGGCCTACACATTGCTTCTCTCTATAACACACTAGGAACCTTTACCCAGGCTGCCATAAAGACCTCACAAGAAGATAACGTTTAAAGCAATGTTCAGGCAGCAGTAACAGAGGACCCAAAGGGATTGCTCTAAATTTTTCAACAGATTAAACTATGGAATACATCCAAGGGGGAAGAAAAAAAAAAAAAAAAAAAGGAAATGAAAATACAATTATAGCTACTGTCAGTGCACCTGTGAAAACCAATCCTGCAGGTTTTAGCCAGTGGAGCTAAGGTTTTGAATTTTAAATAAAGATCCCTATAATCTGGCAAGTGACTTCACATGTCTCAACCTTCATCTCCTTAACTATTAAATACCTCACACCAATGTATTTCAGACGACTCTGATGATTAAACACCATGTGTCAACACAAAAACTGAGGTGTACGAAACAAAAGAGAGAAAACAAGACAGCTTCAAATGAGTATGACTCACGAAAAATTTAATCACAAATTAAAATTCTACCAACTATAGGCCTTTTTTATTTAACTTTTTATCACATATAATTCACTATCGGATACTGTGTGGGCTTCTGGCATTATCTCACATTACTCCTTCTGCCTGTAATTTCCATCTAAATATCTTGCTATATGAAGCCATTTCCAACCTGCTAATCTCTCCAAATCTGCTAATCTTCCCCAACCTTCTGCAAGTTAAATACTTCTGCGTTCCCAAAGCATTTTGCTCAGGTTATGATTCTAGATTTTATGGGTTAATGGGAGGTGTGTGTGCCCCAATACTTGCTGGAGAATGGACCCCTGGGGGCAGAAATCCTTTCAGGGTTCCACATACCCAGTATCTAACAGTGATTAGCCACAGTAGACAATAAATAAATGTGAATGAATGAATGAATGAATGAATATATCAATAGTCCTGCTTTTTCACCCTCTAAAAGATGAAAGAGATCAAACATCTTCTAATGTGATTTCTATTTTTAATACAGATTACAAGAACATTAAGTGAGATTCTTCACGTGGAAACTTTAGACACACTGTCAACCACTACACCTCTACATAATACTTACTGGCTGGAACGATGAAATCTCCATGTAACTCATAGGTCATAAGAGGCTCTGGAAGACTCCTGTATGAAAGGACAGCCCAGAATTACCAAACACATACAAACAGGTCACTGCTCTGTGTCCATTTTTTATAAAAGGTTATAAATGTCACGTGCATTTCTCAGTTAATGTGTAGAACTTTCCCTAAGAAATTTTTTACATATCAAATAGATACATAAATCAAATGGATTATTTATTATCTGTACCAGGCACTAACAAAGTTTAACAGCCACAAATCCTTATCAGATTTAATCACATCATATTTCATATTTAATCTTGGAAAATACCTTTACAAACAACTGACATTATATATAAAACTTCTTTCCATGTACAACTTATTTAAAGTCAAACATTCTGTCCAACCAAATATAAGCATATAGTTTTGAAAATCATCTCTAGGATATTAACTGAAGATCATGCTATAAGAAAACATTAAAATCTTCCGGAGAAAGACAACTATCATATGATCTCCCTGATATGAGGAAGTGGAGATGCAACGTGGGGGATTTGGGGTGTAGGAAAAGAATAAATGAAACAAGATGGGATCGGGAGGGAGACAAACCCTAAGAGACTCTTAATTTCACAAAACAATCTGAGGGTTGCCAGGGAGAGGGGGGTTGGGAGAGGGTGGTGGGGTTATGGACACTGGAGAGGGTATGTGCTATGGTGAGTGCTGTGAAGTGTGTAAACCTGGCGATTCATAGACCTGTACCCCTGGGGCTAATAATACGTTATATATTTATTAATAAATAAATAAATTATTAAAAAAAAGAAAATGTTAAAAACTTTAAACAAAGATCATATCCTTTCCTCTTACAAATCTCTATTACAGAAATATGTCCATTTTTGACCTATGTGTACAAAATAAAAGAGATATGAAATATGTAACAATGTGAAAAATGCCCACATAATTTTAACCTTCTACCAACCAGATAACACAAATGGTAGTGTATTTTGTCCTGCAGTCAACAGAATGCTGCAGTTCAGTCAATCTGTATACATATCTTAAATTATAAAAAACCAGATCTCTGAACTCTGTAAAAACACTTAAAGAACACTTAGACAAGTATCAATCTGCACAGTCTTCCTGGAGGGCAATCTGGCAAGATATTAAAAATCTTTAAGAGATTTAAATCGTGTAACCCAGAAATTCCTCTTCAAATGCTTAAGAAAAAAGAAAAATCAAAGACATATACACACACAAAAATTTAAGACATATACAAAAGCCAAGAAAAAAATGCAGGGATAAAGGAGTTCATTTTGTATTGCTAAGGAAGACAATCAACAAGACAGGGGCGCCAGGGTGGCTCATTGGATTAAAACCTCTGCCTTCCGCTCAGGTCATGATCCCAGGGCCCAGGGATCAAGCCCCGCATCAGGCTCTCTGCTCAGCGGGACGCCTGCTTCCCCCTCTCTCTGTCTCTGCCTGCCTCTCTGACTACTTGTGATCTCTGTCAAATTAGCATAACAATCTTAAGTGTTAATGTGTCTAATAATAACAAGAGTTTCAAAACACATAAAGCAAATATTGATGGAACTTTAAGAAGAAACAGGCAAATCCACACCTATGGCTGGAGATTTAAATACTTCTCCATTTGAATAAATGATATAACAAGTAGACAAAGAAATCAGGATACAGAAGATTTGAATAAAACTATCAACCAATTTTACCTAATTGATATGTCTCTCATCTAAATGATACTCCATCCAAAAGGAGCAGAAAAGACATTCTTTCCCAGTATACATGGAACATTTATCAAGATAAACCATATTTCAGGCTGTCAAACAAATCTCAATCAATTTAAAAGGGTTTAATTTATACCAGCTATTTCGCTGATTGCAATAAAAATTGAATTAAAAATCAGTAACAGAAAGAGATCTGGAAAACCCAAAGAAAGAGAAACTAGAAAGTATTTTGAACAAAATGGAAATGAAAACACAACATATCAGAATTTAAGGGCTACTATTAGTAAAGCAGTATTTAGGGGTAAATTTGTATCATTCAACACCTTATAAGAAGACAGGTCTTAAACCATGACTTCACTTTCAATCTTGGGGAGTTAGAAAAAAAAGGAGGAAATTAAACCCTGAATAAGCAAAAGCAAATAAAATCAATGAGATTCAAATTAAACAAGATAAATAAAAGGATAATACATCATGACCAAGTTGGGTTTATCATACAAATGTGGTACTGTCTTAATATTAAAACAAAATGAATGCAATTCACAACAGTAGCAAACTGAAATAGAAAAACTGTATGCTCATCTCAATAGAGTTCAGGAGGAAAGAGACAGCTCTTCCTATAAATGGTATTGGAATAATTGGGCACTCATATTCAAAAGCAAACTTGGATCTGTATCTCATATCTTAAATAAAAATGAACTTAAAACAGATCATAGATCTAAGAGTATAACCTAAAACTATAAAACTTCTAGAAGAAAATATAAAAGAAAACCTTTGTGACTTTGGATTAGGCAAAGACGTCTTGATACATCACCAGACAATTCAAAAAAAGAAAAACTGATAAACTGGAACTTCATCAAAACTGATGCTCTTTGAAAGACACTATTGAGAGGAGGAAAAGACAAGTCACAGACTGAAGAAAACATTTGCAAAGCACACTGCTGAGGAAGAAGTTGTATCCAAAATATGGTTAAAAATTACCAAAATATAAGGCAACAAATAGTTCAGTTTTTTTAACTGCATGAAAGAATACAAACATTTCACCCAAGAAGATGCAGAGATAGCATATATGCACATAGAAAAGTTTAAGATTATCGGTCATTGTGGAAGTGAAAATTCACAGCACATGAGATACCACTGTACACCTGTTAGAATGGCTAAAACAAAGAAAATGGACCATATCAAGAGTTGACAAGGATGCAGAGGAAATGGAACTCTTGCACATTAAGGGTGAGAATGCAAAAAAATAGAACCGTTTTGGAAAAAAAAAAAAAAAGTTTGTCAGTTTCCCAAAATGTTAAACATACAACCAATATAGAAGTAGACAGACATTCCACTCCTAGGCTTGACCCAAGAGAAATATAAGCCTGTTTACTCAAAGATGTGTACAGAAAGGATTTTGGCAGCTTTTATTTGTAATAGCCAGAAGCTACAAACAACCCAAAGATCCATCAAGAGGTGGATGGATTTTTTTAAAAATCTGTGGCAAAGGGGCACCTGGGTGGCTTCAGTTGGCTCAAGTCGACTCTTGATTTCAGCTCAGGTCATGATCTCAGGGTCCTGAGAGTGAGCTCCATATCGGGCTCCATGCTCAGTGGGGAGTCCGCTTGAGACTCTCCCCCACTCTCCCTCTGCTCCTCTCCCCCACTCATGTGTACTCTCTCTCTCTCAAATAAATAAATCTTAAAAAAAAAAAAAAAATCTGTGATGTATCCCTACAATGGAACACTGGTTAGCAACAAGAAGGAATGAACTACTGGCACAAGCTACAGCATAAATGAACCCCCTAATTATGCTAAATGAAAGAACCCAGATTTTTTTTAAAGAAGATATATTTTTATTCCATTTATATGAAATTTTAAGGAATGCAAATTAATGTACAGTGACAGAAAACAGACCAGTTGTTGCCTAGGAATGAGGGAGGAAAAAGGAAAGGGTGGGAGAGAGGGATTCCTCGGGGGAATGAGGAAACTTTGGGGGGTAGGGGTGAGGTTCACTATCTTGATTACAGCGTCTGCTTAATAGGTGTATGCACATGTCAAACTCACCACGATGTACACTATAAAATACACTGTTTACCAAGGTCGATTTCATTTCAGTAAAGCTGTTTAAAAAACAAATAAAACAGATGTAAAAATATATTTACACTCTCTGGGCTCAGACCTAGTTTGCAAAGACATTGCTAAACACACCAAGAATGTCGGAATTGTGGGCAAATATGGGACCTGTTATGGTGCCTCCCTCAGGAAGATGGTGAAGAAGATTGAGATAAGCCAGCATGCCAAGTACACTTGCTCCTTCTGCGGCAAAACCAAGATGAAAAGACGAGCTGTGGGGATCTGGCATTATGGCTCCTGCATGAAAAACGTCGCTGGTGGCACCTGGACCTACAACACCACTTCTGCCGTCACAGTAAAGTCTGCCATCAGAAGACTGAAGGAGTTGAAAGACCAGTAGAAGTGCCACCATTTGAAACATTGCTAGCCTATAATAAATGGGTTAATTTATGTAACAAAATTATTTTGGCTTGTTAAACTTATTAATTAGATCTTTCAATTTATGTTGCATTAATTTTGCATTCCAGAGGACTTGGAAATTAAAAATCCTTCTAATTTTTGTTGGAAAAAAATATATATATATTTACAGGTCATATTCCCTACATACAACTTAGGATACCACTGCATATTTACATGCACGTGCGCGCACACACACACACTGACAACAGGCACATCAATCAAAACTTAAAGCCCTAGTGAAGAAAAGCTCTTTCTTATCTCCTCTCTCCCTCCCCTTCATCTCCTACACTCTCATTTAAAGAAGAAAAATAAAATCAATTATACCATAGCCTAAATAAAAAGAAGTAAACCTTCAGGTTTTGTTTCAAAATATGTGAAAAATGGCAAGGAAGGAAAATGATGACTTGGCATAGAAGGCAAGCTAAATAGTCCTGAAAAGAAAATGGGGGGGGGGGGGTGGTGGAAGAGAATACTTAGAAAAGCTAGAGGGAGAATTTCTTTTCCAATAAAAATGAATTTGCATCAAAATACCTTCTATGAGCTAGTTCTACTATTGTCATATGTCTGATAGTCAATACAGCATAAATAATAAGTATTAAATATTGTTGATGGTAGGGAAGCAGTAATAAACATGACAAATTCTCCATACAAAATGTATCATACCAAATCACTGTATCTCTCAACTTGCCACCCAACAGGTTTAAAGCTACCTCCCTTTGCCACCCTTTGGGATCTGTCTATGAAGATAAATCACAATATTTATCTAAGCTGGCACTTTCTTCCCGAAAAGTTCCACTCCAATTTCCAGGCTTTAAAAGTTTCCTCTAGGTCAAATCAGTTCACGAAAAACCTCACAAAACCGCTCATTTGTCCCCTCACAATGGGAAACCGTTGCAATGCACACATTGCTGGAAATCAAATTACGGTCTGAATAGGCAGGTGACCCATCAGGGAGCTGGTATTCAGCCCTCTAAAACACTAAACTAAGGAATTTCTGTCTCAGGTCAGTAGAAGAAATACGAAGATGCCAAACATGCATCTGCTGCACATCTTTATCCTTCTCTTAGTGTTTTAGGGGTTTGGCTACTTCCCTTCTAACATCTCCAATCTTCCAACCAATAAGATGGCTGGGTTATTTGCAGTGACAAGAATTCAAGAGCAACAGCTTTTTTTGGTGAGAAAAGCTATATTCAACTTTGTGCTCGGGTACCTTAGGTGACAAAGCTGGGATTCCAACCCACACAGGCTGGCTCCCACCATGCTCTTGACCATCACACCGTATTACCTCCTGTGCTGAAAGAAATGCACGGGCTCAGGCCAGAACCAGACAGCCAAAATAAAATCTCCATCTTCTCCCCTTTGGTGCATCACCAGAGAAAGTATTATTTAAATCCTAATTACTGCATTTTTAGTTGCTAAAAATAACAAGGGGAAAGAACAGCAACCTAACTTTCAAAATCTCCCAAGGCATCTGCCATTTTATGATAATCACTTTATCACATTCAGGCAGACTGTGTATATTGTTAGGAGGGAAGTTATATAATAATAGCATCTCATAGTGTTGTTCTGTAGGCATGTTTGCTTCAAAGCAGAATCCAAAAGGATAAAGCAATGTAACGAGAGAAAAAGGCAGAAAAAGCAACATAAGACCAGGAACAGTAAGGGACTAGCTTCAGAAAGCATCAAGAACCAAAAAGAAATTTTATGTGTGGTGCTCAATAAAAAGATCCTCTAAGTTTATCAAACTACTTACCCCACCAGAAAAAAAGAACCACGTGGAACAGGGTAAAAAATAAAAGAAAGAGAAAGAAAGAAAGAAAGAAAGAAAAAGAAAAAAAAAAACACTCATACAATTTTTTATAAAACAACTGGATTTTTGCCTTTAGTTTCCCACCAATAACTGAGTCCCCTTGGTCAATCCCTTTAACTGTTTTAGCCATAAATTTACCAAAGAATAAAACAGGTTTAAAGCCACCTCCTGGAGTGCCAGCACCCTTTGCTCGTCAAGTAACATGTGCAGCTCACTGTATTTTTATATCCCTCTCCCATCCTTTCCTTTATCCATCTCTTACAGGCTTTCTCAATCTCAGCAGTACTAACATTCTGTACCTTTAGAGACAATGGTAGGTTGCTTCCCACACTGTAGGATGTTTAGAAGCCCATCACTGGCCTCCTCCTCTATTGCAGACCAGTAGCACCCCCTTTCCAGCAATCGTGGCAACCAACAATATTTCCAGACATTGCCAGGTATCTCCTAGGGGAAGCAAAATCTCCCCAGTCAAGAAGCCTCATATCCTGGTGACAGGTACAGCTCTAGATGCTGGAGATACTACAATGAATAAGACACATAAGATGCCTGTCCTCCGGAAGCTTACATTCTAATCCCCAGGTGGGAGATAAGAAGATTCATTTTGTCCATAATTCTCATCCAAACCAGCTATTCGCTATCAGTGGCAGATAGGGAGACATTAACACATAGATTAAGCATTAATTTTATCCCTTTATCAACTAGGGACAATAATAATGTACTTCACAGTTTAAGAAAAAAAATTTTAAGCAGTGGTTAAAAATAACTTATTTAAATAAAATATTCAAAAATAGGTAATACACATCTATCCATTGACAAATTTAAATCTCATTAAAAAGTGGAACAACCAGGGGCACTGGGTTGGCTCAGTCGGTTGGGGTGTCCGACTCTTGATTTTAGCTCAGGTCATGATCTCAGGGTTGTGAGGTTAAGCCCCATGTTGGGCTCCATGTTCAGTGGGGAGTCTGCTTGAGATTCTCTCTTTGCCCCTCCTCACACTAGCACTCTTTCTCACTCTCTCCCTCTCTAAAATAAATAAATGGGGGGGGACAAAAAAGTGGGACAACCAGGTAACAGGCTTTCTAATATGTTACCACCATGATGTATTCTTGGAATAAATCAATATTTTAAAAACATTCTCTGAATCTAATGAATTCCATAGATTTAACTGTTTACAGGAAATCTGATGGCTAGAGAAACACATTAAATGACACCATGACACAATCTGCCATTTCTACTTAAAAATGACCCAGGTTGGGACCTGGGGGGTACGGTCAGTTGACCATCAGACTCTTGGTTTCAGTTCAGGTCAGGATCTCGAGGTTGTGAGACCAAGTGCCACACTGGGTTCCATTCTCAATGCGGTGTCTGCTTAAGACTCTCTCTCTCGGGCGCCTGGGTGGCTCAGTGGGTTAAGCCGCTGCCTTGGCTCAGGTCATGATCTCAGGGTCCTGGGATCGAGTCCCGCATCGGGCTCTCTGCTCAGCAGGGAGCCTGCTTCCCTCTCTCTCTCTCTCTCTCTCTCTCTCTCTCTCTCTGCCTGCCTCTCTGTCTACTTGTGATCTCTCTCTGTCAAATAAATAAATAAAATCTTTAAAAAAAAAAAAAAAAGACTCTCTCTCTCTCCCTTTCCTTCTGCCCCGCCCCTCGCCCCCTCTCTAAAATAAATAAACAAATCCTTAAGAAAATAAGAATAAAAAAAGAAAAGGAGCCAGGTTTATAAAGAAACATACAACAATGCTGAGGGAGAAGAAAGCTGTGCAGAGGCAGGTGACTGTGCAGATTAAAAGTGACTTAAAAGATATCAATCAAATAAAATGTGTTGACATTATTCAAGCCCTGTAGGAATTTAAATAAATATGAAAAGACCTTTTGAAAAACAAAACCAGTAAAACATCAAACATGGACTCAGTACTGGATGATATTAATTCTGTTGGGTATGATCATGGTATTCTTTTTATCTTTTATATTGTCTTTTTTAAGTCCTTATCTTTTTGTAGGCATATACTTACAAACCTATGGGGGCAGCAATATGACGTTTTAGAAAATCCTTCAAAAAGTATCCAAAAGAAGTAGCAGGTAGGGAGATTGAAGAAACAAGAAGGGTAGGACGTTGGTAACTGTAGACGCAGGGTAATGGGGCCATGGGGATTCAGTATACTAACCTCCATGGGTTACCGACTTGGAATTTTTCAAATAGAAGGATTGCATAAAATATGAAATAGGTAATAGCAGTTTATTTCATGTGTTCATTCAAACCCAAATAATAGATACCTGAAACACAATTCTATGTGCTGGTGACCAAGAGTCAGTCCTGAGGGAGCACTGCCATTTGTCTGCCACACAAAGATCAAAGTCCTCCCGTGCACCACAGCAGAGGAATTACACTCATGGTCTTTTTTCCATTCTTTTACTCACTTCTTTTTTCCCCTCTCGTGGTATTGTTCTTCATCTAATCTCAAGCTTTTTGTCATTAAATTCCTTTCTTTTTTATAAAAAGGGTAATGACCTATAGAGATGCTGAACCCTTGTCTAACCCTGGTCCTAAATATCTTCCATAATAAATATAAGACTTGAGTTGAGCTTAAAATCTCAAGTGAACCTCTTTTTTTGAATAACTTTATATTTACGTGTTATCGTTAGAAGCCTCTAAGTTCAATGGTTTAAATTTAAATGAAAAAGAAAATCTTCTTTTTTGCCTAAAAGATTAAATGAATTCAGGAAATAGCCTTCTTCCTCACTGTTTCCTAACAGTTATCTCCTAAAACTCATGTCTACCATAGACACCATTTCAAAAACCAAGTCTATTCCAATTGTGTTGCAACTTACATGCAGCTACTACTTGGCACACTTTTGAAGACACAGATCCCACATAAATGTCCCCCTTTTTCATAAGGTTTAACTCAATGACTGATCTCTCCAGGCAGAGTCTGCATCTGCCGTGTGTTAGATGCCCAGGAGCGCACGCTTCCCTTCTGTCACTGAGAGGAGCTTACCTCAAGTACTGTTTTAGGGCACTTGTTATTGTCTTCACTTCCCAATCTATGGAATTCTCCAGGTCCACCTCATTGCAGGTTTTTACGTCTAGTGAACAAGCAAGCAAAACAAACAAACAAAACCAATAATTAGAAACCAGAACATTCAACGCCCCACCCCCACCCCCGAATGGCTCACAAAGCTTCCACTTTTAAATGGCCAACCACAAATAATTAATTCTGGGATTTCTTATGAAAACATACACAGTTTCTTCTGGGTTAAGCTGTGTTCTATTATTAGACATTCCTAAGCAACTTCAGAAGATCTGTAGTGGAGCTCAAAGGAACAGGACAAGATGGGGCTGGGAGAAGGGAAGACCTGGACAGAGTGGGGCATTTCAGTATCCACAACTCAAAGCGTACATAGCCATGATGACCACGATGTGGATACTTATTACTATTATTATACTATTATTAAAGACAATACTCAGCAGCCATGGCTTTGAGTGTGTGGCATTGGCAGTGTCTACATATTTTACTGTGTCTTGGGTGGCATTACGGTCATCACACTTGTTATGACAAGGGAAACAGCACTGTTAATGGCAAAATGGCAACAGGTCAGTGGGAAGAAAAGGAGAGTAGGTTTGGTCCCATGCTTCTAAGATCTGTACTCAACATTATCACCTTTCTGAAGATTAGCGCATGATCCACCAAAGTAAAACTCAACGTTCACGTTAACCTCACAGTTAATACGCTCATCTAAGAAATACTCATCAGAAGCCTCTATGCAAAACTTCTGACATTCATTCTGAATGAAACCGGTTTTCTTTGTCCTAAAAGTGTTAATGATGTGCTTCTTCCAAATGCCCTTTCAGATAGCTAAAAAACTAGACAGAAAAAAATGTGGGGCTTAAACAAACAAACAAACAAACAAATGGGAGGGGTAGGGAGGTAATAAAGTCTGAAAAGGAAAAAGTTAGCCGTGGTTGAAATAAAAGGAGAGAATGGTGCAAAAGGGAAAGGCCAGTACTCTGCCCAGGGTAGTACCTTTAATCCTTCTAAGGCTGGGCTACTACACCCGGCTGTTGGCTTGGCATGGCGGGGGTGGGGTGGGGTGGCATGTTATCACAAACCTGGGCTTAAATCCCGCCACCACCCCGAGTAGCTCTCTACATCACCCAAACCAAGTCAGTTCCAAACCTGTCTGAATTTCAGGTTTTCGTCTGCACCATGGAAATCAAGTAAACGCTCTCACAGAACTCTGAAGAGCGGCAAAGCACATCAGGAATGTGTACAGACTCACATAAATTGTTTAAATGAGTAGGCAATTACCACAGCTGAGTCACTAGAAGTATAAGCGTTCAGAGGTGGTTCCTACTCAAAGGGAGGGGGCAGCAAATGGGTTATGATGAGTGATATTAAACAATCAACAGAACTTGCCTGGTTTTCTACACTCCCATCATCCAAAGGAAAAAAATCAGACATTCCTAGAAGAGATTTTATTTCTCCCTCGCTCCGGAATGATGTTTCAACTAAGACCTAAGAAAACGAGTTGCTTCAGCCTTCTTTTTTCCCTCCCTTACACTGTATTTGTCTATATAAGGGAGGAAACATCTTGTTAGTTATTTCCTCCTGAAAGGCACTGAAAAGAAAAGCCTGTCAGAATGGGACCCCTGCGTTCAGGCAGACACACCACTGATAAAGCTCTGGGCTTGGGCAGAAGGAAGGATAGATGGCAACTCAACGTTATTCTCAAACTTTCTGAAAACAAAGTAAAACAGGAAGTGATGATTCTCCCACAGCCATAACATCATACATAGGAAGTCAATTACTCCAAAGTCTGGAGACTTTTTAAAGCACTTCAACAGTTCTTGATTACAGCAACTGACAGCAACATGCAATAAACTACAACAATGGCAATTGACACTGATTACATTTTCATCAGTTCCTACAATTCAGACCTCATTTGTTACTGAGCTTGTCAGACAAGCCGCAGATACATTCAAGAAATCAAATTAAGCACCCTGATTAAAGGTGCAATCCTTTATAACTAGGACTAAATAATTCTGTTCTAAAGGCTTTGCCAACCAATTACTTCAGTAACTGAATATTCTCTCTCTCATTAAATCAATTATTTAAATCTCATTTTAACATACAAGTCAGATAACATTTTCAATCAACTTGCTACTGGAAAATCAGCATTTTAAAATCAGGAGGCTTCTAAAGGAAATCTTTTATTTTCATCTTTCTATCAAATAATCAGTCTATATTTTGAGGATAATATTCTTTCTATGGAAAAACAAGCCATCCTTTGAATTCACAGGATAAAAAGTAGCTGTCATATCAGAAGCTAATGACTACACAGTACCCATGGTACTAATCCTCTATTAAATTTTCACTGTTTTCAAATAACTCAATCATCCCTAGCAGTTCTTTACAATCAGTGGAGGCACTGGGACCAGGTACATTTGCTAATAACTTATTTGGGATTCAAACTTAAAAATGCACCTGAGTGTTCAGATCAGAATATATGTTCTACTTTAAACAAGGAAGGAATTTTGCTTCCTTTCTGACCAAGGGACAACACCCTTAAGGATTAGTTAAAACTCTAAACTAACAAGCACAGATACAAATAGTTGACTTTTTATTTGGGCTAATGTTTCATAATTATGTAACCAGTGTTCTTTTATTTGAAACTGGAAATTTCTGACCCCACCTAAATACAAAGTGCAGACACCCTTCTGAATATTGACTTGGGCCCCACTTTAAAGTACTTGACGGAGCATGCTGATTGAATGAATTTTAAGGACATTCTTTATAATCAAAATCAGAATTTTTTCACCTACATTACTTTTTCCCTCCAATCTATATAAAAAAGTTGTCCTACAAATAAACAAGGTAATATTTTATACAGTAAAACTTCTAGTTTTATTTCTTTTTTTCTATGCTTCTGTGTCTAAAGATAAAATCATCCAGCCTGTTTTGCAAGTTAAATTTAGAAATAACCACCAAATTCACCAACACACATAAGCTACCACCACATTTTTCTCACCATTTCCCCACCCTGCTCTGATGTTTTCATTCTTCAGTGGGGAGGTGGGAAGAATACTGACAATTCTAACGCATCTCAGTTCTAACCTACCAATAGCTATTGTAATTAATCTGTTATATTCTTACCCCATTTACTAAAAATCCATGACTCACCCAAAGACACCTCATCTGATATTTCTCCCTTCCCTCCCCAAGTGCTCCAAGTTTCTATTTAAACAAACAACTTTTACAAAACTATGTCTGTGCATGCCCTGTTAGAGCAAAAGGGGAAGGAAAGAAAAACACCTGGAAAGGGAACGAAGACAATTGTTCACTTGGGTTGTTTTTTGTTTTTTTTTTAAACTTAAGGAGGTTGGTCCAGGAAATGTAGCAGACCTCTACCTTCTGCTCCCAGAATGGAAGACGACTGAGAAGACAAACAACACCCATCACCATGACCTGACTGGGAGGAGTAGAGATGACAGGCCTATTTAGAGGACTTTGTATGGTCCACTGTCATTAGGATTTCTGGTTGGCAGTGAAGAATGGGGTGGAGAAAAGGGGGTGTGGAGAGAAGATGGGAGAGGAAAAGAATGGAAAGAAACACTTCTTATTTTAATCTTCAATACAAGGAGTGAAAACACACCAAAAAAAACAAGACAGGTGAAGAAAACATGCAAGATACTAAGCATGCATCCTTTCTTTAGAAATTATCACATTTACACAAGCATACTTATATACTTAAAACATTTCAAACAATATACAAATATGTTACATAGAAACTGGCAATAACAGAAAAACATCCAAGTAAATAATTAGCTCTCCAGAACTAAAGAAACCAAGTAAATGGAAGTTGTCAAAAAATAGTAAATATCTTGGAATTTTTCCTCAGATACTAAAAAATTAATTTCTCATCTCTACAAAGAGCAAAAGCATTACACAGAAATTGTACTTTGAAAAATTCAAATTTGAAATAAGCACTACCTAGAGAAATGGTAACCTAAAAAATAAATAATAACTGCCTAGTACCACAACGGGCAGTAAAATCATTAGAACTAACTCCTCTAGAGGGGAGGAATTATGGATTGGTTTAAAAGAGCAAAGCTGGAAAAAAAAAAAAAAAAAGAGCAAAGCTGGGGCGCCTGGGTGGCTCAGTGGTTAAAGCCTCTGCCTTCGGCTCGGGTCATGATCTCAGGGTCCTGGGATCGAGTCCCGCATAGGGCTCTCTGCTCAGCAGGGAGCCTGCCTCCTCCTCCTCTCTCTCTCTCTGCCTGCCTCTCTGCCTACTTGTGATCTATCTGTCAAATAAATAAAAATAAATAAATAAATCAAAAAAAAAAAGAGCAAAGCTAAAACTCTGGTGAACTCATCCAATTTTTTCTTTTTCTCTTTAAGATACAGAACCCTAGAACAACATAGGGAGGTGAGCAAAGATGGAAACAAAGAATGTCCAGGGGACAGGGTATACACAAATATGCAGAAACTCTAAAATCCCTTTTTGTGGAAGAGGTATAAATTACATGTTTTGAACACTTAGTGAATCAAGATAGATTTTTTTCTTTTGATGGAAAGAGATTTCTTAAGGGAATTTTAAATTAGGATACAGTGAATAAGTCTATTCTGTTAAGAGCTTAAAGTTTGAGTTGGTAACAAAGCAACAAGAAAGTGGTATTAATCCTAATAAAAATGCAAGGTTTGTGACTGGCAGTTTTAAATTCATACTAGGAATTATTTATGGATTAAGTAAAAAAAAATTTCTACTCTGTAGCGCCCACCCAACCCCCCATAAGGAGATAATAAGTCATTATCTCTCCCTCTCATCAATTCTTCAACTTCCTAAAGAATTACTTCTTGGGAAAACACAGCATTTCCTTTGTGAGTAGCTGAAATCGGGTTGTATCATGCTTGTATCCCCGACTTCTCTGCTCTTGAGTCTCATGGAAAGTGAAAACCATTTTCCAGGTCATGAATTTTTGAGGGTTTAGGTATTTTAAAACACCTTGCCAGTTCAGGATTATCTTGAGACATTTCCCATGAGCAGAGGAAACTACCACCTTAGTTCAGGGATGCAGATCAAGTGGGATTTTATGAGATTAAGAACAACTTTTGAGACAGCTTAACACTTCAGCGTGACCACAGAGACACCCTTGTTTGAACTTCCCTTGAACATGAACAAGATAATAAAAATAATGCTAGGATCCTTGTGACCAATTTACTGCCAAAGTGTGCCTTTCAGCCAAAATACCCCTTCTGATACCAACAGTCTTCCAATTCTAATCATTATTACGCCATCTTGGAAATGAGAGAAGTGTTTCTAATTTTAAAATTAACTAAAAGCAGATGCTGGAGTCCCAATAATTCTTCCAGCTGCTACTGAACCACTGGCAACCTGAGTCTATTTAATTTGGAGCCCACTAATGGTAAAAAGGAAAATCTGACTGCCAAAATTACACACCCAAGTTAAACCAGAAAGGCAGAAAATGAAAACAGCTCATGAAAGCGAATGTATTCTAAGACAGCTCTCCAACTGATGACGGGCAATTTTTTTTCCTGCGGTTAATAGCTAAAAAAAGGTTATTGCTTATTAAATCTTTAATTCAAATACAGCCAAACAAGCAATCCTATCTGCAACATGTCTGCTGATTTGATTCATCTTGGTTTATGCTTCCAAAAACTGGGTCTTCCCTACAATGCTTTAAGATGCAGACAGGTTTAGATGCATTGACAGCATACCTAAGGGCATTGTTAATATTGATTAATTAAAGTGAGATATCAAGTTAATTAATATTTAGCAAGGTCAAAATGACAGATTGGTTTGACAAGCAGGCCCTCAAGCCTGATGACTTATCATCACTCCTCAAGAGGCAGCCTGCTTTGGGGTGGGGAGAGAAGTGGGGCCCCTTACAGGTGGCGCTGAAATGACAGCAGAGTGTAATGTAAAAGCGCTTTGTCATTCACGTAATGTCTGGGGTAATGAAATGAATTCACTTTCTGGCTTCCTCTAGCCTGCGATGCCAAAGAACACTGTGTTATCAGCACAGATGGAGCAGGCATGGTTCTGGAGAAGAGCCTGGTGCAAACTACAAACAAGCCACTGTGAATACCAATGAATCCCAGAGAATCAGATCCTTGCTGTCAAGTGACAGTTTTGGAAGCAACATAAAAATGAGTGAGTCCCAGTGGTCTTGTCCAACCAAATGTACTGTCAAGACTCTGGACAGGCAATTTGGAAACCCTGCAAATCGGAGAGGCCTGCCTGCTACTCTCCTCTGAGAAGCAAGCGCAAGAAGACATTCAGCCATGAGCCTGCATTCTTTTTCCACACCCCTCTCCCCACACCATTTCTTAGTCAGTAAAGAGGGAGTGGATAATCTGTGCCGAGTTGAACACTCATCTACTTCTCCTCATCAGCTATCTCTGCTCAGGAGAAAGCTCATCCAGGCAGGACAAGAACAGAATGGATTCACAAGTATGCTGTACGTTACTATGAAAAATTAAGTGATGAAGTCAATGAACATAAATAAATAATGCATGGAAAATGATTAGAAAAGAGGCATACCCATCAACATACTGAGAAGTCTCTGGACCTTTGAACTCACCCCCACAACTCTGTACAATCCTTGGTCATTTATACCTATCGGGAGAGACAAAGTTGTTAGCAAAATACAAGACTGTCATAGTTTAAAAGCTGGCAACAAACAATTGCATTCAGAATCTTTGCTAACTCACATTAGCAGCATTCCTGTTGACTATAAAAATAATGTTTGACAAAAGCAAGTGTTTACCAACTTGTTTTAGCAGCTTGGTATTCATGAGTTATGGTTGGAAAATAATCTTATAAAAACAATGTTCCATGTGGACAAAATGTAATGAGTCAATGTTAATGAAAGAAGTTCCTTAAGTAGTACTCATGTGTACCAATGCATTCTGTAAAGATGCATTGTAACTTTCATGTTTATTATGTTTACATATTCTGGACGTTTTTCTTGAGAAGTTTTAGCCTTTTAAGAATAGCATGGTGTTAATTAGTATACAGAAAGAAATCATTATCTGCATGATTCTTTAAGACCATGGAAATGCATTCAAAACTAAGGCAGAACTGTTTTTGTTTTTGTTTTTAAGAGCTGTTATATGCTCTGTCCAGTGAGGAGCTCAGAAACTTCCAAGGAACATTACTACAAAGTATACATCGAAATGAATCAAGTCACAGCATTCTCTTTCTGCAGAGCCAGGGGAAACAAAGTACCTCTTTGCACAACAGACAAGAAGTAAAGGCAAGAAAATATACTGTCCGACATAATTTAGTATACTGAATACATGACACATTTGGATTCTGATTTGAATAAACCAACTTGTAAAAGGGCATTTTTGAGCTAATCAGGAAAGTCTGAGTGACATGAAGATTAGCTCAGAAAATGTCCCTATTTTTTTAAGGTACATACTGAAAAGCGTGAAAGGAACCTATCTGAGATTTCCTTTAAGAGCAAAGAAGGGACAGATGAAGGAATTTTAGTAAAACCTTTATAACTGTTGAGCCTGAGTACTAGGAATACAAGAGTTGACTGTACCACTCTCTACTGTTTTTATGCTTGAAACCTTGCATAATAAAATGACTTTCAAAAAAAAACAAGACTCATCTTTATTTCTCAAAAGAATTATAGCTTGCTCCCTGTGTTTGCGGTCTGCACCACCAATGTTAACACTAAGAAGAACACAACTGGCGCAAAGGAAGATAATGCCTGTAATCCTCCAAGTTTCCAAAACAAAACACCACCCAAAAAGCCATGGAATTTGCCCAAGTGAGCTTACTTTCTTTTTGTCTCCCTGCATGGGTGATGAATAGAATACCAGACAGATTCTGAAGGGCTGGATTCCAGTCAAGGCTCAGTCACTCCTGAGCTCTGAGGCCTTGGGCAAGACGGGAGACTTAGCTCTGAGTCTTGATAAGGTATCTGAGATCAAGGATAACATCTTGCACCTTGTGTTACGGTGGGAGGATATTGTGACAATATTAACACACATACTGTCAGTTCTAACACACGGCACACATACACGCTTTTATTATTCCTTGTAAGAAAACAAGTCTTTATTTACCTTTTCTCTATTTTGCCTTTCATATATTTCTCCTTAATCATCTTTCAAGCTTCTCAAATGTCCTACTTGTCTATTATAGGCAAAATTCTGCATCCCCCCAAATTCTATAACCCTCACTACCTCAGAATTTCACTGTTTGGAAATAAAGTCTTTAAAAGAGGTAATTAAGTTAAAATTAGGTCATTAGGGTAGACCCTAAACCAATAGGACCAATGTTCCTATAAGAAGTTGGGACATACACACACACAGAGGAGAAGACGATGTGAAGACACAGGAAGAAGATAAGTCATCCACAAACCAAGAAGAGGGGGCCCTCAGAAGAAACCAAGCCTGCTGACACACGGACCTCCGATTTCTAGCCCCAAGAATTCTGAGAAAATAAACGTCTATTGTTTAAGTCACCCAGTCTGTGGTACTTCACTACAGCAGTCCAAGCAAACACATACACCTTCTCTCTCAATTATCTCCGAAGAGCTCAAAGAACCAGAAGAGCAAAGGCTAGCCTTTCAGTCTACACATATCTGTTCTAAAGGTGCTTTGAACGCTAAAGAATCAAAGCAGCAGAGAGGCATCTTCCTGATGGGGAAGCTCATAGACTCCAAGAGAGAGAGAAAAATTCAGGTCAACCCTGCCAGGAGTTGATAAAAAGGAAAGGAAATTGTCCAGAAACACAAAGATCAGAGTTTGAGCCTGCTACAAGAGAAAAGACTGGGCCTCATTCCTTCCTTCTCCTAGAGGCCAGAAGGCCATGTCCAGAGAGTTTAAAATACCAGAGGATTTGCTTCCTCAATACTCCTCTATTTAAGAAACCTAAAATAATTTGACCTCAGTGCCAGAAGCCAAAAGAGTAAGTCATATTCTGCAGTCAAACAAACGTGTGTCTTTGAGAAGGGCCTGAGATACATAGAGAAATGAAATAAGAATGTTACTTCAGCAATAATCATCACTCTGTGCTGATAATTACTATCAGATAATTGATCAAGTTCAAATTCATCAACCTGAGAGAAGCTGAGTTAATTGCTAATGCATAATGAAAGGTACAAGGGGGAATTGATGCGACTCAACAGTTTCTACTTTTTTAAGGTGAAATTTAAATAAACCTTATATCAAAGCAGCTTGGAAACAGCCTGTGAAACACACACAAACACACACACACATACACACACGCACACACACACACTCTCAAGTCATGTAGGATTTTGGGTTTTGTTACAATGTCCTTAAAAGCTCTGAATTAAGAAAATTGGAACATACTTTGTATTTATGAACACACACATCTTATAAGAGACAACAAATAAATACAATTTGAAGAATATAAACCAATCTATATGCCAAGTGCCATGAGTGGGTTTATCACACAGTCTCTCTGGCTTCTCTTCCACATTTTCCCCTTTCAGCCAAAGGAGTCACTATGTCTAATCGCCAAGTATTAGAATTTTGAAATTTTCTCTACTTCCTCTTTGTCACTTTGCAAATTCAATAGGTCAGTGTGCACAATTTCTTCAAACTTCAGACTAATCTCTGCTCCTTCAACACAGTCTTCAATTTTATACACACTCATGTATTAAGACATCCTTGCAGGGAAGCACACATGACCATAATTCATTCTGAACATCATCAATTTTTTTGTTTTTCAAACAAGTTTGATTATCTAAGTTCTCTTCCATCCCCATTTAAGAGTAAGCCATCAAAAAAAAAAAAAGAGTAAGCCATCAGATCAAGTCTCGATTCCAGATTCCAGTAGGCAAGGCATAAATACCAACATGGGCCCTATCTCACCTACCCACATTTATCGTGGACTATTCACCTTCTTCAGAGCAGACCCCAGATTATCACCCGGAGGAACTAAATTCATTCCTTCCTGAGGCAGAGGTCTCATCTGACAGAAATGTTCCTCCCTTTCTCTTCACAAATTACTCATCTGTCAAGTATTTATTCATCAAATACATGCCAGGTGCTGTTCTAGCTGCCCAAGATTCAACAGTGAGCAAAATGAAGTCCCATCCAGACCTTCAAAACCAGATAAAGTCCGACCTTTCCTACCATCAGCCAACAGTGATATTCCCTTTCTCTGAACGGGACTCATAATTAATTCCTCTTAACACCTGATTACATTTTAAAACAAGCCCACAATCTCTTATTCATAATTCCCACAATAAAAATCTGAAGGTTTGACCTGATATCAGATTATTTATGTCTGTATTTTTCCCCCACTCAGTGTAAATAGTCCTAATTAAGCATGTTAAAGGTAATTTCCACACACAACCCATCTGGAGATGTTATATTCTGTCTACATTACCTTTCTAAAACACATCCAGCCTCATGATTTTCATGCATGTGTTCTACCTTCTCTTCCCAAATACACAGAGACATGGAAAGATACTAGGTCAATCTTGGTTTTTGTTTTTAATAGCTTTCATGGTGCCTTGCAGAGAATGGTTGAGTAAAGAAGAGACATGGCCAAGGTGATAGGACTTGAAATTAACTTGGAACTACAGAGATAGATTGGACTTGATCTAAAACAGACATTGCAATTAGGAGCTAAGCACTTAAAATATCCAAGTTATTACAATCTTTTCAGGATATCAACATTCTCTGATGTCATTACTACAAGACTTTCTAACTTTTGACAAAAATTTGTCACCTGATCAAAATGTTACAGACCCAAAGTTTTTTTTTTTTCTTTTAATAAATAAGATTGTTTCTGATCAGTAGTAAAGAAAGGGTAAGTGCTCTCCATCACCATGCTGAGCACCTGCTGACAGCTGTCCCTGGGCAAAATGGACAAGGTGAAATCGAATGTGTCTTCCTACCCACACCTGTCTCCTCCAATCTCACACAGTCCTGCCACTGAGCACCAGCCACATCTTTCTTGAGGAGAAAGTTAATAGGTGGAAATGAGTCAGATTTCATCATCATCTCTGCCCAACAGCTTTCCTCTCAGAGCCCGGATGATGCTGCCAGAACTAGAGTCTAGTCTATTCTATAAAACACCTGACAGAACTACCCAACACCAGCGGGCACTCAGAGGTCGTGGTAGGTGGGCTGGAGAAGCAAAAAAGTAAGATGCTCTGGGACAATAAAAGAATTAAATGCAGAAGGAAAAGAAACCCAAAGAGGGTGGATAAGTTCATTTAAACAACAGAGGTGGGGGCAAAGGCTGGAGTGGCTGCAACTGGCAAATAAACGTATTGAGTAAGAAGAAAACAGGAAGTGGCATTTAGAGTAAAGGAAGCAGAAGAGAGAAGACAGATAATTACACGCACACACAGAGGAAAGGTCAACAAAGACCAGAATGAAAGGAAGGAGAAATGGGAAATAAATGAGAAGATAACAGACTAGAAATTATATAACATTTAAATTCTTATTAATTTCATAAAACATTGTGTACTTACTGTATTTTAAGCACCAAGGTAGAATAAAGTGAAGACCAGGTAAAATTTAGAAGAGAACTAAAATTAAAAGAGAGAGCAACTTGGGACCAACACAGCCATAAAGCCTTATCTTTCCTTTCCTTTCTGGCTTCAGGAGCAGATTCCACACCTGGTAACTCAAGATTCTTAATAACTTGCAGGATCCTCAGCACATGGTACACATTTAACAAATGAACTGGATAAATTCATGGATAAACTGGATAAATGATTGAAAAATTGATGATTGGGGCACCTGGGTGGCTCAGTGGGTTAGAGCCTCTGCCTTCAACTCAGGTCATGATCTCAGGGTCCTGGGATCGAGCCCCACATTGGCCTCTCTGCTCAGCAGAGAGCCTGCTTCCCCCTCTCTCTCTGCCTACTTGTGATCTCTCTCTCTGTCAAATAAATGAATAAATTTTTTTAAAAAATAAAAATAAATAAAAAGTTGATGGTTGATTTGTAAAGTGATAAGGACAAAAAATAAAAAGGGACAGAAAAGGTTATTTGTTAGTAGAAAAGAGAGATGTAACAGTATAAAAAGAGTAAGACTCAAAGTGGAACTCTAAATACTTCTGATGGTAACAGGCACAAAATTATTAAAAAGAATTTTCCAAGTGTATGATTCTACAGAAATAAATGACCATATGTTATGGGTCTATCAACTAACATTCATTCAGTTCTCATATAGTAACGAGCGGAGTGCTTGGCATGGAATGAGGGAATTGATCAATATTTGTGGAAGGACTGAGTCATTTATTTGCATTTGTGCTAGCTGACAACAGGGTCAATGACCTTAATGAAAGGTCATTAATATCCAGGCTCACATTCACAGAATTTACATCAAAAGCCTGCCACATGACATCATTAATAAAGCATACACACACGCATAAATACAAATGTAGGTCTACATGTCCCCCAGTGCTGCAAAGATGAATTCCCCTTTGGGCTACGTAATGAACAAACATATAATTGTATGCATATATAAATATTAATCATAGTTGGAAGTACGTTTTATCATTATATATAATAAATATTAACTAACCTTGAGAGACTCTTGAAAATAAAAGGAAAAAAGCACAGCAGGTAAAGTGATTACGAAAAACTTGTGAGGAAATGACCCAGCAACAAGGCTAAGAATGATACGCTATAAAGGTGACCCCAAAATTAGCAAGGACGAGGCTCGTGAATAGTGCTTCAGGTCATCAGTGAGTTACAAAAAATTGATAATGTGTCCCTTGCATCTATTTATAACTAATCCACAATACACACTCTGTTTACATGGCTGAACAAATCTAGTAAGTACTTTCCAGGCTATCCACATAACTGGGTTACATAAAAATAAACAGCTTCGTACACAAAGATGCCCTTCCAAGATACAGGACAATTCATAATACTTCAAGGTTCTGTCAAAAACACACATTTTATTAAATTATTTTTAAGTATAAGCAGGCAGAACCAAGAATCATCTGCTCTAGTCCACCAAAGGGACATACCATTCAACATCATCAATTTAAAAGACTGGATTTCTAGAATTCTAGAACTCTAAAACTTTGGAAGAATGATGCGTGGTTTTTAACACATCCAAAGAATTAAATACTACAAAAAGGGTAAGAAACGGATTTTAAGCCCTGAAAGAGAAGACTGACGACAGCTGATAAGAACATTTTAAGCTTTCTAGATCTCGGTTCCCTCATTCCAAAAAAAAAGTATCATCAGGAAACACAAGTGTGTTGAGCTTAAGTTTGTAAGATGAAAATTATTATGAGTTAAGGTTGCTGACGTCCTGGAAACTTCCAAGTGTACCACTACCCCCATTATACAACCTGGTAAGTCGCTCAATCTGTGTCTCAGATTCTTTATCTGAAAAATGAGGTTAATGGTGGCATGGGGTTGTCACGGAAATCAAAGGAGACAACATGTATAAAGCATGTGCATGAGCCTCACATACCAACCACTCATCATAAGCTTTAGTTGAGCATAAAATTCAAAATCAGTATCAGAACAGCTAGGTACAAGCCACAATACATACACACGTTGCCTGAGGCGTGTCATCTATAGCCTACTTTTATACAGTAAAGCACAGGTTGAGAAGAGGGTCAAGTTTATTCAGTATGAATGGGCTCATAGAAAATATGAAACTCCTGTTCACCGATCACATTTGGAATTTCCCCCTGATAGGATGATAATGTGGGCTGCAGACAGAGAAACATTGCAGACAGAAAGCCACTGTCTGTGGGGGAAACCACTCCTATGAAGTCGGGGTTTCACTCTCAGGGGCCTCCACACACTCTTTTCAGATAAATCCACTTCTGCACTGTGACGGATAGCCTCTCCACCAGCAGGGACTTTGAGGAAAGGTAACGTGATTTCATTCACATGGTATTCCCATGCCTAAACCAACCCTGGACTGAGCTCAGAAACCCGACAGCTCAGCACGTGAGGGCCGTGGTGCCCACTGAGGCGGGCGACCACATCCACTTCCGTTACTGCATCCCATCCCAGCAGAAGCCATGAGTATGGACAAAGTGCAAGGCAAATATCGAATTCCAAGTCCAAGCCAATATTTTTGGAAGCAATGATCACTTCAGGACTCTTCAGACACATATAGGCTTGACTCTAAGACTCATCCTTTCAAATCCAAGCCTCAAGTATGAAGGGTATTTGGTTTATTAGCTGCTACCTTGATATTAGGGCAAGAACAGAATATATATTCCTAGTATTCCATGTGGCCAGGCTCATTTCTAGTTCCTAGCCCACATGAGGAAAAGCATTTTTGCTTCAGACAACCCCTAGACTTGCTGCTATTCCTTGCACAAACACCCAAACCAGTGGGCAGGGCACCTCCAGCAGGGCTGGGGAGAAACTACAAACTAACAGGAAGTTTCCTCTTTCATTAGTAATACTTGGGGTCCCAAACTCTCCAAGGGGTCTGACGTTTTGCTGTCCCAGATCTGACAGATCTAGCTACAACTCATTCAATGTGTCCTTCCATGTCTCCTCACAGTGTAAGTCCTGGGGAAAGGAGTCCCTGGGCCGCCTGGCAGAATTGGCCTCCCTTCCCACCTTCCTTTCACCCTACTCTATTGCCACAGGATAATTCTGTCTTTGAGGCAGGAGATGAAGAGCCAGATCCCAGCTCTGCCACTTTCTAGTTGTGCAAACTATGACAGGTTGACCCTTAACGTATTCCAAGCCTCAGGTCCAGATTCCAAGCCTCATTTGCACCTGAGTCTAATAAACAAGATCGATCTCCTCAACCACCTACTGAGTTTTGTAGGCACTGGGTGAGCTACGGTACATGAAATACTTGGAAAACAAAATGCCATTTATTATTATGGTTTTAAATAGTGTCAGATGCAGATTCCACACTGATAATATGTCTTCCACTAAGAGACTTTCCAAGGTGCTGCAAGAATTCTCAGCAAAGGGGATAAATCTTTCTTGGGCTGATGGTGCCCCTTCAGATGTCCATGGTGGAGCTGGTAAGGAAACAAGAAGCATTGCTTCAGAATGGCTTCATCTCAAATCTGGATGAGCACTTCGGAAACTGACACTTCAATCTCCCTGCTCCCCTCTTCTGCTGTCTACAGTTTCAAACTTCCTCTATTCTTTAAAAATCTGTCTAGGGGCCCCTGGGTGGCTCAGTCAGTTAAGCGTCTGCCTTCCGCTCAGGTCATGATCTCAGGGTCCTGGGATTGAGCCCCGCATTGGGCTCTCTCCCTAGTGGGGAGCCTGCTTCTCCCTCTCCTTCTTCTGCTCCCCCTGCTTGTACTCTCTCACCGTCTCTCTGTCAAATAAATAAAATATTTAAAAAATAAAAATGTGTCTGTATTCTTTATCTCCAGCATCCTTAGGAAATCAGCCTACAGAGTCTCCATTTCCTCATGTTCATGGATGTTGAGAGCGTCGGCACTACAAACTCAGCCTTGGATTTGAGTTGCCATCTAATGCTTTCTAGCTGAGCTTAAACACAAGTCAAATCATGCCTCTTGGCTTCAGGTGTTCATGTAAAATGGAGAAATATTATCTCATAGGGTTCTTGTAAGAAGTACAACCTGTCCAGACTGGCTACTCTCTAGCTTCTTGCCTCCCAAATCTTCACCCAGTGGTTTTTTCCTTGGTCTTCTTCCTGCCTGAACTTGCTAGAGCAGTTGATTGACATAGGTATGGTATGACTTTCTCTTCTTTGGAACTGCCCCTCTTCTAGATTCCTTTATACCACATCGTCTTGGGTTCCTTCTCTGACCCATGACTATGCGGTGTTCCTTAAGTATTCTTTTTTTCCTCATACTCTCTAAATGCAAAGATTCCCCCCAAAGATTCTGCTTTTTGCTCCCTTATCTTCTTCCCTCACCATCCACCTGGCATGACTTTATGACACTCAAAGCTTCACCTCTCTGAAAATCATGCCCACTGTCTCTTCTGTCACCTTCATTTTATTTCTGACAGAAATATCACAGGCATCTTGAATTTGTACCAGAAACCAATCCCAATCCCTTTATTCCTCTCAAACCTACTGCTCCTCCTGCATTCTCTGTCTTGGCTAAACGTGTCTTCCACCTACCTTGGCTGGAAAGCTTACAGTTTACCTTCCCTTTTCCCTACCTTCTACAGCCAACATGTCATCAGATTTTGTTTTTCTGCAAAGTCTCTCATCCTATCCATCCTTCTTTCCATGGCCGACGCCCTCATTTAAACCTCCATCAGCTCTTTTGTGGATTATTTCTAAAATCCAACCAGGCATCCTGACTGCCATCCCCTCCATCCCAGCTGGCCCCCATTAAATCTACTTCCTCCCATTGAAAGATGTGAACACACTCCCGCTCAAATCTGTCAACATCTCACCACTGCCTACAGAGCCAAGGCAAGCATGCAGCACAGCCCTTGGGATCTGCCACACTCTGGCCTCGACTGTTCACAAAGCATCTTTTCACATCATACCCATCCACCCCCTCTGCCAGCAATACCCCAAGGCAGGTGAACACCATCTGTTCCACCATCTCCCTCTGGAACAAAGAACAGGTTTGCCTGCAACCTTGGAAAATAGAGATAGTGTCTCCATCTAGAACAAAGGGCAGGCATGCTTAATAATGGCCATATAAATATAAATGGCCATATAAATAATGGCCATAATAAAAGACTCAAGTTTCCCAAGTTCAGAGGCTTTTTGCTCTTATAATATGACCCTCTCCACAGTGCCCTTGGGAATCAGGGACCAACACAAAATTTACTACTCTGGCTACTGAGAGTGATAAACTATCCTTCATCCAGAAGTCTTGAGCTTTCTACTAGCATCCATGAAACTGCAAAATAACTTATTCACGTGAAAGCATAAAATCAGGGCCTTCACTGCCTTGAAACTAGATTGAAGATAATCTTTAAGAAAAGGAAGCATAGGGGCGCCTGGGTGGCTCAGTGGGTTAAAGCCTCTGCCTTCGGCTCGGGTCATGATCTCAGGGTCCTGGGATCGAGCCCCGCATCGGGCTCTCTGCTCAGCAGGGAGCCTGCTTCCCTTCCTCTCTCTCTGCCTGCCTCTCTGCCTACTTGTGATCTCTGTCTGGCAAATAAATAAAATCTTAAAAAAAAAAAAAAAAAAAGAAAAGAAAAGAAAAGGAAGCATATCACCACCATTTTTCTCTTCCAATATTTTTCCTGTAGGAAACACCCCAAAAGAATCCCATCTAACAGGTG
Source organism: Enhydra lutris kenyoni (assembly GCF_002288905.1). Classification (NCBI taxonomy): domain Eukaryota; kingdom Metazoa; phylum Chordata; class Mammalia; order Carnivora; family Mustelidae; genus Enhydra; species Enhydra lutris. Next base: position 66,404,334 of record NW_019154087.1, read on the forward strand.
CATGCCCAGGAATACAGAAGTATCAAATAAGCTGGAATGGATGAAACAGCTAAATAAAAAATAAATGCATTTTATTTTCAAACTCACTCATGCAGCTTAAGCTTAAGTCATCAAAATATTTTACTTACATGTATCAGAAAAGAGACTCAAACTCAAGGCAGAAGTTGGCTATTATTTTTTGAAAGACTCTGTTTCCTCCCTTCTCTACAGAGAGCAGAACATCAGGAAAGCCCTAAAGGTGTCTCGCTGCTGCCATCTGTCTCTCCACCTCAGAGCAGCTGCGACATCAGGGACTAAACCAATTTTGGCCAACTCTGGGCACTCTCTCTTTTAAGGGGAGCGGGTGGGGAAGGGGGGAGCCTGAGGTAATCTAAAAGCCATGGTCTTCTTCCTGAGGCTCCTTCCTTTCTTCACTGCCTCCCAGCCACCTTCTCACTCAAGGGTCCACAAGACCCTAAGAACAGAAGATTGAAAGCCAAAGCAGTTACTGTTACTGCTTGTTACAAGCACCACATAAAATTACTAAAGTGAACGCAAGTGATTTATTTCCCTATGTAAATTACTATTTAAAAAAAAAAAAAAAAAAGGTAAACTAAACTAAGTCCCTCAGTGCTCCCAGAGTCTTGAATCAATAATGGAACTACTTAATTGTGATTGGCCTCAATTCGCAGATATATCTCTAAACAAGCAACTCAGATTTACAGAGCACTCCATGTGAGCCAACGTCCCAAGTTCCTTTTTCATTCTCACCACCTGCCCGCAAAGGAGATGCCACCATTATCCCAGGTGACACATGCTAAAACCAGGTCAGAGGGAGTCTAACCTGCCATGGTTGCAGAGCTAATAAGTGCTGAAAGATATTTGAATCAAGACTGACCTTTGAGCTCATGCCCTTTAGGACTACGCTAAAAGTGTTGACAGCCTTGCAATCATATGCCATAGACCTCTTCAGGATCTGAACCAAACCCAGAGAACCTAGCACGCCTACTCCGTAGCAAGACAGTTTAACCATTTTTCCCTATTAACTTTATGCAACCACTCATTTAGAAACTAATAGCTTTGGAAGCTTATTTGTTCTTAAATAAGATTACTAATTAAGAAAATGAATAATCCTGACTCGCCTGAATTTAGTATTTCAGTTTTGCATTTGCATTTCTGCAGACACCACAAGACTCTCTGGTTCCCTCCCACATAAGACTGTCCTCTGTTATCCACCCACTCCCATCTCACACCCATTATGATTAAAAAAGAGACAGTGAGCGAGAAACTCAAGTTTGCTTGCTGTAAATTTTCTGGGGACAGCTGTTCTTTATTTTCTTCATTTTGCATATAATTTGCCCTTGGCAATTTAAGATTAATGTGCAATCATGGTAAAATATGTTGCAAGTTCACTCTGGGCATTTTCCCTCCCACAAAGACTAATACTGAAGTTATACAGCATCATCTTCTACCAGGCCCATTCTCGAGACCCCAGACAATTCCAGGGGTGCTCCGGAAGTGGAAAAACCCTCAGGCTGACTTCAAAAAGATTTTCCAAAAACCTAAAACTCTGTTTTTCAAAGAAAGAGAAATTCACTTTTACATACGACAAATCAAAGACTGACACATCTTAGATGCGCTTTCTCCTTCTACCCCATGAATTCACAGCTTGTTACAGTGCTGAACTGGATAACTGACAGCTTGCCTAGACCGACATTTTAATGCCATACTCTAGAAATTAAAGTGAATATTCAAATTATTCACATATGGAAGATTTTTTTAAGAGAAACTTCATAAACAAAAGTAGCATACAAATTTAGTTTTAAATCATGATGACTATTTAAAAAACAGCAACCAGAGGAAGTTTTTAAGCAAGAGTCTTACTTTGTTTTTGTGTATTTTACAATGAATGCACGCACCTGAAAAACTAGATGGCGTGCAGTTCCAGAGAAAGTCAACATACTGGTCGTGGGAGTTGGTCCCTTCATAGGAATGGGAGTAATTTACTTAAGGAAGTCGTGTAATTACTCTCCAAGCTCTGAAATCATAAAATGCTTCAACATATAACGTGACGTATCTTTCTATGTCTAAAGTATTACCAGTAATTCCAAGAGATGCTGACAAAAATTCACAAAGGAATGAAAACCAATCCTACATGTTATTCAAACGTACTAATTCTAACCACATATAGAAGAAAAAGTCCTTCCAATAATTTTACCAACTGCTGGAACACATAATTTTCTGATGTGGCATTAGTTAAATCTCTGAAGACTCAAGCAAACACAACTGCTTACTGAGTTCTATGTATGTAAGACACAGACTATATGCAGAGATGAGAAAAGGCAAGCAAAAAACAAGATTTTTTTTTTCACTCCAAGGAAACCATAAAGTTCCAGAAACAAAATAAATAGATCAAATACAATTAATAATATCAGACAATATAAGTGCCAAATGAGGAACTTCCTTTTCATGAGGAAAGTTCTTTAAGGGAGAATGGAAAACATTAAAACATACTTAATGAATATCTACTATGTACAAAAATTAGCTCTAATCCTCACAAATGTGGGTGTGGGTAGACAGTGTGAATGAACTTCCTAGTCACATTCTTCTAGAGACTAAGGGTCCGAAGGGTTAAGAATCTTTCCAAAATGCCTACCTTATTGCATCATTTTAGAGTGTAAACCTGACCACTCTTACCAGCCAACAGAGGTGCATACCTTCTGCAGAGCAATCCAAGCGCCTCTCTTTCTCCGGTCTCGCCCGTGACCCCCAGGTCCCAGATGCATCACGCTCTGTCAAACATCTACACTTCAACCCCGCCCACCAAAATCCTTCCCGACACCCCACACTTGTGCACCTGGCCAATTCCCCTTGTCCTTCAGAATGCAGCTTATGTGCTGAGTCCCCGGGGAAGCCCTGAGTCAGTGATGATTCAGAGGCTGGGGGTGGGGTGGGGGGTAGGGACAGGGCAAATGAGCCCATCATATTCTCCATCATCAGATGGCAGAGACGTGGCGGCTACATGGCTTTCAACCTAGACACAATGGAGGAAAGGTGGTGTAAAACAGCTTGAGAATAACCAGGTGTTTTCCCACAAAGGAACAAACTACTACAGGGCACCAGAAACTAGGCAGGTAAAGGGGCTGGAGGGAAGCACAGGATCAGTGAACAGCAGGCACTATGAACATGTCAGAATTTGCCTTGGATCCATCTACAACATGCTGGAAATCTGAAATGCCATTGGCTTCTGACTGAGACTTGGCCACTTTGAGCCATTTTCTTATTTCTTCTCTCAACTGCACAGTTTAGGATGGAGATTCTACCCTACATCTGCTAGACTCACACTCATAATCCCCAAAGCTACATGGATTGATGACCCAGGGCCCTCAAAAACTCTACTCTCTCAGGAAACCATCATGGCTTCATCTACCTACCTCCTAAAAGCAGAAGGTGAGAAAATTCCTATTTCCCTTCAATTGTTCTTATTAGAACTTACATTCTCTACAGCAGAGGCCCAGCTACCAGTGATTATGGTTCAATGCAACTGACTGAGCCCAGGAATCTGCATTTTCAAGAAGCACCATTGGTGATTTTGATACATGACAAGTCTGTCATGGACCCTGAAGTTTCCCTGATATCCTGTTTTCCAAACTAAAATCTGAAGGTGAAATGCCTTGCAGAACTCTGATCCTCTACTTATGACCAAGTACGAAATGTGACCCCTACTTCATCTGCTAAATCACTGGGTGCCTCCATACTATCTGACCCCACTGCCAAATCTCCCATCCCAAATCAGCTGCCTGCCCTGCCGGGTCCTCCAACCTAGGCAGAATTCTGGGGCTCCTTTGCACTCAGTCATCCCACAGGTTCCTACCAAGACTAGTTTCCAAATTTACCTTAAAGCCTCCTACTCTGCTATTCACCACCCTCTGACTTAACCAGTTCCTTTACAATTAAATTCAAATGCTTGAGTACCTGCTTTTATGCTGTTTCTTCATGCTTCCTTTCCAATCAAATTTGCCTTGTTCCTGTCACACTCTGTCTCCACATCTTTGCAGAGGTGTCTTTAAATGCCAAAATATACCTTCCTAATTCTTTAAATCTAAGGAAACCTATTCCAAAACACAGTTCTCAATTAACATCAAATACACTGCAATCTATCAATATGCATTCAAATTCTCAATTCTTGCAAACCTTAACACTTTTATTTTATCGCGTGGTATATTTATATTACAAATCTCTATGTTTATTATTAATGTATCCAGTATCATATGTAACTAACCTTTAATATGTATCCTAAAGGACTAGAACAAAGCTATGTATATACTGTGACTGCTCAATAAGTAAATACTGGTTAGCTGACTGGCTTCATGTTAGATCTAGGATTTAACTGTGATAGGTCACCTGTTAACTGAGGGAAGGAAAAGAACACTGCCCTATTTTTTCAAAACTTTTCTGTTTTCACTGTTTGTTTGGATTTAGGCTGGGTTATTTTTAAGAAGAAGTTAAAAGAAAAGCTCCCCACATGGCAGGATACTATAACCATAAAGATAATAATCGCACACCCCATTTCTCCAACACACAAGCAACCCTTCCATTAAGACAGTGGCTCCCAAACCTTGCTACATAGTAGAACTTTTTTTTAAATCCCACTTCCCAGTTCATACTACATAACAATGAAGTCAGACTGATAAGGCGGGGTGGGGGAGTGGGGTGAGACGTCATATTTTTTGAGGAGCCCAGATGATTCCAATGTGCAGCAATATTTGGGGATCATGGCTTTAGGAAGGCCTTCAGCTTGGTATACATAAGCAGTAATACATAAGTATACATAAGCAGTATATACATAAGTATGGTATACATAAGCAGTAATTTCCTAGCAGTAGTCAGTTGGTCTGAATCCATGAAGAGCCAATACAAAGCATTTACAAATATTTAGTAAATGGCTGAAAGATCAGGTAATCTGACTCCCACATACCCCCAAACTTCATGAGCAAACAACTCTATGGAAATGATGAGTATGATTTGTTAACTGAGGCTGATATTATAGTGAAACAAGTTTCTTCTTATCTCAAAAGCAGAGTAACTGCTAAAAAGTCCCACTCAGATCAAGATGTGAGCATCTGTATATGACAGTATATATTGTTCATGTCTACAGAGATTACATATTAGTGTCATGTATTGGTATCATGTTAGTGTCTATATATTATCTTAGTGTCATATATATTATATATGTTGTCAAAAATATGCTAGTACACTAAAAATGTTACCTCTTCTTGGGATACTGAGGACCACAGTAGATTTTAGACATTTATTTGATGCTTTCCAAATATTTCAGTGATGTCACAATTAAGGTTGATAGTAATTAAAGTGCCAAAAGTCATTTTTATAAGAACATATTAGGGAAAAAGGCACACGAATGGTTTTAATCCAAATACATGAAATGGTAGTTTTCAGACAATGATAGTCATGTTTAAAACACTAAAAGCAGTGATTAGAAATAATTTTTCAGTCAGATATCATTAAATGCCCCTGATCTTTAGGCATGTAGGTCCACAAAATACACAGTTGTCATTAATGCTATTCACCAAATATTTCCAGCTCTCTGTGTGTTTTCCAGAGTCTCCTCCGGAGAGTTAGTTCAGCCCAAACTCTTTGGGGTCGAGTGGGGCCATAAGGCTTCTATTGGCCAATTAGCTGTAAGCAAATGTAACTAGCTTGAAGGCCAAACCATTCTACTTGCTGGCCCAAAACCCTCCAGAACCATTTCCCTCTGGCACAGCAACCAGGAAACTTTAATTTGATTGGTTTGCAAAGGCAACCAGGAACCCATAAGCCAAGGTACTGGTGATGCACAAAGCCCTCCTACCCATGCTTGAGTGAGAAGTAAGTCTTGCTGTTTTAAGCCATGGGGACTTGTGTGCTTCTTATTACAGGACATAGATAGCTACTTTATTCTGATGAAAAAAAGTAGGCAACCATACCTGTAGTATTAAAAAAAAAAAAAATCAACAGCCATGATAACTGATTTGGAGGAAATCATTAAGAGCAATATTCCTTGAAGGAACTTAAAATTTAGGATAAAAGCCTCAAAGATTCTACAATGTTTCTCATCACTTTAATAATATAATCTGACCATTGATTCTTCTAACATTGTTATTAGTATTATATTCCATTAAAAGCAAAAGACTCCATTCAGTAATGGAAGACCTTTAAGAACAAAAGATTTGAAAAAGAAAAACATACACTCTTTGTTATTTTTAAGTGAGAAAATCTAACTTAAATTGTGTAAACTTGGGGCGCCTGGGTGGCTCAGCCCGCTAAGTGTCTGCCTTCGGCTCAGGTAATGATCTCAGGGTCCTGGGATTGAGCCCTGAGTTGGGCTTCCTGCTCAATGGGGAGTCTGTCTGTCCCTCTGCCCGCCCTCCACACTCTCTCTCTCAAATAAATAAAATCTTTAAAAAAAAATTGTGTAGACTCATTCTTCTGCTAAAAAATCCAATAATCATAAATTTACAAAAAAAACATATTCAGTACAGATTCTAGTATGTATATATTCCATTCGACATATATAACACTCCATAAAGCCACACCTACCAATCAGAAAGCATTCAAGGTAGATTTTAATCAGTTCAGGCAGAAGCCAGTATGTATAAAACATATCCTTTGGGGAAGGAACATAATTTATCAAAATAATAAGCACACAAGTGATACAATTAAGGTGCTTCACTTCAGGAACTCAGAGGAAAGAGAACCATGAATGATGAAGTGAGAGATATGAAAATCACAGTATTTTTATCTAAATTTTGGAAATGTGTGAAGCACTAGGAAAATGAAGAAATCTGTCAGCTCAACTTGAGGGCAGGCTGAAATGAAGGAAAATCTGTTCCAGCTCAAATTGCCACTCTAAGAGAGCACAGGAGAAAAGGCAATCTGTGGCTTGGGCTTTTACTATTGATGGACAAACCCCCAAATCATAAAGCGGTTGGTCTTCTTCTGTCCTCTGACACTCTCATTTCAGACATGGCAGGCACCTGGCTTCACCACAAAGACCTTGTTTTGAAAGAAAGTATAAAAGCAATGCCTCAACCCACAGAGTCAGCCAAGGCAGGACTGGGATATGCAATATGTGAGAGTGAATTAAATATCCATTTATCCATACTTCACTAGGTCTCTAAACAAAGAGAAACTCGACCTCCAGAAGGAGCCTATTTTGTAATGTTCAATATTTCGTTCCTTCGAGGTCTGCTACCATGCCTGCAAAGTGCAAGGGCCCTGTTTTTTGAGGGACTATAAAGAGAAATTTTCTGGTAAGGGGAGGGAATAGTGTTCCTTAAATTTAAAATGGAAGGAATCCAAGTATTTATCAATGGTCAAATGAGTGAACAAATTATGGTAGACCCACGTAATGAAATCATGCCTAGCAATAAAAAGAGAGGAGCTAGGGATACACCCAAAGAGGTAAGTCTCAAAAGCATTATGCTATAGACAAAAGACTATACATTATGATTCCATTTATATGAAATACAAATGTAATATAAATTATAAATTTATATTTATATTATATATGAAATACAAATTTTAAAAAGGAAGAACTAAAGTGACAGAAAGCAGTTCAGTGGTTGCCAAGGGCCCAGCAAGCAGTGGGGATTGACTACAAAGGGGCACAAAGGAATGGGGGAGGGGAGGAAAGCTAGATTGTTCTTCTATGATTGTTACTTCTGTGTTGTGGCAGGTACACAACAGTACATTTGTCAAAAGTCACCAATTTCTACAAAGTCCGTGAATTCTTTTTCATGTAAAGGACACCTCAATGAAAGAGACCTTTTAGGAGGCCAATAAGACAGTGGAAGATGAGACTATCTTAATAGTGAACAAAAAGTGATTCAGATTGGCTGTCCAACACTGCTGATTCTTGAAATGCTGCTCATTTCAGCTCTGATTTCAAGTATCCATGGGGGCGGGGGGAGGTAGAAATATAAATGTAAACAGAAAGGAAAATCCCACCCTGTCATGATAAAAGAACAGCTCAATTTCTGATGGCCAGAATGTACATTTTGCATTGCTGTATTCCATGCTACACTTAACCATGCAACAAGCATTTTCAATGACTCTTAGATTTTACATACCTATAGCCTTTCATGAATAAAATGATTCAATCATGTTACCTCGTGTTTCAACTGCACTGATACATTTTCTGAGAATTGTGAATCCCATCTTATCCAATTGTGCGCCTAAAAGAAATACAGTTATAAAATATTAAAGGCACAATGAATTATTTACGTTTCTCTTCTTTACAAAAATAGAAAAAATTATTTAAACCCAATTTAATTTTTATTTCACTATTAAAAAAAGCTAAAGGCCATGTGTTCCCTGTTTAAATAATGTAAATGAGAATTTCATATATTTAGAGAAGCACTTATTGGAATATTAGGACATCTCTTACCAATAATTTTTAAATTTATAATATAAAATAATTTTTATATTAATAAATATAACTTATTTTAAGCAGCGGGAAAGAATGTGGTACAAATCTTTAGGGGGAATCTATCTAAAGGTTAAGATACATTTTGCCACAATTCTACCACCACCTTAGGATTTTTTTTTTTTTTTTTTTTTTAGTTATATATAAGTGAAGTAAAGTACTTGACAGAAAAATAACACAAAGCTTTTTTTTTTTTTTCTCTTACACCTAAAGAAAAAGATTTTTAGGGGTACCTAGGTGGCTCAGTTAGTGAAGTGGCTAACTTCGGCTTAAGTCAAGACCTCAGGGTCCTGAGGTGGAGCCCTACGAGGGAACCTGCTTCTCCCTCTGCCCCTCCCCACCCCAGGGTCAGGCTCTCTCTCCCTCAAATAAATAAAATCTTTAAAAAAAATTTTTCAGCACTTCTAAGATTATTACTTGGAGGAAAAGAAGGTATTATTTGGGCCATGAGCTTGAAAAAGAATTTCACATTTCATGCCATGTTCTAAGTGTTTAATATTTTATTATTTTCATAATGAATTTAAAACAAATGATGCATGTAGCAGAAAAAATTATTTTTAAAATTTCCTCTTTTTTTTTTTTTCTAATATAGATGCTTGCCTGTGATTAGGTTGGCACACTGGAGTATCCTAATAGAAGATGTTTCTTGTTTCAAAAATGAAATCAGGGAAGTGAATACATGAGTCAATTTAGAATGAGGGAACACTAATATAAACGCTTGTCTCTCAGAGGCGATAGCACAAACAATCCATGAATATAAACTGTGCAGGTTTAAATGCTAAGGTTGAAGAGTACTTTAAGGAGAACAATTGAGCAGTGGTTTACTGTTTAAGGATCCACTCTTCACAACATCTTATGAAATGTTTAGCAAAACTATTTTTCAAAAAAGTGCATGTTCTTATTTCTCTATTTAAAAAAATATCAGAAAGGAAGGGGGGAAGGAGATAAGGAATGGGAGAAGGAAAGAAGAAGAGGAGAAAGACGGGGAGGGAGGGAGGGAAAGAGGGTAAGAAAGCACTTCAAGTAGGTTTACAACCGGCAATTTTCAATGGTAGGCTCGAGACGTCTTTTACTCAAGCACTGGCTCAAATGAAACACATATCATGGTAATTTTGAAACTGTGTGTTAGAGAACATAAAGTTTCCAAACTGTACACATGTGATAAACATAGCCTTAATTTCTCCAAAAATATCCAAAGTAAATTTACAAAGAATCCAACAACTGTGATAATATTTTTGTTTCATCCCTGTAAAAATCAAGATCACAGAGCTAGGCTGTATGTTCCTCAAGCTCATACAATGCATGTGAAGGTCAATGTCCTAGAATATCTGAATTTGTTTGATTACTGTTATTTTCTAAAGTGCAATGATTTGCTACTTACATAGTCCATACTCAGACTTAAAGGATAAAAAAAATATCAAGGGTCAGGGTGAGGGGGTTGCAAACAGGACCTGATGAACAGCTCCATGGGAGCTTATAATTTAGGAAGCTGGAAGGTGCATCCCTGAAATTGCTACATGTTTATTTACAGCTATGAGAATAAATAACAAAGTGGGTTGTGGAGGAAGCATTTTGGGTTTTGTAGAGAAAGAGAAGAAAAAAAAATGTCAGAGATGGAAAAGACCAATGAGGATTACAGCAATCCAGGCAAATCTGGGTTGGTCCCCAGTAGGTCAAAGAGAATCCATATATTATTTGGAGGACTAGCTTAGAGAGGGTACAGAGCACTCAGCAACAGTCTGACATAAGTAATGAAAAAGAACGAACTCATGAAAAAGGGGAACAAACGGTCCTTTTCATGAATTAACACTTACTTCCTTCTGGTCTTGGGATGATGGCTCTATTAAAACTGTGTAACAGCTAGTAAAAGAGAAAAAAGGAAAACAGTATTTTTAACACATCAATATAAAGTCTTCAAGTAGGCATACCTAGGACTATGCAAAAAAAAACCCCACATCAATACTGGTTAATTATATACTAATGTGCTCAAATACTAAGATAAGTAACAATAAAGGGTATCTCTGAGTCAACTTCATCTCTTACAGTAGCAAAAGTTAAGATGAAGGGGCTATGACTCTTTAGGAACTCATGGAAGTTTACGTAAATTTCAAATGCTCAGGCTTATAGGTACAGAATGACAAAGGAAATGCTGCATTCTAAGCCATAAGATGAAGCTCATTTTTTTCACCACTGTTACTAAAATCTGGTATTTCCTTAAGAGATGACTCTTGCTCATAATTTAAATGACTATATCTGAAATAGCTAGATGCTAATTCCAGGCTGCCTCTAAGAACTTCAGCACTGACCCATTATTTGCAAGGCATATATAACACCTGAAAAAAAAAAATGCAACTTTAAGTGTCCTCACATAAATATATAGCTAAATATTTTCTTTCTGCAGATTTGCCTTTGTCTGTGTATCTCAAATTAATTACTTGTTTCTGTGCTCTAAAAGAGAGGTTATATATGTCTTCAAGGTTACACTGCCTTTGACAACAGATTTATTTCTCAAAGACTTAGTCATGTGATCTTTATGCTACCCAAAGTCACTTTCCAAAGCACTTCTTGAATCTCTGGGGAGAGAAGTCCTAGTTACTGCATTGCCTTTCTAGAGAGGATCAGTATAATGTGTTGTGGATCTCAGTAACCAGAAATGCTGTAAATATTCCTGATTCCTAGATAAAAACTTCAAGGACAAGACATAAATAAAATGATGGAGGCTAAATGTAGGTCAAATACAATAAAATAATAGGCAAATTGGATTACTACATTTTTGTTTTCCCAAGCATGATATATTCTCCTTTATAGCATGTATTTTTAACACATATACTTTGGGTTTTCATTTTTCAAACACTGAACCTGGACTGCCACACACACTGTGGTCCAGCTCCCCGGCCCCCATATCCTATACTTCCACCAACATGTCTGTGACCATCAGATAACATTATCTTTTGCCAGTTTCTATTCTGATACCTCTCCTTCTCCTATATATGACCCCTCTTTCACGTTGCAAGGTGCTCTTTCCCTTTCTTTAAACCCTGCTAAGATGACAAATGCTTTCCAGTTAAGCCCACCTCATTACCTGCACTGGCAGTTTACTTAGAGTTGTAATACTTTCAGCAGAGTTTATTTAAATTGGTTCTATGGTGTTTTCTATAATTATTCTGAGTCTCCAGTTCAATAGGTGATCTGCCAAATTCTCAATTCCCAAAGGCCTCAGTCCACTGAAACGAAAGCTGTGCTTGAATGAAGTCGCAAGCAGACTGAGTTCGTGTGCCTCTGGATCTCTATCACGACCTTTAATTGATTCTTCACACCAATCATACGAGGCCCGTTCACTAAGGCTACCTGCTCCTACATACCCTAAACCACGAGCCTGAACCAGAAACTGTTAAATCAAGCAAAATAACTACAGCAGTCGCTCACTGCCTCATATTTACTGTTCTGTCTCCACTGAGATCAAAATGAACCTCAAGAATTTATTGAATTCATCACCCAAAGAACCGTCAGGTAAGAAAGGAAAAAAAAAATGAGCATTTCCACGACTCCCTCAAACACAGCAAATCTGAGTGGCAAAGTCAAGAAAAATCAAAAGTAAAATCTAGGGACACACAGGTCCTCCGTGGGTGGCTGCGACCTCCAGCCAAACGACTGGAACGCAGAACGCTTTCAAGAGGACTCAAAACACCAGCGTCAGCGGGGAACTTTTTTTCCAATACCATAAAGCAAAAACTCCATAAAAAGAAATACAAGTCATCGCTGAAGGATGTGGACTACAATTCCGCCAGTGAGGGTTCTTACAGCTTCTTTTCCACCCAGAGCTTCCAACCACTGCTTCCGTTCCTCTTCGGAGAACGCCTGCATGGTCAGAGCAGCACCGGGCCTAAAAGACACCAGGAATGCGGCAGGTGAGCCTGGAGCTGGTAAAACAAACCTCTTTTCCACCTTCTCATGTTTTACTGTGGGGAGGAAGCAGGGGTAAGTGTTTAATTGCGACAGAAGACACATAACGTACAATGTACCATCTTAACCATTTTTAACTGCACAGTGCAGCTGTGTTGAGTATGCTCACGTTAACAGGAATCCAAACCCCAGAACCCTTCATCTTGTAAGACTAAAACTCTGTACCCGTGAAACCACGCCCCTTTCCCTTCCTGCCCAGCCCCTGACACACTTCCCTTCTACTTTCTGTCTCTATGAACTGGGTTACTCCTAGGTAACCCTTAGACGTGGAATCATGTCGTGTTTTCCTTTTTGTAACTTGCTTGTTTCACTTATTATGATATCCTCCATTTTCGTCCATGTTGTACCATGTGTCAGAATTTCCTTCCTTTCTAAGGCTGAGTAATATTCCTTGGTGCGTATGCACTGCGAACTGTGCGTATTTTGCTTATCCACTCACTTGCCCATGGACACCTGGGTTGCTTCTACCTTTTGGCTATTCTAAGCGATGCTGTTTTTAGCATAGATGTACAAATCTCTCAAGACCCACCTGTCAGTTCTTGTAGGGATATAGCCAGAAGTGGAATTACTGGGTGTGACATGATAAGAAATAACGCATTTGGTCTCTGACTCTGTTTCCTGGAACAAAGCTCCTAATACTCTTGGAATCTCCAAAATAAATGTCATTTTATATACTAATGAGATAACAGAGCTGGGAGCTTCAGGATGGGGGCTGGTTGCCAGGGGAAATGTGTGACTAGGAGATTGGAACTTTTAGCCCCACCCCCCGACGCCCCTCCCAGATGGGGGAAGGTGCTGGAGATTGAGTTCAATCACCAATGGCCAATGAGTCAATCAACCATTTAAACCATCTACACAGTGAAGATTCTATAAAATACTGCAAGTATCAGAGAGCTTCCAGGGTAGTGAAAACGTGGAGGCACTAGGAGGGTAGCCTGTCCAGAGAGGACATGGAAGCTCCAAGCCCTTTCCCCTATACCTTGCCTTAGGTATCTCTTCATCTGGCTGTTCATTTATTTCCATCAGAAAATCCTTCGTCATAAATTGGCAGCAGTAAGTAAACAGTCTTCCCGAGTTCTATGAGAGCTGTTCTAGAAAATTATCAAACCCAAGATATGAAACCCCCAATTTATCGCCAAAAGCACAGGCGACAACCTGGACTTGGACTAGCATCTGAGGTGGTGGGGGCAGACAGGTACAAGCGAGCCCTTACTCTGAAACGTCTTCACTAACTTGAGGTAGTGCCAAAATTCAGTTAAGCTGTAGGATATTCGGTCTCTGCAGAGAACTGGAGACTTGCTGGGTATGGTAAAACCCACATATTTGGAGTACAGATGTATTATGTGGGTAGGGAGAAATAATTTTGCCTCCCACTGGCTCGATGGTAATTCTGTTTTTAATTTTTCCAGAAACTGCCACACCTTTTCCATAGGAGCTGAGCTATTGTGCCTTCCCACCAGCAGTGCATAAGGTTTCCAATTTCTCCACAGCCTCACCAACACTTGTTACATTATTATCTCTTTTATTTTTTAAAGTAGCCATCATAATGGGTATGAAGTGCTAGCGATGACTAAATTTTATTTATAAAAGAGATACATGCTTAGTGTTACCCGGGCACGGAGAGAGTGTAAAACCAGAATAATCATTTTCCACCCCATCCCAATTCTATGTTCAAGAAGGCAGACTGTTCACCAGTTGGTGTTTCCTTCATATTTTTTTAGAGCCCTGTGTTGGTCCTCTGGGCCAAATTATCTTTCTCAGTTCAATTTGTTCAAAGATTCAGCCAGAAAAACTCTTTATACCAGGAAGGAATAACTAGGTAGAAAAGCCATTGGTAACGCCTCTTCACCTGGGGGCAGTTTCTCGAATGAAACAGATTTTGAATATTTGATTCAAATATCATGAATTAGTATTCAAAAAGAACTTTTCTGGCAAAGAATTAAAAGGCAAAACACAGAAAACTAGAAATGAAAGTAGACGGCTGAAACAAAAAGTAAATATTAATTCCCGTTGGACACGGAATATACTTTTTAAAGTTATCACTCTTGTGGTAGTATTTCAAAACTCACTTTTAACTAATGGATAATCTTTTTCAAGTAAAGCAAGCAGTAATAATCAACTGTAATTCAATAATCACTGCAATTTTTATAAAGTACTGTAAAGTAAAAAGTCCTCCAAAAGCAACGAGCCAAATGTGAATAAGTAGTCTTCCCAACCCTCACTCACATGGGCATTGTGCTCTCTCCCCACATGATCCTTATACAGCACAAGAGAAGTTATCTGCTTAGGGTTCACTACAAAGTAACTATAGCTACAACTGATAGGTTCTTGTCTACAACCATATTCTCCAGACTGAAATTTGTAGGTGGGGAGGGGGGGAAAACATCACTATTCCCCCACCCCTAAATAGCAAAATGACTCTTAATTGTCTACCGGACACTTTTTTGTCGTGATTCCACTTTTCCATCACCTTGGCACCACACAATACAGACCCAAGGTCCCACCTCCTCCCGCTCTACTACACACAGCATCTTTTTGGAGCAAGAATCAAGGCAAGATGCCCAGACAACCAGTCTGTTTCAAGAAGTTCCTTGACTGGGACGTGAAGATTTTGGCCCTTATTCTTAGTAACCCACACTGGGCTCAAGGGAGTTAATTAAAATTGTGAGGGAAAACTTCAGATGGCACGAATGTTTTTCTTTACATTCTTTAAGTGATAAAACAATATTTACATATGGGGGTCTCACGTCTGCAAGAATGCTCCATTCTTGTCAAGAAGGAAAAATATCTAGATATCTCTCTAAAACAGAGACGTATTCAAACATTTAGTATGTAATTAAGGGAACAAAAATATAAAATGTAAAATGAGATATGGTAGCAAATACATAATAGAAAGCAGACAGCTTCTCTAGTCCAGGAATGGCAAAATAAGCAGAGAAAATGGGACAGAAGGCCAAACAAGTCAACTTCTATCACAGAAAGACACAGAGTCTACATTCAGTTCAATAAACATCGAGTGAGTGCTTACTATGCTTTAGATCTTGTGCCAGGAGTGCTGGGCATTATTTATCGAATACCTTACCATGGGCTAGGCCCTGAGCTGGGCCTCCCACCCACAAAGGGCTTACTGTCTAACGAGAGAAAGAAGAAGGTTAAAAAAAAATTACAAATAATCTATTAATTACAATTATACGGAGTCCTGCAAAAAGTCAGCTACCTAGGAGAAAAAGAGGGAGTAATAAAGACATCAGAAGATGTATGCCCAAATACAAAAGCGTTCAACTTCAATGATGTTCAATTGTCAAGAAGACATGACTGAGTTCAATTGTTGTCAAGAAGACTTGACTGTGGCTAATTCGGCTGCCAGTCTCAGAGGAAATTTCAATATTCAAGGAGCTATAGGGGGTTAAGAAAGAGAAAGATCTTACCTAGCCCTGGAAGTCAGGCTTCCTTGGGAAAGAGACATTTAACCTAAGGCCTTAAAGATACATGGGCCATGTCAGAGCAACCAGGGCCAGAGTTATCCCCTAAGCCGAGAAGGCACGCAAAAGAGAAGGAACATACCTTGGAGGAGCTGGGTCAGCTTCATCAACTATCCTCCCACCCAGCTGGAGAGGAGCACAGGGGAAAGCTACAGAAGCAGCCTGGGGGTCCAGTCACAAAGGGATCCTTGGCTATGCAGAGGATTTGATTTATCCTACATGTCACCAAAGGTTTTTAGTAGGGGAATAACACGATTGAAGGTGTATGTGAACTCAGCTGCTGGGTGGAAATGGACTGAAGACAGGCAAGAGCTGGCTTCAGAGGCTTGTTAGCAGAATGAGGGGATGAGTTGGAAAGGCACAGATGAAGGAAAATATGCAGGAACTTGGAAATAGGAGGCTGCTTCTCTATGCTCTAGGCGCTACCACCAACAACAAAATCAACAGTGAAGGACAGGTCGATTACAATGTTTCATCAATAACTAGTAAATAAATAGTAAATATTTAATACAATAAATAGTAAAGGGATTCCATGAAAGTCAAAACAACTGTAGCACGTAAGGACTTAATACCTTTACCCTAAAAAACAAAAACAAAAACAGACACAGAGGCCTGATGAGATTCCTACGTTTTCTACTTACTGTTTTTGTTTCCCCCTAAGATTCTCCATGCATATGTGAGGGGAAATAACATTTACTACACATAGATGGCTGGATATTCATGTAGAGAGGCAAATAGAGATGTTGGATAAGAGAAACGATGACTGGTTCTGGTAACTTGAAACACAAGAAAAAAGTGTTGAATGATGAAAAGTGTCAAGAGTCGTGAACTAGAATTCCAGGTCGCACAGGAAGCAGGGGAGGAAAAAGAAACTGCAGGCTGCCAGTGAAATAACCAGAGTACTTCTGCATAATACCCCAATGCAGCATAAAAACCGAAGTATTATTCTATGCCTTGTCTCCAAGCACAATGACTCAAACGTGAGCCACCTAGCCCTTCATGGAATACAGCAGAAAACAAACTCCCTCATTGAAAGATGAGAGATTAAATAGAAATCTGTCACCTACAAGGAGAGGAGACTATTCCTGTTTGCATTTTGACAAATAATCGCACGGTAACTCAAAACAACTCGCCCTTTGAGAATTAATTTATCACAGTACACATGTTCAGAACAGTTCACACTTGTAACATCACAGACAGGGATCAGTCACTAATACTACATAAAGCTGGGTTCCCATCCTATCACAGAGATGGCTCACATTCATCCCCCATGGCTCAGCCTTCACCTCTAAAACACTAGTGTAGGAAAAGTAAAAAATAAAACATGCTTTAAATATTTTTAAATTCTCAAGTTTCTTTTACTCATCAATTGCTAGGAAATCATTTTGCAAATATGAGACTTTAGGAAACAGTGGACACATTTTAAACTACAATATTAACAACATCTCACTGTTAAACCAAACCATAAAAATTCCTTAGTTTTTGAAATAAAGACACGTTTTATTCATGAAATTTACTGGATGCATAGAACGACAGAGTGAATATATGGATAGCAAAGAACAGAAAATTCTAGTGTGCTAGAGTATTCCCAATTGCATCTTCATATGGAGAAGCTCCGGTAACATCACTGCTACCGTGTACTACGTGGTCCACTGAGGACACAACATTCTCTTCTTCATCAGAAAATTCATTTCAACCAAACTAACATCTGAGCACCTCATATGTGCCAGGCATTGTGCTAAGCTCTGAGTAATTTACCACACACAGTAAGCAAAACTAATTCTTAGCAAATACAAAAGGAACAGTGTGATTTTCATAAAGAAAAAACCAATAGGGGAAAAGAGCACCACTTGCCCAGACAGTCTATCTTTCTTTTGTTAAAACCATAACTGTTATCTGTAGAGCACAAGGTAGAGAATTGAAATCTGAAGAAAAACACTTAGGTTAAGCAAGTTCTTGTTCTTAAATCAGCAATTCATCTTTTTTCCTTCACTCGTTAAGAAAATATGCATCACTCTGCACTACTGAGCACTATGGAGGCCTACACATGAGAAGCAGTCTAGAGACCTATTATCTGTATTCTACATTTGACCCCGTATCTATTAATTCTTTCAACTGCATTTTTTATAGTTCAATCAAAGCATGTGGAAGACCTTTGTTTTCCTTATATTCTATATGATAGCTCAATGAGCTTATAAATTAAGAAAATGTAAGAAATAGAAACATCCACAAGACATTTATGAGATGCCAATTAATGAGATTTTGTAAATAGAGAATTTAAGAGAACAAACTAAGAAGCAGCTATCAAAACTTACAATGGTAACTATTAGGAATATTCTAATGTTTTTCTAAGACGAATGTTGAAAAGGAAAAGGAAAAAACCAACTGGCATGTTGTAAGTCCTGCACTAAATTTTACTATGAGAAGGGGAAAGTGCCAAAGCCAAACCAAACAGTTTCTAAAGTTACAGAAACATAGCTGTTATAATCAGTTTCTTACAAAGATTCCTGGGGGAAAAATTTTTAGTACCAACCTATGAATCTTACATTTTTCCAGAAATGATCAAAGCAAGGTGCATGATTTTACTAAGGGTGAAAACTTTATAATAACTTCTTCCTTCTGTCCACCAAAAAAAAAAAAAAAAAAAGTTTCAAATAGAGGAAGTAAGCATTGATACAGTTAGAAGTATGATTATTTCCTCTACTAAAAGTGAATTCAGGGGCGCCTGGGTGGCTCAGTGGGTTAGGCCGCTGCCTTCGGCTCAGGTCATGATCTCAGGGTCCTGGGATCGAGTCCCACATCGGGCTCTCTGCTCAGCAGGAGGCCTGCTTCCCTCTCTCTCTCTCTCTGCCTGCCTCTCCGTCTACTTGTGATCTCTCTGTCAAATAAATAAATAAATAAAATCTTTTAAAAAAAAAAATAAATAAATAAAAGTGAATTCAAACCATTTATCATTAGAGAACTGCTACTTTAGAACGCAGAAAGTTGTAAGAGAACGTAGTTCTTTCCTAACAACAAAAGGGTGGAGAACCTATGAAATCAGTGTTCAAACGAAGACTGCAGAACTGAAGATGCAAAAACAAAACAAAACAAAACCTAATGAACTAAAATGCAGACAGCAACAAGCCCTTTCTTAAAGAGAAAACACACACACATGTACACACAGCTACTTTGATCCTTTGAGAAGCAACAGGACAAAGAGGAAGACAGCAGAGAGGAGGGCAACAGTAGAACTGGAGTTTGAAAGGCAGAGTGTGGGTGAGCGTGATGGTTTCAAATCCCTATAAAACGGAGACACAAAGAATCTGAACCCATCCTCCAACTCCCTCCCATGGGACTTCATCAAGTGCTCAGAAGGAAATAGGAGAGCAGAGCTGAAACCCACCCCTATCCCCTGAGGTCTGTGTGTTAAGTATGAGGGGCAGAGCAGAAAAACCTCCAGAGAAGGTCTGATGGTGTTCTCAAATCACATGGACCCTTGAGAAACAGAACCTAAATGAAGTAACAACATAGGTTCTCAGCTCAACTGCCAACTAAAGGGACAGCCCTGCACATTAGCAGTCCCACGGAAGAAAGGGCATATCCTTTCCCAGTCATAAATATTACTTACTTTCTTTCTACTGTTCTCTTACAATATCTGGCTTTCAACCAAAAAATTATGAGGCATGCAAAGAAGCAAGAAAATGTAACCGAACATAGACAAAGCAGTTAAAAAAACCAGACTCTCAGAAATAGCCCAGATATTAGAGGAAGAAAAAATCAGACTGAACCTATGAATGGCAATATGTACATTAAAGGATCCAGGGGCGCCTGGGTGGCTCAGTGGGTTAAAGCCTCTGCCTTTGGCTTGGGACATGATCCCGGGGTCCTGGGATCCAGCCCCGTGGCAGGCTCTCTGCTCGGCGGGGAGCCTTCTCCCCCCACCCCCCACCCCCGCTGACTACTTGTGATTTCTGTCAAATAAATAAATAAAATCTTAAAAAAATAAATAAATACAATCTTAAATAAATAAAGGATCCAGCATACAAGGTGGCCAACATGCATAAACTGATGGGAATTTCAGCAAAGAAATGAAAACTACTAAAAAGAGACAAATGGATACGCAAGAAATAGAAAATAAAAAACAGTGATGAAGAATTCAGGAGGGTACCTTTCATATGCAAAAAACCAGTCTGGTTCCTCCTCTCTCTCTGCCTGCCTCTCTGCCTACTTGTGATCTCTGTCTGTCAAATAAATAAATAAAATCTTTAAAAAAAAAAAAAAAAAACCAGTCTGGAGTCAGTGTGTGCAACCATCTCCTTTATCTAACTTACACTCAGGGAGGCACTATTTCCTATGTCCTAAGTCACCCAGAACAACCACCCCTAGAGGAGACAGCCTGCCAATATTATTCAAACTAGCCAGTCCTAAATTGCTTCTCCTTCTCTGCCCTGCCTTTTCTGTGAAAATCCCAATAAAGATTGGTCTGGGATTTTTTTCTCACTCCTTCCTGACTCCTGACCAAAACCTGGCATTCCCCATGTGGTCCTATGTGGCATGGCATGCCCTCTTCTCTTGGAAACTCTTAATAAACGGTCTTTCAGTGCTATTAGTCTGTCCACGTCATCACTCAGTCACTTCCACAAATTAAAATACTGCAGGTACAACCAAAACAAATACCAAATGGTCAGAGATAATATAACTGGAATCCCAGAAACTGGAGAAAGAGAAAATGGAGAAGTATTTGAAGAAATAATGACTTAGATTTTCTAAACTTGCTATGAAATATAAACCCAAATATCCAGGAACTTCAATGAACCCAAAGCAAGATAAAATAAAGAAAGCCACACCTATGCAGGTCATTAAAAAAAAAAAAAAAATTCTTAAGAGCAGCAAAAAGATGACATACAGGGAAATAATAAGAAAGATGGATGATTTATCATGATGATAAAAAAAAAAAAATGGGAGGCCTGAAGAAAACAGAATGACTTCTTTGAAATGCTGGGGTGGGGGGGCCTATTAATCTAGAAATCTACATCTATCAAAAATGAAAGCAAAATAAAGACATTTTCAGACAGATGAAACATGAAGGAATTCTCCAGCAGATCTGCATTACATGAAATGCTTAGGTTAACTTAGCCTAAGGAAATTAAGGGAAATGGCACAAGATAGAAACTCAGTTCTATAGGAAGAAACGAACAAAATCAAAATTGATAAATATATTGGTATTTTTTTAAAAAGATAATCACATACACAAATAAAATATCAAATTTTTAAAAGATTACTAATTATTGATTTCATAAAGTAAAAATAGTAATGTATATTGTGTTCATAGTGTACACAGATTTAAAAATGTACATACACAGAAGCATAACTAGAAATAGAAAATGGAATATTAAAAGACTCCATTCACTAAAAAGAAAGCAAAATAGGAGCAGAAGAAAAATAAGACAAATAGAAAACAAAACAAAGAGGCATCTGGGTGGCTCAACTGATTGTCTGACTTTTGATCTCAGCTCAGATTTTGATCTCAGATCTTGTGAGGTTAAGGCCCACATTGGGCTCCACACTGGGTGTGGGGCCTACTTTAAACAACAACAACAAGGTGGTGCACTTAAACCCACACAATCAGTAATTATATTATACATAAATTAACTGAAACCTTAACTAAAACGCAAAGACTAAGTGGCTACGTTTTTTAAAATCAGGACTCAATAACACACTACTTATAAAAAACAAAGTTTAAACATAAAGGCATACAGGTAAAAGGAAAAAGATAAAAAAAGAAAAAAAAAGATATACCAATGGCTGCATCAATATCAAACAAGTAGATTTCAAAATAAAGATTAGCAGGAACAGACATTTCATAATGATAAAAGGGTCATTTCTTTCTTTCTTTTTTTTTTTTTTTCTGAGAGAGACAGAGAGCATGAACTGGGAGGAGGGGTCAACAGAGAAGCAGACTCCCCAGTGAGTGGGAGCCCAACATGGGTCTCGATTCCCAGATCCGGGGTCATGATTTGAGTCGAAGGCAGACACTTAACCAACTGACCTACCCAGGCATCCCAGTAAAAGAGTCATTTCATCAATAAGATGTAACAACCATAAAAATGCACAAACGCTCAAATCTCAAATATTCAATATGTGAAAAAAAAATTGGCAAAATTAAAGGGAAATTGGCAAATTCTAATCATAGATTTTAACACCCTTAGTTTAGTAACTTAGAGAATATTTAAAAATCAAAACAATATAGAAGTCAAGCAACACTATCATTAACTTGATCGAAATGACATTTAGAGAACACTATACCCAACAACACCAGAAAACTCATTGTTCTTAAGTGCACATAGAACATTTACTAAATAGACCACCTTTGGAGCAGTGAAACAAGTCTAGTAAACTTCCAAGTACTGATAAAATAGAGTATGTTCTCTGACCAAAAGAATATAAAGGAAAAACAGAAAATAATTTAAAAAAAAATAGAAAAACAGTAATAGTACACACAGAAAAACCCCCAACCATTTGGAACTTGTAAAATGTATTCCCAAGGGGCACCTGGGTGGCTCAGTGGGTTAAAGCCTCTGCTTTCAGCTCAGGTCGTGATCCCAGGGTCCTAGGATCGAGCCCCGCATCGGGCTCTCTGCTCAGCGGGGAGCCTGCTTCCTCCTCTCTCTCTGCCTGTCTCTCTACCTACTTGTGATCTCTATCTGTCAAATGAATAAATAAAAAAATCTTTAAAAAAAAAAAAAAAAAAAAAAAATGTATTCCCAAATAACACCTGGGTTAAAATTCAACATTTATGTCCTATTCACATTTAAAAAAAAAAAAAATTTGCAACTGAATTACAATGAAAACAGAATACATAAAAGTTTGTAGGATGAAAAAAAAACAGTAGGATGCAAACTAAAGCAGTTCTTTCAAGAAAAATTGTAAATTTAAATGTCTACATTCAGGTACACCTGGGGAGCTCAGTCAGTTATGTGTCTAACTCTTGGTTTCAGCTCAGGTCATAATCCCAGGGTTGTGAGACTGAGCCCTGCATGGGGCTCCCTATTGGATGTGGAGTCTGCTTAAGATTCTGACTCTCCCTCCTTCCCTCCCCCGCAACAGGCGCTCTCTCAAAAAAGAAGTCTACATTCAAAAATAAAATGGAAAATCAAAACTTTTATCTTAAGGAGCAATTAAAAGAAAGACAAATTAAATCCAAAGTAAGTAAAATAAAATAATAAAAATAAAAGCAGAAACCAATGAAATATAAAATGGACAATATGGGTTATCTGAAAAAAACAATTTAACAAAACTGATAAAGCTCTAGACAAGACGTCACAAAAAAAAATGAAACAAAAATTCCCATAGCAGGGATAAAAAATTAAGTACCATTACAGATCCTACAGATATGAAGTAGTAAGAAATGAATACTACGAAGAAAGGCATGTTAACAGAGACAATAGCTTCAAGGAAATAAATTCTTTGAAACCCCAATTTATAAAAACTAATGAGAAAGATCAACAACTGGCCAAACTAATCCAAAAGAGAAAGGACCCAAATTAATAAAATTATGATGAAAAGGGAGAGATCACGACTAACACCAAGGAAATAGAAGCAATCATCAGAAATTATTATCAACAGCTATATGCCAAAAAGTTAAGCAACCTAGACAAAATGAATGCATTCCTGGAAATCTACAAACTTCCAAAACTGAATCAGGAAGAAACTGACAACCTGAATAGACCAGCATCTAGTAACAAGATTGAAGCAGTGATCAAAAACCTCCCAAAAAACAAGAGACCAGGACCTGACAGATTCCCTGGAAAATTCTACTAAACATTCAAAGAAGAAATAATACCTATTCTCCTGAAGCTGTTTCAAAAAACAGAAACAGAAGAAAACTTCCAGATTCTTTTTATGAAGTCAGTATTAACCTGATCCCCAAACCAGGCAAAGACCCCATCAGAAAGGAGAATTTCAGACCACTATCCCTGATGAATATGGATGCCAAGATTCTCAACAAAATCCTAGCTAATAGGATCCAACAGTACATTAAAAAGATTATCCACCATGACCAGTGGGATTTATCCATGGGATGCAAGGGTGGTTCAACATTTGCAAATCAATGTGATAGAACAAATCAATAAGAGAAGATTGGTCCTCTCAATTGATGCAGAAAAAACATTTGACAAGATACAGCATCTGTTCCTGATTAAAATTCTTCAAAGTATAGGGATAGAGGGAACATTCCTCAACTTCATATAATCTATCTATGAAAAACCCACAGCAAATATCATCCTCAATGAAGAAAAGCTGACAGCCTTCCCTTTGAGATCAGGAACACGACAAGGATGTCCACTCTCACCACTGCTGTTCAACAAAGCACTACAAGTCCTAACAACAGCAATCAGGTAACAAAAAAAAAAAATAAAGGGTATTCAAATTGGCAAAGAAGAAGTTAAACTCTCTCTCTTCGCAGATGACAGGATACTGTATATGGAAAACCCAAAAGACTCCACCCCCAAACTACCAGAACTCATACAGCAATTCAGTAATATGGCAGGATACAAAATCAATGTACAGAAATCAGTTGCTTTCCTATATGCTAAGGAAATGTTGAAAAAGAAAAAACTGGGGGCATCACGTTGCCTGATTTCAAGCTTTACTATAAAGCTGTGATCACCAAGACAGCATGGTACTGGCACAAAAATAAGACACATAGACCAGTGGAACAGAGTAGAAAGCTCAGATATGGACCCTCAACTCTATGGTCAAATAATCTTCAACAAAGCAGGAAAAAATACACAGTGGAAAAAAGACAGTCTCTTCAATAAACAGTGCTGGGAACATTGGACAGCTATGTATAGAAGAATGAAACTCAACCATTCTCTTATACCATACACAAAGATAAACTCAAAATGGATGAAAGGCCTCAACATGAGGCAGGAATCTATCAAAATCCTAGAGGAGAACATCGGCAGTAACCTCTTCCACATCAGCCACCACAACTTCTTTCAAGACATGTCCCCAAAGGCAAAGGAAACAAAAGCTAAAATGAACTTTGGGACTTCATCAAGATCAAAAGCTTCTGCACAGCAAAGGAAACAGTCAACAAAACAAAGAGGCAACCCATGCAATGGGAGAAGATATTTGCAAATGACATTTCAGATAAAGGGCTGATATCCAAGATCTATAAAGAACTCCACAAACTCAACACACACAAAACAGATAATCATGTCAAAAAATGGGCAGAAGACATGAGCAGACACTTCCCCAAAGAAGACATGCAAATGGCTAACAGAAACGTGAAAAAATGTTCATCATCGTTAGCCATCAGGGAGATTCAAATCAAAACCACATTGAGATACCACCTTGCACCAGTTAGAATGGCCAAAATCAACAAGACAGTAAACAACTGTTGGAGAGAATGTGGATAAAGGGGAACCCTCTTACACGGTTGGTGGGAATGCAAGTTGGTGCAGCCACTTTGGAAAACAGTGTTGAGATTCCTTAAGAAATTAAAAATAGAGCTACCTTATGACCCTGCAATTGCACTACTGGGTATTTACGCCAAAGATACAGATGTGGTGAAAAGAAGGGCCATCTGTACCCCAATGTTCATAGCAGCAATGGCCACAGTCACCAAACTGTGGAAAGAGCCAAGATGCCCTTCAACAGATGAATGGATAAAGAAGATATGGTCCATATATACAAAAGAGTATAATGCCTCCATCAGAAAGGATGAATACCCAACTTTTGTACCAACATGGACGGGACTGGAAGAGATTATGCTCAGTGAAATAAGTCAGAGAGAGCCATATGGTTTCACTTCTGGAGGATAAGGAATAACACGGAGGACACTGGGAGATGGGGAGGAGACTTGAGTTGGGGGAAATCAGAGGGGGAGACAAACCATGAGAGATTGTGGACTCTGAGAAACAAACTGAGGGTTTTGGAGGGGAGGGAGGTGGGAGGTTGGGTGAGCTTGGTGGTGGGTATTCAGGAGGGCATGTACTGCACGGAGCACTAGTGAGGTGCATAAACAATGAATTTTGGAACACACACACACACACAAATTAAATTTTAAAAAATTTTAAAAATTAAGCAAAAAAAGAAAAACAAGAAAAATAGATAATCTGAATACCTCTTTACTCACTAAACTTTAACTGTAATTTTTAAATTTCCCATAAAGAAAATGCCAGACCAAGAGGACTTCACAGGTGAGTTCTCTGAAACACTTAAGGGACAATAATACCATATTACACAGACATTTCTAAATAGTAGAGGGGAATGGAAAACTTCCCAACTCTTTTCTGAGGCCACCATAACCCTGATATCAAAAATCAGACACAGACATTACCAAAAAAGAACATAACACCCTATTTCTCATTTAAGTATCCTCAATCAAATATTAACAAAATGAACAGACAATAAAGAGGTTAATACATCATGACCAAGTACAGTTAACTCAAGAATGCAATGTTAGTTTAACTTAGAAGATTCAATGTAATTCACCCATTAACAGGTTCAAGAAAAATATTTAATGATCATTTTGATAGACAATAACAAATATTTGATCAAAATCAGTATCTATTCATCATTAAAACTGGGAATAGATAAAAGCTTCCTCAACATGTTAAAGGCATCTACAAACAATCTTCAGCTAACATCATATTTTATAGTGAAATAATAAATGCTTTTCCCCTAGGATCAGGAATAAGGTTAAGATTTCCAATATCATTTATCATTTTATTAGAGGTATTGGCCCTGCAATAACACAGGTAAAGGAATAAAAGACATACAGCTTCAATCCAAAAGAAAGCTATTTTATTCACACATGATACCATTGTGTACATAAAAAAATCATGAAGACATTTGAAGAAGAAATAAGTCAACTCAGCAATATTGTAGGACAAAAAAACCAAGTGCATTTTTATGTATTAACAGTACTTTGGGAAATGAAAAGTAAAACTTATTCTTTAAAAATAACATTTAGAAACATAAAATACTTAGAGAAATTTAATGAAGGTGCCCATAAACCCTATATTAAACACTATAAAACATTACTGAGAGAAATTAAAGAATAAATAAATGGTAATTACTCAGGAATTATTAAAACTCTGTATTGGTGATATTGAACTGTAGGCCTTTGTAGAAATAAACTGGAAAATTTATATGGAAATGCAAAGGATCTACAACAGCCAACCAATTTTGAAAAAGAACAGAAGACTCACAACTGGCTTTGAGACTTACTATACAGTTACAGAAATAATGATGGTGTAAAACTGGCAAAGGACAAATAGATCAATGGAACAGAACAGGGAATCTAGAAATAGACCTACACACACAGTCAAATGATTTATGACAAATATGCCAAAAACAGTTCAATGGCGCCAAAGTCCTTTTCATTGAATGGTGCTAGAAATACTAGATACCTACATAAGAAAAAATAAATAACACTCACTCTCTACACATCACACAACCACCCGAAATCTTCACAGGTTGCAAACAAATTTAAAACTTTTCTAAGAAAGCATGGGAAAATATCTTCATAATACTGGGATAAAGATTTCTTAGAGCAAAGAGCTCTATCAATAAAATTTTTAAAAAACTGATAAGTTCAGGGGTGCCTGGGTGGCTCATTCAGTTGAGTCTCTGACTCTTGGTTTCAGCTCAGGTCATGTGGTGAGACTGAGCCCAGAGTCAGGCTCCAAGGTCAGCTCAGAGTCTGCTTCAGACATCTGCCCCTACCCCCCCCACTCACACGTGGCACTCTCTCTCTCTCTAATAAATAAAATCTTTAAAAATAATTTATAAATTCAACTTTATCAAAATTAGGATGTTCTTCTCATCAAAAAACACTTACGAAAATTAATAGGCAAGCCGGATTATTCGTAACTAATATCTGTTGAAGGATTTGTATCCAAAATACTTAAAATAATTCCTACAATCCAATAACAAAAAGATCAACAACATAATTTTTTAAATAAGCAAAAGATTTGAATAGACACTTCACAACAGAAGAAATAGAAAAAGCACATGAAAAATTATTCAACATCAGTAACCATAATTTGCTAAAAAGAAAAAGACTGCCATAGTCCAAGGTTGGTAAGGGGGTACAGCAACTGGAACTCTCATATATTGTTGGTAGGAGGAGAAAACTACCCTAAAAAACTGTCAATTTCATAAAAAGCCAAATATACATAAATATATACATACACACACACACCAGCATTCTCACTCCAAGGTAATTATCCAAGAGAAATGAAAGTATG
Source organism: Enhydra lutris kenyoni (assembly GCF_002288905.1). Lineage (NCBI taxonomy): Eukaryota > Metazoa > Chordata > Mammalia > Carnivora > Mustelidae > Enhydra > Enhydra lutris. Next base: position 66,432,485 of record NW_019154087.1, read on the forward strand.
TGTCCATACTTCTATACAATTGTTCATTACAACTTTAGCCACAAAAGCGAAGAACTGCACTATGATCCACATTCCAATGTCTGTCAGCAAGTATTTTAAGAACAAATTCATATTAATGTAAATTTAGTTTTCCATTTAAAAACTGGAACCAATACAAAATGTGTCTTTCAACAATTATCATATGATTTCACTCATAGGTGGAATTTAAGAAACAAAACAAGAGTAGCATAGAGGAAGGGAGAGAAAAATAAAACCAGACGAAATCAGAGAAGGAGACAAACCCTAAGAGACTCTTAACCACAGAAAACAAACTGAGGACTGCTGTATGGGAGGTGGGGTGGGGAAATGGGGTAACTGGGTGATGGGCATTAAGGAGAACACGTGATATAATTAGCACTTGGTGTTATATGCAACTGATGAATCACCAAATTCTACCCCTGAAGCCAATAATACACTGTATGTTAATTAACTGAATTTAAATAAAATAAAATTTTAAAATTATAATAAAATTTCAGTATGCCACTATCAACTACCATCTTTAGGGCAAAATCTTACACACTGTGAAAAATACAGAAGCTCATAGACAAGAAATGCTGTCTCTAATTCTATGTAATTCATTTTCTAACAGCTCTACCTAAATTCTTTTAAAATGACTTCCTTTCCTAGTCTCTCTACAGTAGAATCTAAGAATTCTTGAATGATGCATCAGCCCTGACAGATCCCTTCACATTCTGGCTTTATTCATCCCCTGAACTATAACCAATTAAGCTGTTATACTTTTTTAATTGAAATATATATCCCATAAATATAGTCATTAAAAACAACAATGACAATAACAACAATTGCATTCAATTCCACAAATGTGTTGGAGTTGTTACGTTTACAAACTCTTTAAAGCTGGGCTTTTCAACAGCCATACCAGGGATATATTGAACCAGATGATACTGTGTTGCGGAGGACTGTCTTGTGCTGGATATTTAGCATCAGGGCTGGCCTCCATCCACTAAATGTTAGGAGTGACAATCTCAGTGTCTTCAGACACAAACACTCACAGTTGCGAACTAGACTTAAAGGATTATCTCAGTATGTTTTCTCAAGACTTCCTATGATTCCTTCTGCCGTGGGCAAACCTTCCTCTGAGTTTCTAAACTGTTACCAGATCTTGAAGATCCAATTTAACCATCCATTTGTCTAGCAAGCTTTCCCAGCCAACCCCACTTCTATTGCTTCACAGTCCCTAAAGCACCTCAGACCTCTGAAATGCTCTTGGCCTGTGAGTTCCCTCAAGGTCAGGCCTTTTAGTTTCTAATTCTTGCCTCCTAAGTGCCAAACACAGTCACTGATAGTTTAGGTACCTGAATAACATGCTCTATAAAATACTTACAAATGCTACCACAGTTAATATACTACGGAAACATTATTATTCAGCCCAACTGCATGGGCTTCTGGAAGCAACCTGTTCTTAACTCACTTTTCAAGGGATAAACAAGATGATACCATGCACATAGCTGTGAAATAAAGTCTTCGGCGTAGCAGCATGCAAAACGCTCATTGCTCCAGATACTCAGGCCACTGCCTCCACACACTGTCATCATGAAAACATAAATGAGTGAATTAAAAACATAACAAGTATCTTGCCATCCTTCAAGACAAATATACTAGGAATCAGGCAAAACCAAACTAAACAGAATATCTGAAATGTCAGATTAATGAGAGCAAAATGGGAAGCATTTTCTTTAAGCAGCGCCTGAATGTGATGTGTGGGAGAACCTCGCACAATGGTAATTATTTATCAAGCAAATGTGTGGGGGTCACAGCACAATGAGGCATGTGATAAGCATGCAAAGGAAGCAAAAGCACCTTATATAACAAAATTGTTGGGGCAGGAAGAACGGATGGTGTTTCATCCTTTAGAGAAGAAAGCTGCAAATCTTCTGACACGCTACAGCTTGCCAGGGAGAAACTAGCCACTCAAAATCCTCTTCTCCCCCGAGAAATGAGTGACATGATCATTTCACAGCCCGTGGTATCTGGCATGTGGCTGGTCTGAGGTACTGAATGTTTATATCATTTTAAAAGCCTTATTTTACTTATGGTCCTTATTTGCAGCTGTGTTTTTTTAAGCTCTACTGAAATACAATTCACACTATCAAATTTACCTAGAATATATAATTCAACAGCTTTTAATATATTCTAAGAGTTGTATAACCCATCACGAAAATCAATTTTAGAACATTTTCATCATCTCCCCAAAATATTCCATACCCATTAGCAGTTAGTGTCCATTTCCCTCAAAACCCCCAGCCTTAGACAACCACTAATCTACTTTCTGCCTTTAACAATCTGCCCATCCTGGCTGTTTTATATAAATATAATAATATCACATGTAGTCTCTTGTGACTCACGTATTTCACTAAGCATGTGGTTTCCAAGGTTCATCCACATCATAGCACATGTTAGTCTTCATTCCTTTATATTGCCAAACCATATTTCATTGTATGAATAGCACATTTATCTACCCACTCATCAGCTGACAGACATTTCGGTTGTTTCTACATTTTGGCTATTATGAATAAGGCTGCTATCAACATACACGTACAAGATTTTTATGAAGATATAGGTTTTCATTTCTCTTGTATATATATATAACTAGAAGCAGAATTTCTGGGTCACGTGATAGCTTCATGTTTAACTTTTTTTTTTAAAGATTTTATTTTTAAGTAATCTCTACACCCAATATGGGGCTCAAACTCAGAACCCTGAGATCAAGAGTCACATACTCCACCGACTTTTTGAAGAACTGCCAAACTTCTTCTCCAAACAGCTACACTCTTTTAAATTTCTACCACCAGTGTATGAGAAAGATCCATTTTCTCCACTCCTCACCAATACTAGTTATTATCGGATTTTTTAATTATAGCCATCCTAGTGGGTGTGAAGTGGTATCTCATTGTTTTTTTTAATACGTTTACTTATTTATTGTTATTTATTTTTTAAGTAGGCTCGATGCTCAACATAGGTCTTGAACTCATGACCCCGAGATCAGGAGTCACATGCTCTACCAAGTGAGCCAGCCAGGCATCCCTCACTGTGGTTCTGATTTCCCTAATGGCTAACTCTGTTAAGTATCTTTTCAAGTACTTACCAGCCACTTGTACATTTTCTTTGAAAAAAATGTCTAATTCAAATATTTTTTACCCATTTTTTAGTTGGGTTATTTGTCTTTTTATTATTGAGTTATAAGAGTTATTTATATATTCTGGATACAAGTCCCTTATCAGATATACCATTTGCAAGTATTTCTCCCATTCTGTGGGCTGTCTTTTCACATTTTGGATGGATTTCTCAGCACATGTTCCTAAATGTTCTTAGCTGAAATAGTCAAAGTAAACTTCTGGTGAGCCGAGAGGAGGAAAATGAAGCACAGATCCATTTAACATTGATAAAGCAGTAATGGCTAATTGGACCCCCACCAGCAACCATTCTCTCTTTCACTGTCAGTGACAGATTCCCCCCAAATCAGAAGAGCACACGGATGTATGGAAACAAAAGACAGCAACTTCCCTGACTCAGCATTTCCCAGCCTCCCTTGCAATGAGGTATAACCACACAACTCCATTCACATTGTTATGTGATCAGAAGGGTTATGTTCAACCTCTAGAAAGTGTTCCTACAAGAGGCAGTGCTGTAGAAGTGGAATCTGGGATCTTGGACCTAAGGTGACTGGGAGGTTAAGCCCCGCACAAGGGGGAGCTAGATCTGGCACCAAGAAGCATGATATCCACCCTGATCTGACCTCCTCTAGGTTCTCCCAAATGGGAACGAATAAACTTTGGCACGTTTAAGCCATTTTACTTTGAGTTTTTCTGTTACATGCAATCAAACTTGATCTCAACTCATGCAACAATTAAGTGAAAGCTCTTGATTTATATCTACATAAATCAAATACAAGCCCAGGCTCCACTGTGCAGTTCTGGAAGCATCCCCGATTGCCAAAATGTTACCGTTTTTCCAACCCAAGGAGTTAAAAAAAAAAAAACAGCAAAAATTGATACCAGGATAGATGACAAAATATGTTTATGTTAAGCATATGCAATCAATTGTGAAATTACTATAGGCAAGTACCCAATAGGAATTCTCTACAAAATCCATCAGAAACCCATTTACAAAACCCACCTGCTCCATAATGGGTTAAGTTTATTTTTTTAAGCAAAACAAAAAGCGAAAACAAAAAACCACTGGAGCTCACAGCTCTGCAGCATGGTACAGAAGAAAAGGACAGCTGACTGACAGCTGCTTGATTGAATCTAATCCCAGTTCTGTCACTTCTAAACAACAATTCAATTTCATTTAATTCAGTACAAATTTGGTGAATGCCCACCATATATAAAGCATTACATTTGGTACTGCAGTACCAAGTAATCCTAAAACAGGGTTTCTACCCTCATGGAATTCATAATCTAATAGACAAGGAACAAATTCCTTACAATTCCCAGTAATCTACTTGGCCAGGAACTGGAGAAATAGACAAGAGAAGAGCCTATCTCATTCACTAATAAGCTTTCAAAACCCCAGAATTAGGGAAGTAACCTCAAAGAACCCTCACGCTCCCTCCAAATTTTGTTTCAAAAGTAGGCGAGGGGGCAGGGAGCTGGTAGCAGAAACCTAACAGCCCCACAAACACTATCCTTTGGTAACATCAAGTCTGAATAGATGTTTCCCTGCTTAGAAATAAAGAAATAAGCAAACACAAGAGGAGTCAATAATTTAACTCAAAAGTAACATAATCCTAGAGACTCAAGGAGACACATACATGAAGAAAGTTATTTTCCAAGTTAACCAAAAAGCTTTGGAAAAAGACACAAAATAAACATGTATTATTTTTGAAAAAATATTTCTATGATATTAGTATTTACATAAGACTGAATAGACTTATATAAAATGTTAGATCCTATAAAGGGACTGTTTTCGTTCCAAGAATTCTGGGAAAATTTACAAAACAAACAAGATCTCCCACCTCCACACTGTTCAAAATGCATCACAGAAGCAATACTGAGAATACTGAGTAGGCAGCCAGATAAGAACCTGAAATTCAGGGAAAAGATGTCGGTAGAGATAATAAATGTTGGAGTTACCAACATAAGGATGGCACTTAAAGCCATGAGGCTGGACAAGATAAGGGTGAGGATGAGGAAAAGAGCTCTAAGATGAACATCAGAGAACTCCAACATCAAGAGGTCTGGGAAATAAGCAGCTAGCTGTAAATGAGTCTAAGAATCAAAAAGCCAGTGGGGTGGGAGAAACGATCGAGCAGATATGATGTTCTAGAAGTGAAGCAAGTAGGTCGTGGAAGAGAGTGTGACTGGCCATGTCAGATGCTGCTGCCAGCAAAGAAAAGGAAAGACAGGGGCACCTGGGGGGCTCAGCGGGTTAAAGCCTCTGCCTTCAGCTCAGGTCCTGATCCCAGGGTCCTGGGATTGAGCCCCGCATTGCATCGGGCTCTCTGCTCAGCAGGGAGCCTGCTTCCTCCTCTCTCTCTGCCTGCCTCTCTGCCTACTTGTGTTCTCTGTCAAATAAATAAATAAAATCTTTAAAAAAAGAAGAAGAAGAAGAGGAAAGACAGGACAGTTGACACTGGATGTTGCACACGGAGATGGTGAGAGCTTGACAAACACAACTGCAGTGGAGAGGAGAGACAAAGGCCAGACCAGAGAGGGCTCAAAAGAGAATAGGAGGAAGAAAATATGAGACCTTAATACAACAGCTTTCAAAGAAGTTTTGTTGTTTATTAGAGGAGAGAAATGGGCAACAGACAAAAGGGAAGACTGGTCAAGACAGGTTCTTTCATTGGTGATAGTGGTGGCATTTTTTTTTTTCAAGATGAATGAAAAAAAGTGTTTTGTGTGCTGATGAGAATAATCCAGTAGAAAAGGCAATCTGCAGGCTGACAAGAAAGAAGACTGCTTCAGTGATATTGTGGAGTAGAAATATAGGATGAGAGAGAAGTGAACAGAGAGGCTCAGGAACACAGCTCGCACAAAGACGAAGGGAAGGCAGGGTGTCTGGACGTGGTGATGGAGGGGGCGTTTATGGCAGTGGATGATCTCTTCTCATTGCTTCTACTTTCACAACAAAATAGGACACAAAATTATCAGGAATGAGGCAGTGTCAGAGGCTCAGAAAGAGAAATATATGAAATATTCATCAACGAGTAGAATGAAGGAACCAGAAAATGTAACACAATTAGTAGTTAGAATTAATGGCTCATGAGGCTAGTGGTCATGAATCTGAAGTGATCCTGGGGAACACGGATAAATACGTCTCTCTAGGAAGAGAGAAGGCAGAGTTTAGTTGGGGTTGTACCAGCAAGTCTAATAAAGGAAGAGAAAGACAATAGAGCATATTTAAAAGAGTGACTATAATGACTGACCATGAAATTAAAACCAGGTTAGAAGGGAAGTGAAGGTGTAAGAAACTGAGTAACAATAGGCTCAACTGATGAGAGAGACTCTAAAGATACAAAGAGAGAAACAGAGAAAGCCTTGTGGCTGAGACTCTTGGGTGGTTGCTGGTCCTTGTAATGACAAGACCTAAGCAATGACTGTGAGAGTGAATGGCTGAGGTTGGGTAAAGGACAAGATGAGTGAAGGAGAGGAGTTCCAGGAGTCAAGAAGCAAAGTGCTGAAAAGGATCATCTCAAGCAGTATTGAAATCACCATGAATTATAAAAGGAGTAGAATTGGAAACAAACCATTTAAGTAGCTAAAGATTCTAAAAGCATCTCAAAACACAGGAAAAAAGAAAAATACGGACAGCAAAGTGATTCACTTTGAGAATGAAACCATGTGAATAGGAAGGAAGGAAGGAAAGAATAAGATAGCCATAGGAATTTATAAAAAAAAAAAAAAAAAAAAAAAGCAATAGCTGAAGATGGAGAGGTCCAAGAAATTTGAGGGCAATGAGCATGATTTAGCCATGGGGGTCAAATATTGCCAAAGCTGCCAATGCTATACCCAATCTCCCACTAGGTTTCCTCCTGAATGACCCACAGCAATCTAACTCAACATGACCACAGTTCAATTCATTGTTTTCCACCCTTGGGCCTCCTTGGTTTTCCATCTTAGTAAATGGCATTACCTAGTTGTTTAAGCCAGAAACCTTTCCCTCCTTCACTCTATACTCCAACATTCAATTTGTCTCTAAATTTAGCTCTAAACTTCTCGCTCAAATGGATCCCTTAGTTTCCATTCCCACTGCTACCAACACTAATATAGGGCCCTTCCATCTGTCCTTGCAGCCTGCAGGCTTTACTCTGCCAGAGTGGGCTTTGAAAAATATAAATGCCATTTAATGGACTGAACTAAAAAACCTCAATGTCAGGCTACTGACCCCATCTCAAGCCTCTTCTCCTACTCCTCCTGGCTGCTCCAGTGTTGCTGGGACTCTCAAACGGACCACATCTTGCTCCAGTGTTGCTGGGGCTCTCAGACCACATCTTCCCTTGACTCCAGACCTTCACATGAGCCATCCACTCTGCCTAGGAGTCTCAATCCCAGCTGACTCCAAATAATCCATTGGTCATCAATTAGATGTCAGACCTTCTATATGTCTTTCTTCGACCATCTATCTAGACCAGATTAATGGTCCCCCAGCCACAATTTCCAAAAAAGCAGCTCTGGGTATCAACATAAGTAAATTAGAGATGTCTACAAGAAGGAAGCTGAAAAAGTAAGGATCCAGGCCCCCTTACCCTACTTCAATAAGGTAACTTTCTTTTTTGTTTCACATATACATAAATGTAAGATTTTATTCGAAAAGCCTATAAACCTTATAAAGCAGTTTAAAAACCACTAGATCACCTCTAAAGTCTCCTACCCCCTTCTCTATTTGTAAGATATTACCCTATATAGGCAAAAATAACTCCACAGCAATCCCTGGTCAATCTAGGATCATCGTTGACCAAGTGCATTTGGCATGATCAAGTCTTAGAGAAAATATGGGGTTAGGGAAAACAACACATGCTCTATTAGAATGATATATGAAAGCCCTAGAAGTGTCCTGCTTTCAAATCAAGTCAGATTAACCCCATTACATTTTCTGGTAGCATCACTGCTGACTCACCTCTGTCAGTTATTCAGGGACTCTCACAATTACACATGATACTCAGACTTATAGGATAGTGGCTGAGAGGTAGAATGGGCTCCAGAGGCAGAATGCAGAAGTTCAAATCCTCGCCCTTCCACTTACTAACTCCATGCCCTTGGGAGAATCGCCTAAGCTCTCTGTGGCCCAGATTCCAATCATAAAATGAGAAGGATGGTACCTGCCTGATAGGGCTGTGGTGAGGATTCAATGAGATAAAACACAGATGAATTCAGAACACTTGGCACTGTCTGGCACTTGGGACTCAGTAAATGCCCACTACGGATCGACACCCGCAGATGCTCAAGTTGTACTACACAGCCTGAAACTCTTCTTAAGGTCTCTGAACTGGTCCTTATTGGCCTGAAATTGAACCTCTTCCACAATGACATTCTCTTTCATTTTATTCCAGTCTTGGCAAAATGCTTGTTCAACTACCTTTCTCATGATGGTGCCAAATTTATCATGGTGCCTAGCAGCACGCTTTTATGTATGTGGTCTTCAGTTCATTTACTGGAAAGGAAAGCATAGCTCTCCCCTCTCTGCGTCCACCCCATAGACTAGGCTCCATCATCTGAGCGAAAAGGAAGCCTTAATTATTTTTGTATTCGTGGATCCTGACATGAAATGAACTTTTATTACAGAAACCTCATACTGTGAACTTCTGTTATACAACTAAGAAACAGCCTTCTCTAAAGACCAGTGTTGCCAAAACCAGCACCAGTGAGGAACCACCATACTGTCAGACATTACTAAAGAAATATTCTATGAGTACCAAGATTTTTCTTAGTAGGACAGGAGAACACAGAAAGAAATGCCAGAGAAGTAATATTATCAGAAGTACGGTTTTCTTTTTTTTTTTACTCCTTCCTCGCCGGCAAAGATTCTTTTATAAAACTGAAAGTCATACAAGGGAAAAGACAAGCAGTCTTTAAATAAGCAGTTTGCCTATGAGCCTCCATCACATACAGAATACACATACGGAAAATTCCCACACACGAAAATGAATACTGTTCTGCATTAACAACCCACCATCTCTTGTCAGTTTTGTCACCCACTTCCTCACTTTCATTCATTATCCTTTCAGTGCCACAATTAGGCTTCAATCAACAATGAAATGCTTCAAGGTAATTTTTTAATTACTTATTAGAAGGACTTCAAACTCCAGCCAAGTCCAAGCTATCACTCCACAGCTAAGCACAGAGACAAAGACTAAACAGGTCAAAATGAATACAAAACCTGGAAATGTAACAAGATAAAATTCTTTCAGGCCAAGGAAATCTCAGTTTCAATTAACCTCCATTTTTTAAATCATTTTTTATAGTACTCTTTCATTAAGTGCAAGAATTCTAATAACTTACCGGTCAGCAGCTTCCACATCAAAGCAAAATCTTCTGTCAATGGAGTCAGTATGCCTCTTGGTACATTCTTTCAAAAAGAACACTTCTCCATCTCCCTGCAAAAAACCATTTTAAACTTTCTCAAAAATTATAACATAGACACACTAAAGAACCCTATATTGGGGAGGGGGTGCCCCAAGGTTCAAGATTTTTTTTTAATATTTTATTTATTTGATAGACAGAGATCGCCAGTAGATGGAGAGGCAGGCAGAGAGAGAGGAGGAAGCAGGCTCCCTGCTGAGCAGAGCTCCCGATGCGGGACTCGATCCCAGGACCCTGGGATCAGAACCTGAGCTGAAGGCAGAGGCTTAACCCACTGAGCCACCCAGGAGCCCCTCAAGTTTCAAGATTTTAAGTCCAGTTACCCTATTCTCTTTCAAACAAATCTGTTTAAACACTATTTATAATCTTTCTTTTTAAGACTCTATTTATTTATATGAGAAAGAGAGAGAGAGAGAAACCGGGAGAAAGAGAAAGCAGGAGCGGGGGGAAGGGGCAGAGGGAGAGGGAGAAGCAGACTCACAGCTGAGCAGGAGCCCAACATGGGGCTCGATCCCAGAACCCAGAGATCATGACTTGAGCCAAAGGCAGATGCTTAACCGATTGAGCCGTCCAGGCATCCCTATTTATAATTTTAATCATTTATGTCATCCTCTTCTCCTTAAAGTTTTCTAGATCTTGCTTCGATTACAATAACACTAAACCAGACCTCGTGAGCACTAATTTTAAAGACAGATTAACAACAGTTTCCATGCCAGAATATTTGCTATTCTTTTATTACACTCTTTTTTAAAAAGGAATAATTTTTTAATTCATACTATGTGACACCATATGAAATAGACAATATGTGACCATTCTTGACCTATAAAAACTTCAATTCCATATGAATCTACCTAAAAGGTATTATGTATCAAAAGGCCGAGTAGCTACTGTGATCATAGGAAGCTAGAACCACTCAATCAATGTGGGTTTTATTTCCAGAGAAGATCACTCTGAATTCATATTTAATTTGTTTTAATATGGTACTGTTTTACCTCGCTAAACCATCCAAGGGAAATAATGGAAGCAATGCAGGAACACAGGTTCTAAGGAAAAAACTCTAAGACCCCATGTACCTATTTCTAGAACATTTTTATATTTTCTAAAATAGGAGAATCTCCAAGTAATATTAAACAAACATTCAAGTATACCAATATTCAAAATGTCACAGTCATTCTATTCCGAAGTGTATTTTTTATTATGTCATGGTTAAACAGAGACATCACTAAGCAGACATGCATTAGCACCTGAATTAGTCCTGACAGGAACCTCATACTCAATCTTAAGCCCAACAGCCTTTACGAGTGATATCCTCACTTCTTCCTCTTCTCCATGGCCTTGATTTTCCACATCTATTTCATTATTACAAAACTATGTCTGTATTATAAGCTGTTTTAAACATATTTCATGAAGAGGCAAAGTATATGTAAACAGAAGTGAACCTGAGTCAGTTCTGTATTCACCCAAGCAAAATCATGCCCATCTACCCAACAAGCAATGTCTTCCCCCTTTTTTTAATGTGTTACCAATTGTGTTCAATATTGGTGGAAGAGCTTTGCCTCCAGACTATCAATTATTGCTATGAGGTGCCATTTCTATTTAAAACCCAAATAACGATCACCTTCCCTACAGAGCCAATTCCTGAGGTCTTTTTGCTATCATGTGTTGTTTTGTAATTTATTTCTGTGGGAGGAGTAGTTAACTAACTGGGAATGGCCTAAGTGAGAACTTTGTAAGTCTAAGTGTAAAACAACAAAATTCACTACAAACTATCTACTGTAGAATGTTTTCGGGCTGTGAATACACATGTGCATATCAGATCTTTGCAAATACCATCCTGACAGAACACTGAGTTGCGGAAGCTCATTATAGGTGTTCATTTTATCCTCCAAGAACAGTGACATAAAAGGATTCTAGTCCTGACCATAAAAACCCATACATACAACCCAAAAACCACAAGAATTGTTGTTCACTGACCTACTTTATTTAGAAAGAAAACAAAGATTTTAATCCTAAAATCAAAATATAATGTCTTTATCATTAGAGAATATAAACACCATTAAAATGTCAGCCTCGGACTCTGGGTGGCTCAGTGGGTTAAGCGTCTGCCTTTGGCTCAGGTCATGATCTCAGGGTCCTGGGATGGAGTCCTGCATTGGGCTCCCTGCTCAGTGGGGAGACTGCCTCTGCCCCCTCTCTGTTCATGCTCTCTCTCAAGGAAATAAAACCAATAAATCAATGAATAAAATGTCAGCCTCAAAAACTACCTCTCATATAGAATACATAATATATAAACAAATACTTACAAGTTTTCCCCCAGATCTGTGCTCAAACGGGATTATGTTGAACTTCTTGGCTGCTTTCCGATACATGCAGTAGTGTTTGACCCAACTGGAACCAAATGGAGCGGGCCCTTCAACAAGAAGTAGAACTTTACATTTTTCCTCATAAATAAACAGATACACAGAGTTTCAAACATATTACTAAAGAGGAACAACCCATTAAGCAGCAACTAATAAAGCTCAAGGAAACAAACCAGCAACACTGTTGATTCCAATTTAAAAAGCAAAAAAGTAGGAAAAATAAGAAGGCTGAGAGAGATTATTTGAGAGAAGATTCAATACTTTTCAGCAACAAAGCAATGAGTTGAAGACATACTCTTCAAACAGTTTGCCAGACTGGGCCATTATCTTACACCTAAAATTCTCTTCATTGTGAGCCATATTTTTTGTTTATTTCCAGGTATTAAGATCTCACAAGGGTTTCAAGTATTCCATTCAATGTACGTGACGGGTTTGGATTCAGTTCTGGCCTCTCAAAATGATGCAATCAAAGAATCACAATGCTGAGAAAAAGCATCTAGTCCAGCATCTACAAGAGTGTTAAACCCACTATAGCACCTTGGTAGGCAGTTGTCCTTACTAACGATGGTAAAGCTAAGCTTTAAAAAGAAAACTGAAGCATAGAGAGGTGAGCTATTCACATACAACCAGAACATTCTCAGAACCTCTTTTTACCTCTTGTAAAGTCGGTCTTATCACCACCTGAGCTCTTGGAAGACAGGGGTCTGTGTCAGGAATACCTAGCAATCTAGAGTTTCACACACCAGTAAAAGTCCAATCATAACAAAATTAACTCCCCAAAGAAGCTGACAGTTGTGTTTTTACAAAGTAAAGATTAAAAAAAAAAAAAAAAAAAAAAAGTAACACCTTTTATCACCATCATTTCACCTGCAAACAAAATTTCTATACCTAAAAATCAAGAAGGACAAGCTTAGGAGGGAGAAAAGAACTCATCCAAAAGGAAACTACTGAGCTTTAAAAATTAGCCATTCACATTGTTTTGGGGGCAGTGGGGAATGAAAGGTGTTACTAGACCATGCTAAATCTCACCCCAGGTCATCAGGAGTGCAAAGACCAAAATCCAGGGACCACTGGTGTGTGTGTTACAAATAGCTAGTATTTGTATCCTGTTCTATGGTTCAGAACATACTGTGCAGGTATTTCACTAAATACTAAGAAAAAACTTTGGGGGGAATGGATGGTTCATTATTATCTCTTTAATTTTAAAGAACTTAAGCTTAGACCAAATGCCCGAGAAATGACAAAGCTATCCTCAAACTGGAGTCTCTGGTCCCTAATACCAACATTTTCTCATTCATTAAGCCACTGTCCTTTCCTGACTCCCATCTGACCCGAGCATATAGGCTTTTTCACAGCTGTCCATACTCTAGGTAATATCCTAGATATCGTGACAAGGACTGACAATTCCAGCATTCAGAACCTGTGATCTAGGGGATATTCTCTCCATTTTCTCAACGGTGCTTCCATTTTCTCAATGGCAAATGGAGTAATAATAGTAATGGAGTAACAATAGTACTGTGCACTTCATAGGGTTTTTTTTAATGGATTAAATGAGACAAGGTGTATAAGAAGTTTAGCAAGGTATCTGGCATGCAGTTAATAAGAGTAGATGTTGCCCCTAATGTTTTCATTCTGTTCTTCCAACTAGACTCAGCCCACTTCCTCTCAAAGACAGTAAGTTGAACAACAGTTATGAATCTAAAAATTAAAGTTTCCTATAATTTTCATCGGGGCATATAATACAAAAATTCTATCCTTCTTATGTCTCCAACCTACACATTAATTTAGTTATTTCAAATTCAAAACAAACTGAGATTAAAAAGCTAAAGCATCAGAAAGTTTTCAAGTTCTACTCGCCACGCAACTCCTCTTCGTGAGACATGAAGATTGTGGTAAACCCAGACTGAATAAGGACAAATGGAAAAAGAACCACTCTGCCGGCCACATATGCATTAACTTCACTTGGAAGCGTAGCTATCCCACAGCTCTTCCCTGAGTACGCTCTGCTATTCCAGTGGTTGGTTGGAAAGTATTGTAAATCAGCCACACTACTGAAAACTGAAGGGCGCTGGGCTACAGTCAGGTGTGGGAAGGCAGGAAAACAGCAAATACAGAAACATTTTCGCATTCTCCTCCCTTCTACTAAACAGTTCTTGGGTTCTACAGTTAATGAAGTAAAGTTTAAGAGCTGAACAGTTAAAGTTAAAGTAAGACCAAACTATCAAAAAGTTTGTAAGAATTTTTAGGTGCCTTAATTTTCAAAATAAGGACACTTTATGCACCGCATATCCACTGAGAGCAACAATACTAAAAATTCCGTGAGATAAGTTAGAATGCCATCTAGGACTATTTTTTAGAGCCATCTGCAATCACCCTGATAATTTTAGCAAGAACAAATGATCTCAGATCGGTGTGGAAAGAACTGATGTAAAGGAATAGGAGGAATATGTCCCTGTTGACTTGAGCATGGAGAAGGAGGGCTGGGGGAGGGTGTGCATATGTATATGAATGTGCATATGTGTGTGCGTAGGTGAGAAGGACGGTGAGGGATGAAGGGAAGGGAGGAAAAATACCTCCCCTCACTTTCAGCCTTACACCAAGTTCTGGCATCCTTATAAGCAAGTTTTAGCCAAGTGTGATACAGAATTCCGGGGTGCATCTGGAAAGTGGGGTGCTCCTTGAGTTCCTAATTTCACTGTCCTCTCCCTAGAGCAAGAATGTGTTTTCCCTCACAATACAAAATACACCTTCTAAGACAAGAGGGGGCAAAGGAGGTAGTAGGAATAACTGTTCCAAAAAAGAATAATTACAGTAAGAGTTCTAAAATAATTTTTCATTAGTCATTTATCACTGCTGGAGGTCCTCTTACTTTTTTCCTGTACATACAAGTAGCCTTCTGCCGTGAACTGACTTGCTCGTTTATGGTCCTTGGGATTCTGTCTTATTTTGTTCATAAGCTCTTCCACTTCTGACCTTGTTCCTTCAAAACGATTCCGTGTCTGAAATAGATAAAAAAACACATGTAAGTTTTAAGTTCTCATATGACCTTTTCCATGTACATTTTTAAGTCTCCGGATAACTATAATTAAATTGGTAGGATTTTTCTATAAAATTCTTGAAATATACCCATCCTTTCCTTTCCAGTGTGTCTCTTTGTTAAGATTACTGCTAAAAGAAAAAAAAATTAGTGGTAGAATAGCTAATAGAGGAGTCTAAGGTAACTGAAGGTTCTTTACTCTTGAAGCTTTTGAACACCAAGAATGCTTGTGTTATTCAACATAAGAATTCGTAGCTCCACATCCCACAATATTACTAAGTCTTTGATTTTTTTAAAAAGTAGGTCATAAAAGATCTGAGAAGTCTTTTCTTTGCACAATCAATCTGACTCACTAGTATTATACCAGCAGTATTAGGTACTCCGAACCTAAAAAAGTTAATTCTTCTCTGCCAACTGATAAATATGAGGTCATTTTTTGCAGGTCATGGTAGTTGCACTTGAAATGACATTTCTCAGATAAAGGAGAGCGGGGGAAGGAATCTCATGTACAAATAATGTCTTTGATATCTGGAGAGACAAATCACATTTCTGAAACCCAGGAGACTTGGAATGTTAATATCTCTGTCACACGGACACACTGGAAATGTACATGCAAGGTGAAGTGACGAAATTACCAAGGCAAACATGATGAGTCAGCACCACCAAGTTTCTGGACATTTCTTTTATCCACACTCTAAAATAACTGTATTAACACCAAAAAAAAACTGCTGATGTGAAATTGTGGAGAAGTGAAGATAAAAAAATTTTTTTTTATTGAAATCCCTCCCCTCTCCTCCCTACAATGAAAGAGGTTACCAAGGGTCCTAGAACAGAAAAATGGTAGAATGGTACACATTTTTTTTAGGGGAATGGGAGTCTGATAAATGTGGATTGCAAAGGGGAAAACTTATCTGCAGAAGCTTACTTTAAACACAAGCTGAGAGTAAGAAAAAAATATATATATGTACTAGAACAAAATGCAGGATTGCAAGGAGGTGGGACTCATCTATTACTGGCCGGTCCCCTCCTTCCCTTCCTATTTCTCATGCCTCCAGGATTTCTTGTCCCCATTTTAATACCAACTATACCCTGATTTTATTTATTTGCCTCGTTTGTCACTTCACTTAGATTTCTCTCAACCCTCACTTCTTCCTGAATGTGTGTCTGTGTGTGTATAATATTTATACATATAAAGACTTTAGAGATATTGCAGGTTTGGTTCCAGGCCACTGCAATAAAGTGAATATTGTGATTAAGCAAGTCAAATGAATTTTGGAGTCTTCTAGTGTATATAAAAGTTACGTTTACACTGTACTGTAGTCTATTAAGTGCACAATAGAATTGTCTTAAAAATGTACATATCTTACGTGTAAAATACTATTTGCTTTAAAAAAAAAAACAACTAACCATCATCTGAGCTTTCAGTCATAATCATTTTGCTGGTGGAGGATCTTGCTTTGATATTGACAGCTGCTGACTGACCGGGGTGGTGGCTGCTGAAGGCTGGGGTGGCTGGGGCAATTTTTTTAAGATTTTTTATTTATTTATTTGACAGAGAGAGATCACAAGTAGGCAGAGATCTAGGCAGAGAGGAGGAAGCAAGCTCCCTGCTGAGCAGAGAGCCCGATGTGGGGCTCGATCCCAGGACCTCAAGATCATGACCTGAGCCAAAGGCAGAGGCTTAACCCACTGAGCCACCCAGGTGCCCCTGGGGCAATGTTTTGAAATAAGACAACAATGATATTTGGTAGCATTTTGCCCATGATAGAACTTCTTTCCAAACTGGACTCAACCCTCTCAAACCCTGCTGCTATTTTATGAATCAAATTTACGGAGTGTTCTAACTTCTCTGTTGTCATTTTAACCAACCTTCACAGCATCTTCACCAGCAGTAGCTTCCAATCTCAGGAAGCCGTTTTCTTTGCTCATGCATAAAAAGCAACTCATCTGTTCTAGATTTATCATGAGATTGTAGCAATTCAGTCCCTTCTTCAGGCTCCACTTCTAATTCTGGTTCTCTTGCTGTTCCCACCCCATCTGCAGTTACTGCCTCCACTGAAGCCTTGAACCCCTCAAAGTCATCTTTGGGAGTTGGAATCAGCTTCTTCCAATCTCCTACTTATGCTGATATTTTGACCTCTTCCCGTGAATCACAAATGTTCTTCGTGGCATCTAGCTCTCAACAGTGGGCTTAGAATGGTCAGTAAAGCACGCCGCTAACAGATGGGCTGTCATCCAGACCTCGTTGTTCGTGCCAGTCACAGAGACAGGTGGAGCAGATTCGGTCTAATGTTCAAGGGCTCTATGATTTTCAGGATAAGCACTGGCTTCAACTTAAAGTCATCAGCTACATTAGCCTCTAACAAGAGAGTCAGCCCATCCCTTGAAGCTTTGAAGCCAAACTTTATCGACATTGAAATCTGCTGTGTAGCAAGGCCACCTTCGTGAATTTTCTTAGCTGGAGCTTCTGGATCGAGCTGCTTGTGGCATCTTCTCCATCAGCCCATGCCCCTTCGCCTCACACTCTTCCATTAGGAAGACAGCTTCTTCCTTAAAACCTCATGACCCAACCTCTGCCGGCTTCCAGCTTTTCTTCTGCAGCTTCCTCACCTCTCTGAGCCTTCACGGAACTGAAGAGAATTAGGGCCTTGCTCTGGATTAGGCTTTGGCTTAAGGGAATGTTGTGGCTCGTTGGATCTTCTCTCCAGACCGCTCCAACTCTCTCCATATCAACAATAAGAGTGCTTTGCTTTCTTAGCATCCGTGTGTATGGCATCTTTATTTTCCTTTATTTTCCTTCCTTTAATTTCCTTCAAGAATTTCTCCTTTGCACTCACAACTTGGCTAACCGTTTGGGGCAAAAGGCCTAGGTTTCAGCCTATCTGAGCTTTCGACATGTCTATCTCACTAAGCTTTCTTCTAGCTTTTGATTTAATGTGTGACTCTTCCTTTCACTTGAACACTTAAAGGCCAATATAGGATTATTCACCGGCCGAATCTCAATATTGTTGTGTCTCAGAGAACAGGGAAGCCTGAGCAGAGGGAGAAAGATGGGGGTGGGTGTGGGACGGCTGGTCAGTGGAGCAGTCAGAACACACACAACATTCATTGATTACGTTCACTATTGTATGCGGGCACAGTCTGTGGCACCCCAAAACAATTACGATAGTAACATCAAAGATCATGGATCATGATCACAAATGTAACAATAATGAAAAAGCCTGAATTATCACAAGAATTACCAAAATGTGAGACAGAGACAAAAGGTAAGCAACTCCTACTGTAAAAATAACACAACATTGTGTGGCATAGATTGCTGTAGACCTTCAATTTGTAAAAAACAAAAACAAACAAACAAACAAAAAAAAAAGACAGGATCTTTGAAGCTTAAAAAAGCAGAGCACAACGGAGTGAGGCATGCCTGTACATACACACAGATACAGATACGTGCATGCTGTGTTGTGTACAGATGCCGGCACGCACACACACACACACGCACACACCTGCACGCACATAGACATTCCTGTTAATCTCATGAGTTGCACCCAATACTCTCATTACTTATAGTAATGCTCAAATTGTTCTGGGATTGGACCAGCAGGGGCCCCTTCTAGCTGAATGTTGAATCTTTTGAGACGCCCCCTTAATTGAGTAATCCCTTACTTTCTGGTCCCAAAAGCAGTCTGATACTTTTTCTGTCCTGGTGCTAGAAGCAACGATTTTTTCCCCCTAGAAGCCCTTGTTCCTTTTAGTGGAGTACAGTATTTAGAAACCAAAATCTGGTCACAGTGTGTCACAGTTAAAGGGGTGTCACTACTTCTGTGTGTTCTTGGCAGACAGAAAAACTACACAGATGTATATATATGTACACAAAGATAGGTGGGGTTTTCCTTTACAAA
Source organism: Enhydra lutris kenyoni (assembly GCF_002288905.1). NCBI lineage: Eukaryota > Metazoa > Chordata > Mammalia > Carnivora > Mustelidae > Enhydra > Enhydra lutris. The sequence goes on from NW_019154087.1 coordinate 66,451,365, forward strand.
CATACATTTCTATGTGTTGCTATACTAAAAAACTCACATGTTCACACCAACAAGTATAACCCCAATCCAATACTCCAGTTTCTTTCTAACCTATCCCTTCCCAATTTGGAAGATTTGCTTATTTGAGAGAGAGAGAGAGAGAGAGAGCACGTGCATGAGCACACACAGGCAGGGGGAGGGGCAGAGGGAGAGGAAGACAGAGAATCTCAAGCTGACTGAAGCAGACTCCCTGCTCACCCTGAGATCATGGCCTGAGCCAAAATCAAGAGTCAGTAGCCTAACTAAACCACCCAAGCACCCCTCCCTTCCTGATTTGATACATTTCTTTTCAGAGAGTGAGAACTCTAGCTCCCATTATTCTCAATCTATTTACTGACTTGTTCAATTAACACATCTGCTCAATATAAGCAATCTCCCAAACACTCCAGCCGCCCCTTCTGCAGGCTGCCTCTATACCCTCCCCACCCCCCACCATCCCCACTTTCCCTGCTGCAGATCCCGCCATGGAGTACCACCTGCCTTACTGTCCGACTTTCTCAGATGCATAGGACTCTGCACTGAGGAGGGAGGAGAACGATTTTACCATTTTAGGTAAATTATGAATAAGAGTGAAAATTGCATTTTTTTTAAATATTTTATTTATTTATTTGAGAGAGAAAGCATGAGGTGGGGAGGGTTAGAGGAGGAGGCAGACTCTCCGTGGAGCAGGGAGCCCGGCAGGACTCCATCCCAGGACCCTGGGACCATGACCTCAGCCAAAGGCAGACATTTAAGCAACTGAGCCACCAGGTATCCCTACATTTTTTAAAATTTGAATATAATAATAGAATGGCTAGAAACTCACAATCTCCAATTCTAAGTTCCAGGTAAATATTATCATCAAATAATAATAATGTTAGACTGGAAACAGTACAGTGAGTGACCAGCAGAGTGTTTACACTGTGGCTGGCACAACTGAAAATATTTTTTGGTGCTTTAAATCTTCAAAATAACCTCTAAGATAGTCTATGCTATCCGTTGTCAATAAAAAGGAAAAGGAAAAGGAAATTCCTTTCCTAGCATGCTTTCCTAATAAATTTCCAAATAAACCAGTCTTAAATTAAGCCTTATAAATTAAATATATTATTACATCACCTCTTCAGGAGGAGGAGGATTCAATTTGGGGACCAGGCCGGAATTCAGACACATCTGAGTATGTCTAGAAACCTCGTGGGTCAGGCTTAACATAGGTTGACTCCCATAGTAAGAGAAAAAGGAAGACACGAGAGAGGAGGAGCTTTTCACAGTGTTATATCCAGAAATAAAGCTTTCAAGGCAGAGGGAAAAGGCTGATTCCAAGCACAGATAGCCATTTTAAGTTTTCCCATCCTGGCCCTATGACCTCATTCAGAGAGGAAAGGAAGGCAAAGTATAATTAAAAATACAAAAAAAGGAGGGTTCCTTGGTGGCTCAGTGGTTAAGGATCTGCCTTTGGCTCAGATCATGATCCCAGGGTCCTGGGATCGAGCCCTGCAGTGGGCTCCCTGCTCAATGAGAAAGAAATTTGGGGGGTGCCTGGGTGGCTCAGTGGGTTAAAGCCTCTGCCTTTGGCTCAGGTCATGATCCCAGGATCCTGGGATCGAGCCCCACATCAGGCTCTCTGCTCGGCAGGGAGCCTGCTTCCTCCTTTCTCTCTGCCTGTCTCTCTGCCTGCTTGTGATCTCTGTCTGTCAAATAAATAAAATCTTTAAAAAAAAATACAAAAAAAGGTTTCATGAAACAGCTGTAAAACATGAGGGTGGGTTCCATGCAGCCCTGCTTTAGTAACCTTGCAAAATAACATAACAGAAAAGAGGTAAGGCCCTACACACACACACACACACACACACACACACACACACACGCACCCTCACTGTAATCCCCATATTCCCCTCAAATGCCCCCACGCAGAGGGAGGTGGCAGAAAAAGGAACGGCAGGCAACAGACCCCAGGTGAAAAGGTAATAGATCTAAATCCCATATAAGACACCTTCCATGGGGATGAGGGAAACACAGTTTAGAACTGGTAAGAGGTGAAGGTGAACGGAGATTCACCCGTAGGGCCTAAATCTTAGTTTCTACAATCGAAGGGACTCCTGTGTCACCCACAAGTTGCTGAGGTCTGGGCAAGCAGAAGGCCGTATCAATACATTCCCCAGCTCCTATGTTAACGGGCCCCAGACATGCTATGAGAGACCCATTTATATACCAGCACAGAATCTGAAACCAACCACCATGGTCACTTGGAGGGAGTCCACCCAAGTTCCAATGCTGGACCTGACCCAAAAGCAGTAAGACAGCAGGAAGTTACTGTCCTCAGTGTCCTCATCTGTAAAACATGAATGACAAAATCTACATCATAGGACTTCTATGAAGATGAAATGTGCAAATTCCAAATAAAGCACATGGGTAATAGCTGGTCCACAGTAATAAATGTAGACGACATTACTACTACGATGACTATTACAATGTCACCATAAAGTGACAGTTATTCCCTGTCAAAGGATAAAGGAAAATCTTCAATATCAGACTAACAGTTCATTGTTGTAAAGCTGATTGTAAGCGAAAGTATACTTTTAAAAATCTTTTCAGAATATAAAAACGAATCCACAACATTATAAAATAGAAAGAGAGAAGGAGCATAAACAGTCCTGCCTTCGGGGCAGAAAGAAAATGTTTAAAAGTGATTAAAAGTGACCATAAATCTATGCCTCAGAAATAAGCACTTTCATATTTTTACACAATCACTTCCAATCCCTTAAAAAAAAAAAGTAGTTTATTGTTTTAGTGTTCTACTTTTCTCACAACACTGTAACAAAAATATTTGGGCATATTCTTAAAATCTTAACTATTCTTAGGCTCTTCTGGGGATTCTTCATGAATTCTAAGATTTCTCAAATTATATTTCCTTCTAGGAAGAATTCTATTCTAGTTTCTCTTTCCCCACATTCCTCTGAGGATAAAGATAACAAAAGTTTAAATTTAGTTTTTTAAAATATACTTCAATTTTGATGCAACTTATATTTTTCTTGAAAATCTATTTTCTAAAAGCCATCTTGCTGTTTTGCTTTTCATGTTTTACTCTGGATTATGGAAAGTCGAAGAGGAATAAATTGCTTTCAAAAAAATAAAAGAGGTGTTACCATTTTTACAACAGAAAAGGTGAAACCAGATGGGGAAAACTAGGTTGTTTTCATTTTTAAGTAACTTTTACCTTTTTTTCTGATTTTATAAAAGGATCTTGCTGTTTTTTACTACAAATACTTAAAAGTTGACCAAAATTATCCATAGCCTTAGAGCGTACAGATAGTTAATGTTAAGATTTTAATATTTGGGTATACTTCCTTAATAGATAAATATACACTGCATAAAAAAAAGACATATAACTGGGATTTTTGTAATCTGTAGTTTTCTATCGCCAGCATTTTCCCTTTATTACACTAAAAGCTGGTATCATCAGGGAATGAGCAAAATGGCCAAGAAATGACCAAAGCACAGCAACTCTCGGGTACAGTGGGTGGGTACCACGGAAGGAGTGGCACACGTTTCAAAGGTGTTGGCGTTTCTGAAGGGAAAAGAATGAACTAGGAACAAACAGAAACAGCAGAGACACCTGGACCACGTGTTCTCAGAACTGTAGGTGAGGTGGAAAGAGGAGGCTCTGGATGAAAGAGTTCTAGGAGCAGCATTAGACACAGAATAAAAGAGGTGAGTATTTAGAGAAGAGTTCCTAGGGCCATTTACTGATGAGGACCCTTGAGTTGCAGAGGATACAGAGAAATTTTCCAGCCAACCATTCTTTGCCCATTTCTCTATGGGAAATGACTGTTATCAAAGGTGTAAGTTAACTTCAGAATGTCATAAGGATATTAACCAAGTTATTTTCCGAACCATTTTAATGGATAGCTTATTTTTAGGTTTTGCTTCTAAAACTTCATGACCAAGCATTGCTCATTTACATTGAAATATTTAATCTCTCGAAATCATTCTGGTGTAAATAAGGTAACCATATCCCTTGTACTACACAGGCGTGTTACAGACTACGTCCATCCACAAGCAAGCTGTGCAGGGATAGTTTCATGGAAGCACCCGGGAGACACGATGTACCCCACCCCACACCCCAGACACGGAGGCAGAGCCAGCTTCGTGGGCACATAGCCCGTGTAACAACACAGGACCTTGTGCTCAGAAAGTCACGTGCTTGGTTTAACACTCTGCTGTTACAGTCTTGAAATTCCTCATTTTTATATAAGGACCCTGCCTTCCCATTTTACACTGGCCCCACAAATTATGGAACCCATTCTGCCTGAAGGTTCTCATCCAGGCCAGCCCTGCATTTGACAGATGACATCCAGACAGGAGAAGTAAATTTCCACAAGTTATACAGCCAGGTGGTAGAGGAAAAAAAATCGAGAGTATAATTAATCTTCTAAACCACCTATATAACATTCTTTTTACAAAACCGCATTCCATTCTCTGCAAAAATATTCTGAAAAATCGCAGCAACATTAGACTATTCTACTACCTACAGAGATGATTTTAAAATTAGAATTAATCTGTACATACAGATACATTTTGACATTTTTTTAGAATTCTGTTCCACTATAGTCACCGATAGTGGGGGGTGTGAGTGGGGGTGGATATTCTTTTAGTTATTTAACCCAGCTCAACATCCAAATAATCTACAAGTACAAAATGACACTTGAATTACCAAAAGAGAGAGAGAGAGAGAAAGAGACTGATCTACACTCCCAAATGTAGGGAACTAAACAAAAAACTTAGAACCGAAATCTACACAAAACCATTCTTCCTCAGTCTCTATGATGAGATCAAATTCAAAGTCAGGCACAGAGTCCCATCCTTCATATGTCTTTCAGGATGAGCTAGAATGTGCTTGTCCCAAAACTCACTCACTTTTTTTTCTCCAATGAGGTCTAACATTATACTAAACATAACTTGAAAAGAATTTCAATGAGGACACTTCCAAAGTCAACTTAAGTGCTGACAGGAAAAACATCCACCACCTTCTGACCAATATCATCTATGTTATACTATTTGATACCGCTCTCCTAAATCTCTTTATCCAAGACTTCTCTGAAAGCATACATTTTCCAGGAAAATCATATAGACCAACAGGAACCATGAACTCAATACATTAGTGAATATGCATAAACACAGGGAAGAAATTCCTCTTGAACCAGATGCCTACTTGGGATTAAAAATCAAGTAAGATACGCAGGTAATAGAAATGAGGTCATAATAACTGAAATGACTTACATGTAAAGTGGAGTGTTCCTTTGTTTGTTTTCTACACGAAAGACTGAGAGTTATATAACTAAGTTTACCCTTACAACTATCCCTACAGAAGGCAATATGGTGACAGTTAACACTGCTTTAGAACATATTTTTAAAGTTATTAAGAGAGTAGACCCTAAAATTTCTCATCACAAGAAAAAAATTCTTCTGCAGCTCTATAAAGTGGTAAACATAAACTAAACTCATTGTGGTAATCATTTTGCAATAGGTATGTCACATCAATACACTGTACAACTGAAAACATATACATGTATATGTATGTATATGAATTCATCTCAATAAAACTGGGAAAAAATAATAAAAATAAATTATGGGACTCCTGATTAAAAACATATACCTAATGACTTACCTGAAAGTTTGACAAGAAAAATACATTAAAACAAATCTTAAAAGAAATTCACTATCTTAAAAAAAAGAGCCACCAGGTGGCAGAATTCCTGAGCCTCACCTAATTGAAGAGCAGTCTGTTACACTGAGAACTGACCAGAAGGTGGCAACGTAGCCTCAGTTTCTCGACACCAACAGCTCAGCCTGGTCTTAGCTTAAGGCTTTTCATATAGCAAAATGAGAATACACATCTCAAACATCCTCTTATACCAGAAAGCTTTCATTTCCTTACATTCTGAATGTTGATCTGTAGTTCCATCTTGTAGTGATTGAAGTCTTTGGCAAGTTCATGGCCCTGATGATAGAAAGTAAACATTCCCTGAAAAAATGACAGCATCTAAGACAAAGGGAAAAAAATTGACATTAGCACAAACAAAAAACTCAGGGTGGAGGGAAAAAAAGAATAGAAACAGTCATGTATTGCGCCCCCAATCGTCCCCCACATCCCACTATGATTCTACTGGAAGTAAGATAATTAAAAGAAGTCACTGGAATTCAACTAAATCTAACTACATATTATTTATTAATTTGTCCTTTTACAAAATGAAAGGTTTGTGATTTTTCCTTAAAAATCAGAGCCATTAGATAGCTTTGAGAGTACAGTGTACTGGAAAAATGGAGTTCTATATCACCCATTTTTCTTTCAGTCAAGAGAATCTCTACATTCATTAATAATTGAAATCTTATCACCATAGGTCAATATAATCTATAATGAAATTGAAATCACAGAAACGAAGAGGTAGAGGCTCTCTCCAGTGGCGTTCAGTGCAGTGCGACTTCTCTCTGGTGTCTATGGACCTTCAGTGACTGGGGCAGAGACGTGTAGAGACAGGGTGATCATTAAGCTCTGAGTTCTGACCTACCCTCACCTACCCCTCTTGATTAAAGGGCACCTGCTTCTGCCCAACATGTGAGTGAATTTAAAGTGAGAAAAAGTGATTTGGGGTCAGAATTAGGGAAATTCTGAAATTCAATTTCCTCATAATGTCGTGTTACACAAGTTAGGAATCTGGGACTCTAATGTCAAGTGGCCAGTAGGGGTCAATCCGCAACTTCAGCTCTGTTATGAGACCTTGAGCAAATTACTGAAACTTTCTGTACTTCTATTTCCTTATTCGCTTAGTGGGATCATAAAAAATATCTCCTTATGGAGTTAGTGTGTGGAATAAACACTTGAGCATGGTGAAGTATTAGAACAACGATTTGAACGATGATTGAGCACTGTAAATGCTCAATAAATGCAGGTCATCATTAGTATTTCACATAAAAGAAAGCTTTATAGAGATGAATTTCTGTTTAAAATAGGTTAATTCTAGCGGTGTGTGGGTTGCTCAGTCGCTTAAGTGTCAGCCTTCAGCTCAGGTCATGATCCCAGACTCCTGGGATTGAGTCCTGCATATGGCTCCCTGTTTGGCAGGGAGCCTGCTTCTCCTTTCCCTCCCAGCTTCATGCTCTGTCTCCTATCTCTGTTTCTCTTGATTAAATAAAATCTTAAATAAAGAAATAAAGTTAATTCTATTATCTAACTAGACCACTGCTTCTATGAATGCCAATTTTAAGTTTATCATTAGTGGTTTTTTTTTTTTGCTTCTCAAAATCACACATGGAATGAATAATTGTATGGGATGTAAATTCTATCTCAGTAAAGCTTTTTAAAAAAATCATGGACAGGGGCGCCTGGGTGTCTCAGTGGGTTAAAGCCTCTGCCTTCGGCTCAGGTCATGATCCCAGGATCCTGGGATCGAGCCCCACATCGGGCTCTCTGCTCAGCAGGGAGCCAGCTTCCTCCTGTCTCTCTGCCTGCCTCTCTGCCTATTGTGATCTCTGTCTGTCAAATAAATTAAAAAGAAAAAAAAACTTAAAAATCATAGGCAAAAGCACCTACATTAAAATTAATCTTAAGAATCATGAATTCCAGTGTTTCTTGGGTTTTTTTTTTTCACTAAAACCCACAGTATGAATTACACTTTACATATATTCATGTGTCCATACACATTATATATATATATACACACACACACACATACACACACACAATAAATATATATATAAAGAACTGAAGCTATTAGAACACATCCATATAAGCACAAACACAAATCACATGTCTGTAAACAGGTCTATAGATTAGCCAGAGTAACTCATAAAATAGTTTCAAGTGCTTCACCTGCTGGTTCTTAATTTAGGTTGCCATAACTTACTTGTGTTAGAAATAATCTGTTACTGATAATTGTTCAAAGTACCAAAATTTGGACTGTTGTGCTTGCTTCCGAACAAACTCGAGCAAAGGGAAGATTATCCATCAACAGCACCACTGTCTGTCCCATCCTAACATTTATGTCACAGGACTTTTCTTTAAAGCGCGGACCTACAATAGGGTGGCCGAAATTGCACCTGACTGCTGAGTCCTTGAGAAATAATATTCCCTACATGTTGCTGTGCCAGTAAGGCTGAGAACCACAAATTTGTAAGGTGATTCCTCGACTTCATGGTGATATGTTCACCCTTTTTAATTTATGATGCTTTGCGCTTCACGTGTATGCCCAGTGGCCCCCAGCAATGGTAAAATCGATCTAGGGAGAAAAATGTTTCTATTATATGACAAAAATCTAACAACGGAATAACCTTCTGTGATACTTACAGGCTCCACAAACTCAAACTTCTTTCTTTCCTGGATTTCCTGAAGCTTACATACATATTCAAGAGACAGTTCATAAAAGTGTTGCCGATTCTGCTCCACTTGGATATCTGCCTGTGGTAAAGCAACAGAGGCTGGTTAATTCAGAGATGGTGAGGAGTGAAACTCTTGATCAGAGGTTGGCAACGCTCTAAGCCCCATGCCAAATATGGCCCCCAGCCTATTTTCCTACATAAAGTTGTACTGGAACATAGTCACAGCTACTGGTTCATATCTCTTCCATGGCTACTTTCCTGTTGGAGCAGCCAAGCTGAGTAGTTGCAACAGGAACCCTACTGCCTACAAAAAAAAGTAATTTTCACTATCTAACTCTGTAGAAAAAGTTTGCCAGCCCCTGCCCTTTATGAGATTGACCCCAAGGACTGAACATCAAATAGTATGGCTCTTCATGAAAAACTCACCCCAACCCCAACTGATACCCGAGGTTGAACTATACATGCACAATCAAAATCACATAACTATTATTTCCGTTGACAAACCCTCTAAGAATGCAGTTGAACTGGGAAATCTAGTCACCTCAGAACTCATGACTGAAGGCAGGGAGTGAGGAAGTGGCAGCTAAGGTACCATGTCAAGAATCTGGTTCTCAAATACCATATGATCTAGTAATTCCACTTCTGGGTATTAACCCAAAGGAAACAAGAACACTACTTTGAGAAGCCTGATTTACTGAAGCATTATTTACAATAGCCAAGACAGGAAGCAGCCCAAATGTCCACTGATAGATGAATGGATAAAGATGTGGTACATATACATACAATGGAATATTACTCAGCCACAAAAAAGAGTGAGATTTGCATGGGGGGGGGAGGTGGGAGGGGGGCGGCAATCACTGGCAACAACATGGATGCACCCAGAGGCTGTTATGCTAAGAGAAGTCAGTCAGAGAAAGATAAATACCACATGATTTCACATATTTGTGGAACCTAAAAAAAAACCAAAAAAACAAAAAACTAAGGAACAAAAAAGCAAAACAGACCCGTTAAAATAGAGATCTGATGGTTGCCAAAGGGGAGGGGTAGGGAGGATGGGCAAAATGCATGAAGTGGGGAGGAGGTACAGGCTTCCGGGTATGGCAAGAAGGAGTCATGGGGATGAAAGGACAGCCTAGGGAATATAGTCAACAGTATTGTAACAGTGTTCTATGATGACAACTGATAGCTGTACCAGAAAGTAATGTAACATTGTGTGTCAACCATACTTCAATTAAAGAAAACATAAAAGAACCTGATTCTCAAAAAGTAGGCCAGGGTTTAAAGCCCATCTATAGATAATCATGCTCATAGGCCCTCAAAATGTGTCATCCTCTGGGAGTAAACAGACACCGATGGTCAGGGGACTATTCTCGGGGGGGGGGGGGGGTTCCAGCTTATTTTGTCTAACTAGAAGGGACCTGGGGGAGAAACAGGGTTCCATGGGGGAACAGCAGAGCAAGAATGGTCATCCTAGAAACCACTCTTACAAGGCATCACAGGTTTCCTAAGTTGGCCAATTTTAAAAGTATTTATCCAGACATCTCTCCAAAGAGTATATATAAATGGCAATTAGCACCTAGAGAGATGCTCAAAATCATTAAGTATTATGGAAATAAAAATACAAGATACCACCTTATACCTATCAAAAAATAATAATAATAATAAACAAAACTAACTTAAAAAAAAAAACAGGAAGTAAGTGTCGTTGACGATGTGAAGAAACTGGAACCCTGTGCACTGTTGGTGGGAAGGAAAAATGACGCAGCTGTTATGAAAAACAGCATGGCAGCTCTCCAAAAAAAATAAAAACAGGATTATCACATGATACAGCAATTCCATTTCTGGGTATATACTCTTAAAAACTGAAAAGAGGGACTTAAAAGATTTATATAACCCTGTTCACAGCAGCCTTATTTACAAAAGCTAAGCGGCAGCAACCGAAGTGTCCACTGACAGATAAATGGCTAACAAAATGTGACATATAGAGAGAGATAATATTATACAGCCTCAAAAAGGAAGGAAATTTGGGCATATGTTATAACATGGATGAACCTGAGAATATTATGCGAAATGGAATAAGCAAGTCCCAAAAGGATAAATACTGTAGGATTCCACTTTTATAAGATACCTAGAACAAACTGATAGAGACAGAAAGCAGAAGGGCTGTAATCAGGTGCTGGGGGTAGGGAGCTGGGGAAGTAGTCTTCAACAGATACAGAGTTTCAGTCTTTGGAGATGAGAAGCGCTCCAGATATGGAAGGTAGTGGTGGCTGCACAAGAACGTGAATGTGCTGTGTGGAATAAAGCCCAAAGCTTCTAAAGCCTCAGAAGGTCCTGAGTGACAGGAGTATCTTTTATACCTAGATAAAGAGCCCCTCTGGAGCACACCTGAGTTTATGCTACTGACGCGGCAGGGTGGGGCTTCTACAGAGCACCAGGAAGACTGATTAAAGGGCTGGACCTTTCAGTCCTGCACACTGACCTCTGGCAATGGGAGGCGGGAGGGGCTCTGGAGCCTGAGCTCTGTAAGAACTCTGGAACATCCACGTGTCTGGACGCATGCGAGTGCCTGGAGAGCGACACACCCCAGTTCCATGGGGACAGAAGTTTCTGTGTCTGGGACCCTTCCAGCCCCCCGCCCTGTGTGGCTATTCATCTCTACCTTTTATATTATTCTATATGATAAATCAGTAAATATAAGTAAGTGTTTTATCTCGGTTCTGTGAGCCACTCTTAGCAAATGAATCAAACTGGAGGAGGGAGATGAGGGAACATTAAATTTAGAGCCATAGGTCAGAAGCACAGGTAATAACCTTGATTTGCAGCTGGTATCTGAAGAAGGGACCATCTTGTGGGACGGCGCCCTTAACCTGTTGGGACTGATGCAGTCTCCAGGTAGACTGTGAGAACTGAGTTAATTGCTGGGTGCTGTGGGAAAACACACATTCAAACTATACTTTTTGCCATACCAAGCAAAAGCGACTTTTTAAACAAATTTCTGTTTGATCATCATCTAATTTCTGGCCATTCCTGCGGTAAATATGTAACATATGAGAATAGACTAATCTCAGGCAAAGGTAGTCAAAATATGTACTTCTCTAGTCATATGTACTGAAATATAATCATTTGACTGCTCAGAAAATCAAAAATATACTTCAAAAATTAACAGAAATAGATTTTTGTCAAATCTCTGATACCTGTTCTAGCGCAAATATTAGTTGGAATTCAGGAATGTGGATGGAAGTAGATGATATCATGCCCAATAAATGTAGAGATATAGGTAATGGTCCTAACAGAATTACTGAATAGCCAGCCTGCTCTCTGCGACAATTATCTCCTATGTTATTTTCATTTGAAACAAGGAGAATGATTCAAGTTTCTTTGCCTTTGTTCCTACCACTCTCAGTAACCTTTATAAACATCCCCAGCACCTCAACTCAGTTCGCTGCAGATGAGGAACACATACACGAATGCCAAGATCAATGAAGATCCAAATATAACCTTTTACTTTTAAAGAGCATCCCCCCCCCCTTAAACCTTCACACTTTCAACAGAAAGCTGATTTAAGTGGGACTCTGTACATTTGTAAAGCGCATACAGTCAAGACAGGACAGAATATACAATTTAAATAAAACTAAAACTATTCATCTCGAGGGTCTCCTCAAATTTCTGATCTGGAGTTTAATTATCCTGGGAATGATGAAATTAGTGAAGCCCCAGCTCACTGAGCAAGCACTTCACCCTTCTTCATTCAGTAAATATTTATTAAGTGCCTCCTCCCTGACTAGCAGTGCTCCAGGTGTAAAGGATAGAGTACTGAATAAAACAATGTTGCTGCCTTCAAGGAGCTTACAAGCAAGTGCAAGAAGCCATGGAACAACCAAATATACAGTATGTCCAATGGTACTAAGAGTATGAAAAAAATCAAAGCAGCATAAGGCAGGGGGCACTTTAAATAAGATGTTGGGGGCCATCTCCAGTAAAGTGGACTCTGAGTGGAGAGTATTTGAGAGTACATGGAGGAGTAAAGTATATGAGTCTAGGCTGGAAACGTACTGGGCAGTAAAGACAGCAAAAGCAAAGGCCCTGAGGATGGAGTAGGGGCGTCCCAGGCCAGTCAGGGCAAAGCAGCCCACGTGGGTGTGAGGACAGGAGGTTGGGCCCTGGGCCTCTGGAGACATCAATTAGGGAGGGTCTGGGGAAGAGAAGCAACATAAAGACAGCCTCGCCCTGCTCACTGTATAGAATGTAAACTACAGGGATACACTGGTGTTAGCAGGGAGACGATTTAAGAGGTCTTTACAGTAATCCGTGTAAGGAACACCAGGGGCATGGGCCAGGATGATGATGGTAGGAGTCAGAGGTGGCTATATCCTGAGAATATCCTGAAGCTAAGGAAAACACAGGCTGACAAACTAGGTGTGGCGTAGGAGAGAAAGGGCCAAGGATGGCCATAAAGATTTTGCCTGAGCAACAGCTCGAACGAGATACGTAATTAGAGAGGGAAGTGAAGATGGAAATTTACTTGTAGCACAGAAAATAATTTTTTCTAAAGGAAAAATCCCTTCAGAATACCTGAAAAGAAAAGTAAGGGGAGAAGACAGGTAGGAAGCCACTGGCATAAGGAGAGCCGATTAAAATGTCATTTAAAATGGACAGAGGGGAGGAGATGATGGAACGTTTGTAACATATGTATGATTTTCTACATAATATGGACCAAGCAGAAAAGGGGCCCTACCTACCTGCAGAATTGTTACGTATGGATTAAGTAATAAAAAGCTCATTTCTCTTATTTTTCTTTTAAAGATTTTTTATTTATTTGAGAGTGTATAAGTGAGAGAGAGCGTGCACTTGTGTGTGTGCACGTGCACACACACACACACACACACACACACAAGTGTAGGGGAAGGGCAGAGGGAGATGCCGACTCCCTTCTGAGCAGGCAGCCTAATGCGGGGCTCGATTCCAGGACCCCAGGATCCTGACCTGAGCGGATGGCAGACGCTTAACTGACTGAGCCTCCCAGGTGCACCCCCCTCCTCTTTTATAAACTGTCAAACACGTTCCAAATGTCAGTCAAAATTATTAAAAAGGAAAGAATAAATGTGACATGTGAAACTGTCAAAATGACCACACACACACACACACACACCGGGTGTGCAACTACTATCTGGCATTTAAATATACTGGAGCCAATGCTGTTAGTGTCATTTTGATGATACTTCAATAAGTGTATATTATGCCCAGATTCCTTGTGTGTTTAAAAATAAACAAATGAGAAAAAAATCACACTTTTGTGGAATGAGTCAAGATCCCAACAGCTGCAAAACACCATTATTTTTAATGAAAACATATGTTCCAAATTGCAAGCCACTGAGTTTCCACTCAAGTGTGTGAGTGAGAAAACACAAGTGCCAGAGAATTTAGACAAGAGAAAGACAGAGAAAATGAGAGATAAGATATAAATTCCTTTCTCCTTACACATGGCTCCCTCCAAAGGGAAAAAAAAAAAAAAAAGAGTCTATTAACACAAGTAAAACAGATTCTCTCCTCCCAATGATGCTGAACTCCTGAATCTTCAGCGTTAAAAAAGATTAATGCTGCCTTCACATAAAAGCAAAATGGTAGATGAGCTTATTAAATTCAACTCATTTCTTCAAAAAATCTTGAAAGCCAATTAATGAATCTATTCCTGAAAATAATATATCTGTTCTTCAGTAATGCCAGATAAAATTGTTCCTGTGAAAATATATTCAGAACCAAAAATGTTAATACTATGAATCTCTACTGAATTAATCACTGTAAGATGTATTCATTATTTTGCGTCTTGTTCCACAAGAACTCTTTTCTTAATTCATGGTGATACCCATTCGTTTTTTTTTTTTCCATCCCTAATAATCCTAGATGAAAAGTTTACAAAAGAAAAGCACATTTTAAAAAGAAAAGGTATGCACTGCTTACTGAAATGTAGAAACAAATAAACAGAAAAATAAAAACAATACCTCTTGTAAATGTGAGTCTTTCTTTTTGGCTGATAAATTCAAATGTTTATCAATTAGACTATAGTTCTTTTCCGTCTCTTTGTCAAACTTCTTTTTTTCTTCCTGCAAGTCAGAACACATAGACAACTATGATTAAACGGGGGAAAATGAATACATACAGTTTATCTACTGAGAAGTTCAAAATAGGATTAGTATCTAAAAATAAACAAAGTACCACTAAGTGTGATGAAGTTATCTGAAAAATCCATCTGTACCCAGACCACTGCTTATTCATCCTCAAAACAGTGTTAGGACTGAAGAGTCACTTATCTTTTCTGTTTTTCCTCTAATGGGCTTCTTAAGGAGCACGGTATTTTTCAATACTTAAACTTAGTGTTTAGAAGCAAAGCCATGTCACTTGTCCCTCATTAAAAGAAATAATAAAAAGAACAACACAGGCTTAAAACAGCAAACTTGTGCAGACTTTGGCAAAGAAACGGCATTCTCTTAAAACTGAGTACATTTTGGTCTAGATTTTTTTTTAAAAAATCATCATCACAATTGGGGAAGAAAAAAAAAAAAAAACTTGGGAAAGATTTTCCTTAATTGTCCAGTGTGAATTTAATAATAAGACCCTCTGATCAGAAACATCTTCTTTCCAAAACCTTCACAGTGATTTCTATAACATCATTCAGAACATGTATCACTAGGTCAACAGGGTGTAAAGTAAGGCAGATACCCTCATACTGAGACGCGGTGGTGTGACGTTACAAACATTTCTCCAGTACTGCCTAGAATTAGCATTTGCTTTTCTTTTGTTATATAAGTTTTTGAGAAAATAAGTCTCCTAATTGTTAAATACAGAAAAGACAGACTATCTTCCCTAACACTGCTTGCCAACTTAAGTGGATTTTCAATAAACATTTCTGAGCACCAATGAGAGCACACTATGTCCTCACACTATCAAAACGTTTCCATTAACTTCAAATTCTCCCTAACTCTCCAAGGGCTCCTGGAAAGGAACATTCCCTTCCCTATTTTCCAACTTCTATCTTCTAAAGCAAAAATAATCTTTTCTGATATGATCTTTTTCCTGGTAGGCAAAGCGACTGAACAAAGTGTGAAAAGTCTATTTCTTCACATTTATCTTTTTTTTTTTTTAACCCCACCACAAGGGACTACAAACTGCTGTGTGGGCTCATCTAGAGACCCTGAACTCATCCCACACTGAGAAAAGACAGTGGGTCTCCAGAACAGACATTTTTTCCCATTTCTACTCCAAGTTTAATTACAAACTAGCTGCACAATTTAGGAAAAAAAAAAAAAAAAGTAACAACACAGAACCTAAGTTCTCCTTCTGAAAATATAAGGGATATTTTTTTTTTTGGTACTAGCTCATTCTTTGATCCAATCCTAAAGTTCTGTGATCCGATGGTTCACCTATGTGTGACAAGAGTCACACTTTTGTTGAAACAGAAGCACATTTTCTTTATGCTCTTAATTTACAATTATTTTTTTAAAAAAAGTTTAAGGCATTAAACATGGTTACTCTCTTTTCTGCTTTTTATTACTACACTCTTCATCAACTGTTTTGGTGACTAACAGAAAAATAACGTAAAACAAACATGTGGCCATCATTTCAGAATCTTCCACTATTTTAAAAAGTTGATGTGGTGGAATGCACACTGGGTTAGTTTTAGGTGTGAGAAGACAGATCCTGGTCCGGGCCACCTTCTACTGCACCAGCGTCACAGCGTTCTCCTGGCATCCGCTTCTCTGGTGGAAACAAATAGGAAGAGAAGTCCCACCCCTGCGTTCACCACAAGAGGACTGCTAATCCGGATCTTACAGGAAAAAACATTTGCTATCCTCGCAGATTCATCCTTCGCAGGAATACTGAAAATATTTTTACTCATTTGATTTCATGTGAATCACAGAATGGGACAAAGGAAGCAGTGATGCTAAAATCAGCAGTCAAAACACCCAGCACACTCAGCAGTTGTGAGGTTTGTAAGTTAACACGTGGGTAAAGTTGAGAATGAAAGAAAGCGGGGGTATCAAAGGCTTTGTGAAGAAGGAATTCAGCCAAGAAACAACATTCCTCCCACCAATAGAGTGGAAACGCATTCGTTCACACACCGTACGGCTCATACAAATGCGGTTTTGTTGTTAAACCTGAAGACTTAAATAATTATTTCTTCTTGCATTTTCTCTCAATGCTGTTGCTGTTTCTTTGTGCTCACGTGGCTTTTGCGCTGAAATAATGCAAATTTTAAAAGGGACTATGTTCAAGTAGCACTCAGTAGAGAACAGCATTTTTTCGTCAACACTGCTAGAGCTGACATATGTAACATAGATGTGTGTGGAGATATATATATATATAAATGTGGAGAGATATATGTATAATATATAAATATATAAATATAATTTATATAAATATGTAATTTATATAAATATAATTTATATAAAGTGGAGACATATATATATATATAATAAATTGAGTAACTTATGACAAAAGGTTCTATGAAGGATCGAATCTAATACAATGAAAATTTCTTTTATAAAAACAGCAGTACAAATTCAAGTAAGACTGAGCCAGGTGCAATGAGTTTGTACCTGAACTCAGGCACAATGAGTGAAGCAAGATAGAACTCATTAAAGAGAGGTGGGATCGCTTCTCGGCCTTTTGGCTAAGATCAAGTGTAGGAGAGGTGGGGGCTATGGAAAATCAGATCATCCACAACTATTCTAGAGGGGAAGGTGGCCATATCATGGCTCCAGCAGATTTTTACCATGTGGGAATATAAGCTAATATACAAACCATGTCCTCTGATTTTTCTGGACCAGCTGAAAAACCCAAAGATTTTTAAATGGTGCCAACAGTTTATTTTTGTTTTTACACTTTCACATGAGTAAGCCAAGCAAAATTATGTTTACAGGTTAAATATGACTCACTGAAAGTCAGTTTGTAATCTGTTACAAAACCACCCATCCTCCCCAGAAAAAAGGTAAAGAAGAGCAATGATTTAAAACAGCGAAACTAAGTAACTTGTATGCTACATAAATGGTAAAGGAAGATCAGAAACCTATGAAATAAAACTTAAGTAATCAGGTGTCTTCAATATGTTAGAAGTAAACATATATATATGATTTTATCATAATTCATCAGGTAAAAAAATATTCTTCAGCCAATGGTGTTGATATAATTAGTTAACTACATGGAAACAGAGAACCACATGTCATGAAAACTAATTCCAGATGGAAAGAGTCACAAGTAAAAAATGAAGCCATAAAAAAGAAGAGTTTCATCAGATCTCAGAACAGAGGCATACTTTTTGAGCAAAAAAGAAATGGGAGAAGCCGTAAGAACTTCTAGATACTAAACACACACACACACACACACACACACACACACACACACACACACACTAAACAAGCTAAAAGGCCAACCACAAAGCAGGGAGAAGAGGCAATTAATATATAAGAAAAGAAGCAAATATTCCTAATGCATAAAACATTCTTAAGGTTAAGCAATTTTTTTGCTAAAATCACTTAATATTCCCATTGAAAAATGAGTAAGGAACATATGAAGAACTCACAAAAACTTGAATATTAGTGTGAATTGTCCACATTTCTTTAAGGTACTAGAATTTGGGGGTTTTTTTGTTTTAGAAGAAGGGGGGACAGTTTTTAAAGTTCCCAGATATCTTTTTAAAAGGTTTTGGTTATTTCACAAATTTCCTAGGATGAGGAAATGAAAAGACTTATTTTACAACGATAGACGTTAAATAATAAGGCATGACTAGTCTGGAGAACTAGCTACTTTCTCAGAGATTCCGACTCCCCCTCCCTTATTTAAATAAGAAGATGGAAGTAATACCACACATTCAAGAAGCAAGATTCATCCACAGGTAATACACCCAGCAGGACACCTTCTCACATGGAATCCTGATATCCAAGCCAACCAGAGTTTTGCCATCCCTGTTCTCCTCCTCCCCTGATCTACCAACCTCCCACAGGCGCAGGTGAAACGCCATCTCTTCCAGGAGGCACCCCTCTACCATTCGGGGGCATAAAAACAGCACTCCTCCCACTTAAGTCCTAACCAAGTGTCACCTATATCCCTGCCTGACACTTTATTTGCCTGATCCAACCCCACAGTCCCCCTTTCTGTAAAGTCCCGTCAACCTATTCAAAGAAATAAGAATTCGGCTTTTCTCCCGACAGTATCTAGCAACTGACACCGCACCCAGGAGACACCCATCGCCAGGAGGAGAGAAGGGGGAAGCTATGGCTGCAGAGGTACCAACCAACAACAAAGCTGACGGGCACCCTGGGGTCCCGTGCAGTCACTCTAGAGTCACCTACCGATTGCCTCAGCACTACTTGGCCAGAAGGGTCACATGTGGCATGTTATCTCTGCAGTTTGCATGCGGAGAGTGGACAAAAACCTGAGCAATTCATTTGGCAAGTTGGTGCAGCACAAGCTGTAAATGGGGCAATAAAATAAATCATGACTCTGTATGCCAGACCCTACTCTAGACATGGGAAATACAGCAACATGTTCATGTCATCCTCACAAAAAAACCTCCTGAGGCAGGGGTCATTCGTCTCATTTTAAAGATCAGGAAATTGAGGGCTAGAGGTCGTAAGTAACTCACTCTGAATTGCACAGCAAGCTAAGGGGCAGATGTGGGATTCATACGAGAAGGAGTCAGGTCTTCCCGAGAGACGTGCCTGGAACTCCAAAGATCAGGGGGCATGTTCCAGAGCACCTATGCCCACCCCAATTATGGCACTTTTTAGTGTATTTTTATTGCTATTCTATTTGGCATCTCCCCTCCAGAGTTGTCAATTTCTTGAAGGCCAACCAGCCACGGTTTTTATTCACAGTTGTACCCCAGTGCCTCCTGCCAGGTAACAGGCCCTGGGAAGTGTGTTACAACTAAAATGAAAGAAATGTAATTAAATTAAATCAGCATTCTTTTTCTACTTTATCAAACATAATTTGAGAGATTATTTAGGTAGATTTGCTTTTTACCCATATTTTGCAGTCATTTACAGAATCCTGGGCAATCAACTTTTATTTTTCTACTTTATCAAACATAATTTGAGAGATTATTTAGGTAGATTTGCTTTTTACCCATATTTTGCAGTCATTTACAGAATCCTGGGCAATCAACTTTTATTAAATATTTAGTCATTAGATACATTCTTAGAAATACAACAGGCATTTGGTGTGAGGGCCAGTGAATGGCTGAGGCAGTTATATGAAATGAACATCTGTTTCAACCGTTTGGGTTAATTTTTTACTCCATGGAATAAAACGGTAATGGGCTCTTTCCAACCCAGCATTTGAATAGGCTCTATTATCAATACAGTTTGATTGCATCTATTTGATATTTGCATGCTGCCCCTTGCTTAAAGCCACGTTGTCATAACTGGATTGCTCAAATACCTAAGAGCGGTTTTTAATTCTCCCACCATAAGCCTTCACAAGGTAGGGTACTTCTTGGAGATTTTACACAACTGACTAGGCTCCTGCATTGGTCAGTACCTGTACTAGTCTCCTGGGGCTAATTCAGCATTTAATGGGCAGCGGCTATGGATAGTGCTGTGCAGACACTGGGAAGAAGTGAGAACCCGAGGAAGGAGAAAGAGCTGCAGAGGAAGTAAAAGCTGATCTAGGCCTTGGAGGGAACTCTGACGAGTCACCTCATGTGACACAGCACAGAAGGACTGGTGTCCTGCAATGGGAAATGGAATTTTTCCAACAGAGAGGAGAAGCTGGCAAGCATGGAAGAAAATCCGCAGAACCTCCAAGAACAGAGGAATAAGCCCAAACCAAACAGAAGGAGAACAAATCCAAGTAGAGGCAAATAGCTGAAAAGAATAGCTGAGGGCTTTTAGAAAATCCAACCTGTAAAAACCACTAGCAGTTTAGATAATATGAAAACCACAATTCAAATGCGTCACAGGGATTCTGGAAACTGGAGAAACCAAGACTGAAAGGAACAGAAAGAGCTCTAGTTGAATAGGCAGACAGCAGGACATGCCAGGTGGGGAAGGAGAATAGAAAGACATCAACATTCTGACAAGGATATTTTAAACACTCTGCTGTGGTCAACTTTTAAAGGCTTTTTTTGTTTTAATCCCCACCACAAAAAAAAAAAAGCATTATTCTGTTTTTAAAAAAAGACTTTTAACCTAAGAGAAATAACCTAACTCATTTTTTTAAGTATCCCAGTTAACCTGTGAAAACAAAAATATGTTTGTCAAAACATGATTTAAGGGATGCCAGGGTGGCTCAGTCAGTTAAGCCACTGCCTTCGGCTCAGGTCATGATCCCAGGGTTCTGGGATCGAATCCCACATCAGGCTCCTTGCTTGGCAGGGAGCCTGCTTCTCTCTCTGCCTCTGCCTGCCTCTCTGCCTACTTGTGATCTCTCTCTCTCTCTCTCTCTCTTTCTATCTGACAAATAAATAAATAAAATGCTTAAAAAAAAACACATGATTTAATATTTAGGAAGCACTGATGTAGAAAATCAAGTATACAGATGACAAACCCTCCCCAGGTTCTCCTAGAATTATCAAAATAGACTATTTATTAGATACCTTATATAATAAGGCAGAGTTGAGGCTAGTAGAAAATAAGGAAAGCACAGCCTTTTCTCTGAAACACTGAACAATCTAATGAAAGAGACAGATGTTTATGTAGCACTGTGTCACCTAGAAAATCACCTTTCTCTACTCTGTATTATAACATATAAAACTGTCAGTAAAAAAGGGCTTCTCCCTGTAACCCGCAAGGACTGGCTGCCTCAAACAGTATCAATGATGTGAAAGCCAACATACATACTGTACAGAATAAGAACATGGGACAAATCCTTCATAAACTTAAAGCCAGGAGAACAATGAAGGAATTTAAAAAAAAAAAAAGAAGAAGAAGAAGACTTCAGGATGGAATCTAGCCACTAAACAACTCAAGGCATAGACTAAAACTACTAAAATAACTTCTTCTTTTAATATGGTAGTCTATCCTACCTACAATATGTACTCTGAACAAGTACAGCATCAGGAATGGGGAAAGTTTCAGAGGGAGGAGCTGTCCATCAATAGAAAACTCAGGGCAGAAATTTATAACAACCCAGTAGGGGACTGCCTGGATGGCTCAGCTGGTACAGCATGGTCTGGGAGGGTTACGAGTTCAAGCCCCACACTGGGCATGGAGCCCACTTAAAAACAAACAGGCAAACAAAGAAACAACAACAACAAAAAAAACCCATAGGGTAGATGGCAAATAAAAAGAAAATATATTAACTAAGACATATTCATTTTCCATTTCTATAATACATCCTCACCGACCACCACCCCCACCCAGTCAAAAATACGAAAAATAAGAAATGGACACTGTTTCCATTCCATACCTGCCAATGAAGTGTAAAAAAAGAAAGAACCAAGATGTTCAAGATTTAGAACAGAATCATAAACTACAAAGTGGGACAGTCAGATCCCCAGATCTCTCATTTTACAGATTAGGAACTAAAACCTATTACTCGCCCAAGGTCACAGGTGTGAAAGCAGACCTCCAGTGACCTGCTGCAAAGCCAGAAGACACAGTCAGCCTGGTGCAGCTCAGCAAACAATCCCAGGAAGGGGACGAGGAGGGTACCCCCACTAACCCCTCTTAAAACACAGCCCTTCACTAAAAATGGTAAATACTATACCAAAAGGAAGTGTCTAATATTTTAACAAGTCACTTAAAGGAGGAGAACTGATTCTATAAATAGCAAGGAAAATGCTGGTGCTCTTTGGGCCCAACTGTATAGCTACAGCCCTCAAAGCCACAATGTGTATTTGTACAAAAGGATTTTAATATTTTATTTAGGAAGATAAAGGGAAAAAAAAAAAAAAGAATCACATCCCCAAGCCATGTTGGGGGATGGGGTTGTCGGGGGACGGGGGTGTAATGCAAATATAAAAACTCTCTTCCCTACCTGAAATTGATGTTATTCTCTTCCGGGCCAAGCCAAAAATAGTCAACACACGAATGTTACTTTTTGTTCCTCAAGTGAATACATAAACTTCAGGAAAGGCTGGTGGAAATTATTTCTCTGGGATAATTCCAAAGCTCTGTTCACAAACTTGAGAAGTTGCTACATATATCCCAGGCTCCCTGTGGTCAAGTCACCATATTATTCCCCAAAATCCTGGCTAACTCCCAGATCCTGGAGCACAGGCTGCAGGGTTACTCATCTTTGAATCCCCGACACCTAACTATACTGGCACATAACAGGAGCTCAATAAATTTGTGCTCAATGGAAGGAAATTACGTCCCAATAACCCAAAATTCTCTTCCTAGTTTCAGTGTCATCATGGTGTAGCAGCGTTTCTAATCTTGAACCCTCACATGCAGCTGCACTCCTCCATAAGACGGAGGCATTCAAGGAAGCCACTGCACTCCCTACAGAGGTAAGATGTTTCTGTTGCGAGCGAGTGTGCCGTTTGGTTAAGGATGTTTTCAAAACTTGTTACGGGAAGGTGTAGCCATAGAGGACTAGAGGTTTTACTCTCCTGCCCAGGTGTTTTGGTTTTGTTTACAATTTCATATTGCCCAAAGGGGAAAAAGCACATTGAAACATAAAACAACAGATGGTTTACTCCAGCATCTCCTTCAAAGCTGCCAAATGTGAAGAAAGCGTACACTTTACGCTGTTCCTCTGAAACAGCAGTGGCCCCTCCGTCTTCCCTTTACAAGTGCACTCAAATTAGACACAAACCTTTACTGCTCCAAGTTGTTCTTTTCTGAATTTTTCCAAGGGTTTAATCAGGGTTTCAGTTACACTTAATGCCTAGAGGACAAGAACGATAACAAAAGAACACAGTATTAGGTTTCCCAAAAGGGAAAAAAAAAAAATCAGTCTTTCATTTCCCTCTTCCAACCCACCCAGAAATAAAATGAACAACATATTTTAACTACCTTATCTCACCCCGCCAATGCAACCATTAAATCACTTCTAAATTTATTAACAGGCTAGATCTCCATAAATATTTTCAGGGAAGAGGAGGTGGGGCAAAGTGCCAGTGAAATGTGCAACACAGCCCCAACACAGCTCTTTCTTCAGGGAAATAGCAAGAGGGTTGTCTTTAAACAACAAAGGGGTCTATCACATTCATTAACAGAACACTTCTGTTTGAGATTTTTTTTCCCTCCCCCTCCTCAGAAATTTACAAGTCAATTACATTCCTTTATTAGTTATCAGACTACATTATGTAAAGGGCTAGGTTTGTGGTTACAAGTTTAAATACACTCAGTCTTACTGAAATTCCTCTTGAGGATTTGCAGTGTATCAGCGAAGCCAACGCTGCAGCTCACAGCGAAGTCAATATTGGGTGGGCTGGCAAACAGCTCGTACATGATAGAAGCCACGCACAGACGCCAACCACAACTGCTCTCATTCTAAAAAGTGACCGGTTTGGGGCTTTTCATTTTAAGACGGAATGTACAACAAACAAGGCTGAAAATCCAAACAAGAGGGAACAACTACCTAAGGAAAATGCATTTAACAATATGCAGGTGGAGAATGGTTTTTCTCATCGTGTATTTCCAGGATATCGAAAACATCCAGGATAGAAAAGGAAACCTCAAAATACTTTACAACAATGTGCCATTTCTTTTTTTCTTTAAAAAAAAAAAAAGAAAAAGAAAAGGCCCCTAGAAATCCAAGCTTTAAATTACAGAAAGAATAAGTGACTTAGAAAAGGAAAGGATTCTGGGGCGCCTGAGTGGCTCAGTGGTTAAGCATTCGCCTCAGGCTCAGGTCATGATCTAAGGTCCTAAGATCCCGCCCTGAGCTGGGCTCCTCTGCTTCTCCCTCTCCCTCTGCCCCTCACTCCCCTCATGTTCTCTTGTGCTCTCTTTTTATTATTCATTTGAGAGAGAGAGAGAGAGAGAAAGAGAGAGCACAGCAGGAAGGAGAGAGAGAAGATGCAGGGCTTGATCCCAGGACCCTGGGATAATGGTCTGAACTTGATGCTTAAGGACTGAGCCACCCAGGCAACCCATCTCTCTCTCTCAAATAAATAAAATCTTCAAACACATTTTTTTCTAATTAAAAAAAAGAAAAGAAAGGATTCTGAATTTAACCAAAGGCTCCTTTGCAATGTTCCATTAGGTAAGCACTTCTCCCGAAGAGACCATTCCAACGGTGAGACAGGGAATCCTCAAAAAAGTGACTGTGCCTACTTGAGATGCCTAGAAGTTGAACTCTCTTCCTTGGGCCAGAAACTAGGTTCTACTCACTCCCACCATGACAACTTGTCACTTAGGTATCAAGGAGCTGGGGCAACAGTGAACTACAAGAATTAAGAGCAACAACGAGTCAAGGGAAAGGGATCATTTTCAAACTAGGTTCATTTCATCCTCTCTACACTGTTGAGCATGTGACCTACAACAACGGCAAACCAGAAACTCCTCTGGACTAAAGAAGAGAGCAGGGACAAAGCACATGCCAGGAATCCCAACCACCCAGAACAATAGGGAATACCTCCAGCAGATAGGAGAGGGTCTGCCATACATTTCCAAAGTGACCCAGCTCACACACAACCTCTCAAAATAATTTAAGGCACACTTCTATGAGCACCAGAGTCACTGTCTAGCTTCCACATCGTGTTCCTGCATAAACCTACATATAAATATACACGTATGTAAACCTACATATAAAATATACACATACATCCTCCATGGTGGCTGGCCCACTCAAGAAAGAAGTCAGCCCAGCAAGCCATGCTGGGAACACAGGAGCTAGGAACCACTCAAGTTCACAGAAGACAGGAGCAGAGATTCCAAATCATGTAAGTATGAGCCCTAAAAGTACCAGATGGGGTCTTCCCCATTCCAAGCAGCCACTGCAATAAACCAGTATTTCATGAAACAAGTATTTGCTGAGCATTCAGCCTCAGGTGCTGAAGGCACGATGATGAACAAAATCCGTCCAGTTTCCGCCCTCCTGGAAGTTACTGTCTAGCACGGGAGACACAGGATGCACTCATGAATGCATAAGTAAACATTTAACTGCAAATTCTAGGAATCCCTTCATATGGAGAAAAGCAGGGCTAAGGTGAGGAATATATTAGAGGATTCATAAGGAAAAAAAGACTCAGGAGAGTTCCATCAAAGAAATGACATTTAAGCTCAGATCTGAAAGAGGAGAAGGAATTAGGGGTGCAGAGAGCAAGGGAAACAGTTTCCAGCCTGAAGCCAGCAGAGGTCAAAAGGCTTAAGGTGAGGAATTTGTGTATTACAGTAACTAGCAAAAGGCTGGGGGTGGGGGGCATTAAGAACAAAGAAGTGGATGGAAAGAGACGAGTGAAGGCAAGGGTATGGGAACATGCAGGGCCCTGCCGGTCCAGGGAAAGAGTTCTTTGATTTGGGGCATGATGAAAGCCACTGGAGGGTTTTAAGCAAGGCACTAAAACAATGATTATTTAGATCTTTTAAAGATTACTCGGGCTTCTCTGAGAAAAAGAGATTAGAGGTGAGGAAAACTAGGAGGAGAAAGACTTGCTAGGAGGCTTCTAGAATGGCACATACAAGAGAGGATGGGGGGTTGGAATAACAAAAATTTTTCATAACAAAAATTGAGAGGAGACCATTTTCAGAGATATTTGCAGGTAGAATCAAAGTAACTGATGATAGATTGAATGTGGGAAAGGAGGGCGTTTCTAGGATCACTCCCAGATTCCTGCTATGAGCAACAGTATACGCAAGAATACTATTTAGTAAAGTAGGAAAATTTTGAAGGAAAGCAGCTAGAAGCAAGCACTAAGGCATTACACTAAATCTGAGATTCCAGGAGACATCCCAAGGATAGTAAAATACCTAAATGCCCACATGAAGAATCCAGAAAAGATGGTTCAAAATCTCGAATGTGGGGAGGAGATGAGATGCTGTCCACACATGGGTGTTGCCCTGTCACAGGAGTTGGGCTCCTTCCCTCCCTTGTTAACAGGAAGTAAGGAGAACATGAGTGTCAGCACAAATGAGCATGGAGATTTCATGAAGAGAGGCTAGGGACCTGATGGTTCTTTTTTCTATGAAGTACAAGGCAAGGTCACTTACTAAGAGAGTTTGGGCATGGGGAAAAGTTTGCATAGAGAGGAGAATGAAGGAAAGAATCCTCACAAACAGTGAGCAGGGTACTTCCTAGAGAAACATGAACATTCCCATGCAGGCCTACAGGCCCTTTGAGATAAGCAAGCAGGAATTTGTGCAGACACCCATCGGCCCCCGTTGTGAGATTTTCTCTAGTGAGGCAGGGAGTAGGTGAGCAGTGAGGGTTGTCCCTGGTAGGAGGATCTCCAGGAGACGTAAACTTATCAGCATCACACTGCACAGGCAAGCTGCACAGATGGGATTCTGACTGGGTAAGAGAGGACTTCTGGAAGGGGATAAAACAGACCTGAGCCCAAAACAGGGCACTGGAGCTCTTCAGGCAAAGAATAAGAGTAAAGGAGGGGAAAACAGAACTCTCAGGGCATAGAGCTGCAAGCAATCTGGTGTCACTAACGCAGCTGAAGAGATCTAATGGGCTCCACTCACCATCAGAGTAGGACATAGGAAATACCCTGTGAATGCTAGATGTGGGCATTAATAACACGGACATGTGAAGGCCTTTTGAGATGTGAGCCCTAAAACTCCAGACTGTGGAGTAAATGTCCTTTATAAAAAGACCAGGCCACAAAGATTACACATGAGCAATTGTAGGTCATTAAGTGTGTCCTTCACTTGGAGAATTAATTTGATGCAATATCTGACTCCCAAGGTCTAACACTGATGTAGGAAAAGAATATAAGGGATTTCTGTCTTACTGTTTGCAGGTTAACAAGGAAATTTCCAGAATAAAGAAAGGACTACCTGTTTTTTCCAATTTTCCAATATCCAATTTTTTCATAAAATGTTTTGACTGTAATGTTCTTAAATTTAAAATTATCATTTCTTTTCCTTAAAAAAACCTGGTTATGTAACTTCTGAACTGAACTTTAAGTATTCTGTTCAAGAACAAAATAACAAAGTGGCGACTAAATGCTTCAGTAAGGCAATGTTGGTTAAGCAACGAGGATTGTTTTCTTCTTTTTCTCAAAATAGACTGGAGACTCCTTGGAATCTCTCAGTTCCTTTTATAAATTTCACAGAAGTATTATATAATATTTGTTAGTAATGAGTGTTACTAAAATGTTCTAAGGCCAAAATGTGATTCTTCTTCCCCAGTGAAAAATGAATACTGAGTCAAGGACTGCTCCTAAAACCCTAAAGGAAATTACTGTGAAAACAGTACCCCAATTTGAAAAGAGACAGCTGAAGTAATAATACAAAAGTGTTCAAATACTAGTAGGTTAGAAATCAAGTCATTTAAAGAGAAAAAGAAAAAGCAAACACAGATTGTGATTTTAGAATCCACATATAATCTTATATAACCAGATTTTTTCCCATAAAATACTTGAACAAGCCACAAAAGGAAGTCATAAAAAGCCTTGACTAATGAGCCTTAGAAGGGATTTTGGAGAGTCTTGCTTAGAAACAGAATGCATCTACATGAACATAAAACATGTTCATTCACCAGTTGCTTTCACCTTAGGGCAGGAGTCAGCCAACTTGTTCTACGAAAGGCTGGGTTGCAACTACTCAGCTCTTTTGCTGCTTTTGCACAAAAGCAGCTGTAAACAGTCTATAAGTGAATGAGCATAGCTAGATTCCAGCAAAATTATATTTACAAATACAGGAGGCAAGGAGGGCTTGAGCCATAGTTAGCCAAACCCTGCCTTAGAGAATCATCTCAAGTATCATGGCCAAACGTATTCTACTTACTCCCAACTGACTGTATTTTTTAAATATACATTTACAGTATTTGAAGGGGACCAAAATTTAGGAGGTAAGGTTGACTGCTGGATGAGAGAACCACAGTTCAAGTAGTTGTCCGGCTGAAAAGAGGGATTCAAAAGTGATGCTGTAGAATTTGGCTGGGATAAGCAATCCAGCAGGTTTCAATACTAACAGGCAACTGTTCAAGTGTAAAACTATCTTTTTTTTTAAAGGCAGGATCTGTTTTTGTATTTTTTTTTTTTAAGATTTTATTTGACAGAAAGAAACAGCAAGAGAGGGAACACAAACAGGAGTAGGAGAGGGAAAAGTCAGCTTCCCGCTGAGCAGGGAGACAGATGAGGGGGCTCGATCTGAGGACCCTGGGATCATGACTTGAGCTAAAGGCAGAGACTTAATGACTGAGCCACCCAGACCCCCCTCAAGTGTAAACCTATCTTAACAATTTATGTGAATTTAATAGCAGGCTTTAATAAGGACTTTAGTCCCTAAAAATGAGTTAACTGAAGTCAGCGTGAGTCAAAGGAGTCATAAGTTGCCCTAAAAAAGAATGAACACATACACTGGATATGTTCAAACCAAACAAGGCAACCATTCACCTGTGTCCTATCTCAGTAGCATGGGTACTGCAGTTCAAGAGAGATTTTCTAGCTGGAGTGAAGCAGGAATGTGCCCAGAATGGTACAACAGTTTAGGAAGAATAAGAAAACCAGAGGTATTCGATGGAATTGGGGAGGAGAATATTCACAGGCAACATGAAAGCTATCCATAAATACTTGAATAGATGCTATAAGAAAGAAGAAAAAAAATCAATCTGATTTGTTTAGAAAAGACAAAACCAGGTCTAATGGGGAAACGCTATAGATCAGTTTCTGGGATTGCTGTCAAGAGGAGCTCAGTAAGACCTGCACTGAGAGACAGCTGGCCTGGGAGACCTCTGGGGTATTAACCAGCTCCAGGATTCTGTGGGAGTTCAGAGAAGCAGAAGCACAAGCTACATCTCAATGTTGAATGGCCAATCACAGAATCCATTAACACTTCACAATTCAAAGTAAAAGAACAGGATTATTTTATACCAGCCTGGGGAATTAAAAGTTTTCCAACTAGTCAAGTCTGAAATCCCTTTTATTAGGTACCTGGAGGTGAGAACTTAAATGTCTAAAAAGAAAAGGAAAGGTAGGGCAGTATCTCTGCCTGTCTCCATAGTTGAAGCAGTCACCAGGAAACCTGTTGACAAGGGAGAGCTGACAAGCACAAAATCAGACTCTGCTTTGGAAAGGAACTCTGCTGCTGCTTTGAGTTTCCCCATTTGAGATCGAAGGCTAAGTTCTGATTCTAAATCTAAAGAAAATGGGGCCTGGGCCTAGAAACCCATATTCAGTAAAAAGGGGAAACTACATTGTATGAGATCTTTAGTAACATTTTTTTCACGCCTCAGTCTCGATAAAACAGTGAATAAGTCCATGTAAGTACTAAACCATGCCTTTCTAATCACTCAGTACTAACAAGGATAGACTGAGTCTAATGAAACAGAAGGAATTATGTCTGTTCCCCATGGCCCTCGTTATTTTAAGCCTGGATTCCAAGTGTTCTTGACCCCAGAGGAATGCATAATCTGAGAGCAAAGGAGAATTTCCACTATTTTCTCCCATGACCTTCCAGATACTTCCCATTTCAATAAAGGGAAAACTCTACTTACCAACTCCCATATCAAGAATAGCAGCAAAAAACCGTGTATCAAAGATATGTTTCTTACTTTCTTCTTGAAACAGAACCTCAAGAAAGGGTGTCAAGGAACTATTATATATATCTGAACATAAGAAACATTCTTCCCAAAATTGTCTCTCAGGGAAAAAAGGACTTAACCCTATAAAAGAATTCTTACAGTCTCCTTAAAGAGTGTCCTTTCCATTATTTTGATCAACAAAGAACTATTAGAGGAATCTTAGCCTTAACCCCCTCACCCCACCACCACACCTAGTTTCAGATCACAAAAGTGTCTGGGTCACAAAAACAAGAGGAAGCTAAGAAATTTAAGAGATATAGTTATTCTGGAGAAAACCTCAAATTATAAGAGTTCTGTGCTTTTGTAAAGATCACTTTAAAAGAAATGAGTGATTAAGTCATGAAAATACATCTGTATTACAAAATCTGTAAAAGAGACTGTCCAAATGTGCAACAGATGAACACCTGTAGCTTAAGATAAAATGTCCAATGAAAGCATCAGAAAGGGATTTTTTTAAAGGTGCCATATCTCAAAGAACTCGGACAAATGTGGCCATGAAATACTCTGGATAGGTATGCCGAAAAAAAATCTGAGTATATCAGTGATAAACATACTAACATAAAAGGGATCAAGACTTGGAATAACTTTTTTATGAAGTGGGGAAAAAAATTCTAAAGTATACATCAATAATTTGATTTTAGGGACACCTGGGTGGCTCAGTCACCTTCTGCTCAGGTCATGATCCCAGGGTCCTGGGATAGAGCCCTGTGTCAGACTCCCTGCTTCTCCCTTTGCCCCTCCCCCTACTCATGTGTGCACATGTGCACACTTTCTCTCTGACAAATAAATAAATGTTTTTGAAAATTTGATTTTAAAATACTGCCACATATTTAATCAACTACATGAAAGTAGGCATATGATTATCTAGTAGACAAACATAGGCATATCTACAAGTGTGTCCATTCGAGCCATCCCAAAACATTTTTTGTTTAATCTTCTCACAGGAAAACGGTGTTGCCATACAATCAGGCATAAACATTATAAGTAGTGCATATCTGCCCTTTGGGATACACAACACTTAAAACACCTTCCTATGTTTGAGAATTCTACCAAATGAGGAACAGTCCACCTTCCATTATAAAAGCTGGAAATGACAGACACTTGTTTTCCCAGCCACCTGGTAGTGAGGTCGTGGGACCTGGCCAGAGTTCCACTAATGAGATGCTCCCACCCCCGACTTGAATTCGGAAGCTAGAGCTTCAAGAAACTAGTGACCAGAGATTCTGCTGGGTGGCAGCGCCATCATTTCCAGAAGGAGCTGCTCCACAATCACCAGCAGGGGCAGCGGTACTGTTGGGACATGCCATGTTGTGCACACCCTGCAGCAAATAGTACTGACGTTCTTCTCCAAACTGGGTTCTGCAAGTGCAACTCTGGCCATCATTCCTGGTTCCCAGAACCAGATAAAGATCCTGCAAGCTACCAAGTATGATTTTTTAAGATTTTATTTATTTATTCATGAGAGAGAGAGAGAGAGAGAGAGAGAGAGAGAGGGAGAGGAAGGCAGGCTCTCCAAGGAGCAGGGAGCCGGATACGGGGCTCAATCCCAGGACCCTGGGATCATGACCTGAGCTGAAGACAGATGCTTAACTGACTGAGCCACCCAGGCGCACTACCAAGTATTCTTTAAATTAATTCCCATTCTGTCAGAAGACTTAGACCTTGCAACTGAAAATCTAGACTAACAGAGCATTAACATTTGTTTAAATTGCAGACCTTTCAACAATTGTCAAAATGCAGCACTATCACTTCAATTCTTAAATAAATTTTTTAACCTGATTAAACCAGATCGTTTTTGATGAATTAGATTACTCCCCATCCACACTCATCCTTTGCAGTCTCTCTTTTTCTCCATCTAGCCAGTCTCTCCCTGGACTGAGCCTTCCCCCATCAACCTAGACTTGGGTCCTAATAGGAAAATTAAAATGCACAATGAAGTCCTCCTATTTTTCTAGTAGATAAAATAATAGAGAAAGAAGGTAAAAGACTCTGATGCTAAGAAGAAATGAAAACATTTAATTGGTCGTGCTAAGAGAGCCTTGTCACAGTGACAAGAGGCCAATATTCTCTCATTTGGGCTTGGTCCTAACCAACAGTTCTGGTTTTAGACCAGAGAAAAAAGCAATTCTCTTTTGTTACCTGAATATTCTCAACTTTAAAAAAAGAATAACACTTGCTCTACCTACTTAACACAGTTAAGTGTTAAAAAAAAAAAAAAAAAAAAAAAAAGGAATGCCACACTAGAAGCAATTTTAACTTCCAAACAAATCCCTGGATGTTATTTTATTTATGAACACAGCTCAAGCTAAGCTAATCCTTCTGGTGGAAAAAAATTAACATAAAAACAAAATTAAATTTTAGAGCAGTGGTAGCTCAAATTACCAGCTCAACTTGGTGAGAATCTTAACAAACCCACATACGAAGGT
Source organism: Enhydra lutris kenyoni (assembly GCF_002288905.1). NCBI lineage: Eukaryota > Metazoa > Chordata > Mammalia > Carnivora > Mustelidae > Enhydra > Enhydra lutris. The sequence goes on from NW_019154087.1 coordinate 66,483,827, forward strand.
CTAACTGGGACATAGGTACAGAGGTGCAATAAATTAATTCTATAGAGTTTAAACCTGAAAATTAAGAACCAATTATTGGGAAATAGTTTCTTGAATGTCGGATTCTTTTAGGCCACAGCAGTCCCATTTAACAGGCTAGAAATTATAATTAATAAAATATACATTCTAATTTCACCAGATCAGTCACATCTTTGCTTTCCGAAAGTCCAAGAATAAAAAGTTGCTAGAGTTTTTGACTACTTTCAGTCCTGAACTCTAAACAGAGCCTAACAAAACCAGAGGATTTGAGCTGAGGTTCTGACAATTTCTTCTCTCTGGCTTAATTCCCTGAATATTTGGCCATAATCTTGCCCTCAAAAAAGTTAAGCCATTACATCACAAAAGTTTAAGCTTCCCTTAATGTCTCTTTTCTACAAACAAATATCTTCCTGTTTATTTGAAAGGAAAAATAAAAAGGAAGCCTTGCATCAATTTTGAAAGCCATTCATTAAAGGTTGCAATTTTACTCCAATTATTTAAATCAAATAGACTCTAACAATAAAGTTTTTTTTATTATTCTTAAGAAAAACTGAGAATCTTCAAAGATTGGGTATATTATGAATAAATTAACCTAATAAGGACATTAAATAAGAGATTTAACCTTGATCTTTCCCTCTGTGCATGAGGGACAATAAGGATGTAGCTTTTTTTTTTTTTTTTTAAATAAATACTCAGCCAGAACAATCTGAGAAACAATAAAACGCCACAAAAGTGAGGGAAAGAGGAGACTGACAGAAAGCTGCAAAAGTATCACAAGAGAATTAAAAATTTTATTTTTTAGCTTTAAATAAGAGAACATTTCATTTTTTTTAAAAGACTTTATTTAGGGGCGCCTGGGTGGCTCAGTGGGTTAAAGCCTCGGTCTTCGGATCATGATCTTGGGGTCCTGGGATCGAGCCCTGCGTCGGGCTCTCTGCTCAGTGGGGAGCCAGCTTCCCTCTCTCTACCTACCTACTTGTGATCTCTGTCAAATAAATAAATAAAATCTTTAAAAAAAAAGATTTATTTGACAGAGAAAGAGTAAGAGAGAGCGCAAGCAGAGGGAGCAGAGTGGGAGAAGCAGACTCCCCACTGAGTAGGGAGCCTAATGCAGGCTTGATCCCAGGACCCCAGGATCATGACCTGAGCCGAAGATGGACACTTAATGGACTGAGTCACCCAGCTGCCTCCAGAGAATATTTTAATTTCTGAAGTGAACAGTGTAAATCAGAGGCATAGCTCCTAATGGAACCTCATAAATCAGGCCATAAATGATTGAATGAAGGAAATATGAGAAAGACAGAGAGAAGGAGGAGAAAAGAACTGTTCAGAAAAGAACGCCTAAACCTTTGGTCAATGGCAAAGAGACTCATCACCAGCCCTTCTGTGCCTGGGCTGTGGGAGTGGCCGAGACAGAAAAGGAGTGCGGGAGGCAGAAAGGCTCTCTCGTTCTCCACTAAGCAGTCAGTAGCTGAGGGCCTCATCTCCACAAGGACCTAACGTCTCACTGCATCCTCAGGTGCTAGGACACCACCCAGCTCCTAACAAGCATTCAAAAATATTTATTGTACAAATGAGGTAGGATTCGCCTACAAATTTAGATAACATGAAGAATAGAGTTTCTACAGAAATTCAATACTCCCTGCTGATGGTGACAATAGGAACCATGAATACCTGTGCTGAGGCTCCTCTACACATTATCTCCATTCAAAACCATCTGTTTCTGTATTAAACCACATCCCCTAAGAAGCAGACATAACAACCAGATGAAAAATGCCAGAAATGTATTAGGGGAAACATCTGTGAGAGAACATGGGGAGGCTGGAAGAGCTGTCAGACAGTGATGCAGGTCTGACCCCAGGGGAAGGAGACAGGGAGGGAAGGAAGGTCAGATGATTGCGAGGACACAGGCTAGACTGCAGGGCAGTTCTAGGGAAGGTTCAGCAAGGTCATTGGGGAGTCCTGAGCCAAGGCTTCCTGTTAGAGGACTCCAGGGTCCCCAGGAATGAGCTGCTTTTGTACCCCTGCTGTCTCGGTCACCGGCTGGGGGCAGCATGTGGGAGGCATGGCCTTCATTCTAATGCAGTGATGGAACCATATAGCCCCTGGGCCCAATGGTCCCTTCAACTCCCTGCAGTGGTAGAACTGAGAGGTGCCTGTCTGCCATTGCCCCTAAAATCCATATTCTTTCCACTACACTATCATGGCCACTGGTATAGCCCTGGGCCTCTCGTAATCCCCATCACCAAGGAATTTCTATATTTCATTCAATCCAACATGACACTAATAACAAGACACTCCAGCAGCACCTGGGTGGCTCAGTCAGTTAAGCATCCAACTCTTGATTTTGGCTCAGGTCATGATCTCAAGGTTGTGAAATTGAGCCCCATGTCAGGCTCTGGGTTGGACATGGAGCCTACTTACAATTCTTTCTCTCTTTTACCCTCTGCACCTCCCCCCACTCACAAGCACTTTCTCTCTCTCAAAAAATAAAATAATAATAATAATAATATTGACAGTATTTTTCATATACTATTTTGAAATACACATTTCATATACTTTTCTCCTTTTCATATACTATCATGGAAAAAATACTGCTAATGAAATCTTGACTAAAATTGAATACTCAGAACCTTGACATTTATTGAAAGAGCTCTTTGGTAGATTTATATCATGTGTCCCTTTCATGCATACATTAAAAAAAAATCAAAATTTATCTAAGATATTTCTAAAACTTCTTTAGATTCCAGCTCTTCTGAATCACTTTTCATCTCTGTCACCAGTAGCAAGTTTTGCCCACACATTTTTTCTCCTCTGTGCCATCAAGAATATTGGAGATACGTTACTTCTTGAAGGGCTGCTCCACTATGGTATGGGTCCCAGGACCTTCTACGGAGATGATAGCACCTACTCTTTAGGTATTTACTGATGCTGGCACTTCTTTGACCTAACTAAAAGGCCTTGAAAAGTTTTCAAACATCAACCAGAATTCATATTTCTTAAGTGGCCAAGTGGTTTGTTGATTGAAATGTTGGCAGAGGGGGTGGTTTACACATGTCCAAACAGGACAGGAGAAATAACAAAATTCACATTTCTTCAAGACTGCTGCCTTATCAATGGCAGCTATAAGGATACATTTCCATTTCACCCATGTTTAAAGGTAGAGGAAAGGTTGGTAAATCTTACCAGGGGCTAAAGGCAAAGAACAATGCCCTTGGGCTGCCAGGGGATAGGAGATTCTCTTTTCATCACTGTCACCAACTCGTTTTGTGAAGTGATGTGGATCAAATCACCCCATCTCACTGAGTTCCAGTTCCCCTTCTTTTTCTTTCAGTAAATAAAAAGGTTAAAAGTTTCCCTAAGTGCTCTCTCAGCTCTTTGTTTTAGGAGCCAAGGCCATACTTTTGAGTACTTCATAACTGGATCTGACAAAAATATGTCTCGGGACGCCTGGGTGGCTCAGTTGGTTAAGCAGCTGCCTTCGGCTCAGGTCATGATCCCAGCGTCCTGGGATCGAGTCCCACATCGGGCTCCTTGTTCTGTGGGGAGCCTGCTTCTCCCTCTGCCTCTGCCTGCCACTCTGTCTGCCTGTGCTCACTCTCTCTCTCTCTCTGACAAATAAATAAATAAAATCTTTAAAAAAAAAAATTAAAAAAATAATAAAAAAAATATGTCTCTCACGAAACTGTAGATTCAGCTGAACTTAATTCCCACTAATGGAACCACACTCCTCTCCATAAGACAATGAAATGAGTGGGCTGGTCATATTCTGGCGTCTGTTGTTGGTGTGTGTGTGAGGTTGGTGGGGGGGGGGGGAATGAGGGGGAGTCCGTGTGTCCTCTTTGCTCTTTCATGTCAGTAGTAACTGGTTTATCAGAAGAGCTGATTCCTCAGAAGCAGAGAGCGAGCCCAAGGACATAAAATATAGGAAACATAAGTTTCAATAGGGAAGTAGAAGCTGATGATGACAAGGCTTCGAAACCACAGATGACTCTGAGTCACCAAGATAGGACACCCAGTCATGAGCAAGGCCTTCCACGGAAAGGGGTCCACCAAGGAGCCCAATCCTCTTAAAATATCCTCACTCACTTTAGAATTCTGATTTGAGTTAGTTCAGACTATAACCTCTATAAGATTCTAGGTTCGTCAAAATCCAACTGGCAAAAGCTATCTTCCTAGAAAACAGGTTTCACAATGGCATCTGCATCTGACTGAATTATAGTGATTTTCCGGGGATGGGGGGGGGAGATTTATATGAAAAAAAAATGATGTTGTCAAATTGTAAGGGTCAGTTCCAAGGAGTGAAATTCTTCATAAAGTTAGGTCATTGACAACTTTTCAACTAAACTGAGAAAAGTTTTCACAAGTAAGTTCAAGATGGATTTTTCCCCATCTGAATATGCTTTCCATCAGAACTTCATGCAAAAAAAAGTCACTTTAACTAAAAGAATTGATTAAAACAGGTTTGATGTACCACATAAAATATAACATTTTTAATCAGATGAAACTAAAGGTACAATTTTTCCAATGGCATATGATGCCTTAGGTACTTACCACATTACAAGAACTCATAAGTAATGCTAAACACAAATTAAGTAACACTAAAATCCTAACAGCAGAAACCTGTTCTATGAAATTAAACTAGATATAGTTCAAAATTCTTTGGAAACGACACACGAAAGCTTAGGGTTTTTTTAGTTTTGTTTTGTTTTTTATTTTTTTAAAGATTTTATTTGTGTATTTGATAGAGAGAGAAGTCACAAGTAGGAAGAGAGGCAGACAGAGGGGTAGGGGGAAGCAGGCTCCCCACCGAGCAGAGAGCCTGAAGCGGGGCTCAATCCCAGGACCCCGAGACCATGACCTGAGCCAAAGGCAGAGGCTCAACCCACTTAGCCACCCAGGCACCCCAAGCTTAAGTTTCTAAAATCTAGTTTAACCTCCTGGTAAAGAGAAAGTCATCAAAAAGCAATTTACAGCGTTTCCAACTTTCAGACTGCTCTAGCTCCAAGGTTAGGAATGCCAGGGGAGATTTCACTGGCACCCTGAGCCAGTGGTTCCAATTTAAGCATGCTTCACAATAACCTGGAAGGCTTTTTGAAACACACTCTGAGGGGCTGCACCCCAGAGTTCCTGATTCAGTAGGTCTAGGATGGGGCCCCGGAGTTAGCATGTGCAGCATGCCTTGTGAACCACTGCCCTAGAGTGTACTGATGAAAAGACAGCATGAAAATTGCTCCCCAAAAGTTCATTTTTACCAACATGTTATTTTAACAATATCGTGACACATTTTTGAAAAAAGAAAATAGGAAGTTTGGAGCAAAAATCTGTATCAAAAACCCTAAAAGGTATAGAAATCACTTAAGCACATCACTCTGTGAGACACTTGAAACAATGAAAGAACGATGAGAAAGGAGTGAAACAAGTAGGCAAGTGCTGAGGAAACATGCCATTGTGTCTTGCCTGGAACCACCTAAACGATTTACGAAAGCCTTCGGTACATTTCAGCCCAGAGCCTTCTTTAAGGGGACATAATCACCCAGAAAGTATTCCCTACCTTACTTTTCACAAGAGTGAAATTTGTGGTGTAGAAAAACATGGGAGAGAGAAAAAAGAAAAGGAAGAGGAGGTCTCAAAAGCCTAAAGAGTACATAAAAGAACTGTTTAAAATAGATTTGATGTACTATAAAAATAAGATAAAACTAAATACACAATCTTCCCAATGGCATGTAATGCCTGAGATACTTGTCACATTTCAAGAACTCATAAGTAAAGCTAAAGACAGATTAAGTAACACCAAAATTCCTAACAGCAAACAGGGTCATCTTGCTCAAGGAGGAAAAGGGATGCAGCTGGTGTGTAAGACGCTGTTGGCACTTCACCCTGCTTGGCAGCCCAGCAGGCGCCCAGCCCCCTTGGGACGAGAGGCAAGTGCCTTTTGTGCACCATCTGGCAAGCTCTGCCTTCTCTCTCCAGGCATCCCCTCTTCCCTGAAGATTTCCTCAACCCCTGGGCCTTTCACAACTGTCCTGATTTTCCTCAATCCTCAGAAACATGTTTAGGAAAAGGACAGAAGCAAAAAAGTTATGATCAAAGAACCCATGTAGAGAAGTAAATACAGCACGAAGGGCTTTTAGAAGAGCATCACACACCCTGTGGCACTATTTTCAAAGTCCTTAAATTCTTGGACAGTTGCCCACCTCAGATAAGGACACCATGTCCCGCCATGCCAGAGAGAACATCTCCAGAATTCTGGCTGTGAAACACACAGTACTTTCCTTGGAGAACATGCACAGAAATGAGCTCAGCAATTCTGGCCACAAATAGTACCAAGCTCCCCAAGTCAGGTTACTCACTTACACAGTCAAGGCTAGGAAAATTATCAGTAAAAACTACTCACTTGAAAACACTACCCTGAAAAACTCAATATTGGCCTTTTAAGGGGCATGACACATCCATTCACAGAAATTGGACTTGCATGCAGGGGCTGGGGGGAAACACTCTGACTTCCAGACTGGCCTTCTTTCCAATTCCCTCCCCAACAAAATTGGCTTTAATAGCCACAGAGCCAGACACCAGTGGGAAATATGCAAACAGATGCCTCCCTGTTTCCCAAATTCTATCGGTTTTCCTCACAGGGAAGAAACTAGTGCTTCACTTCTATCTTTTCTTACTTGGATAGCTCCCAACTCTGTCAACTCAGGTATGAAATGGTGTCCCCAACATGCCTTCCCCGAATTCCCCAATAACTCTGTTACCACATAGCATGCTTTGAGCAGTCTCTCCCAATGGACAGCTAACCACATGAAGGTAGGAACTATGCCCTTGTCTTTAAAGCACCTGGCACAGTGTTTGGCATGTAGTAGACACACAGTATTTGTTGAACTATTTATATCTAAGCCTATTGAGGGATAAAGATCAGTCTCACGTGCGGGGGTGGGGGGGTGGCTCAAAACCAACAAAGAAGAACTTGTTTCTTATTGTTGAGCTTCTAGTCTGATGACTTTATTCCTAAAGCCAAGTGTCCTATTTTAACATTTATTTAAGAAATGGAAAGCTTTATAAAGTTTTCTGACATTGGCCTTTGCCTTCTAAAACACTAGATTTAAAATATCTTTTCACATTTCAATGACTCAGTCTTAATTATGAATATCTAATTATTATGGTACAACATCATTTAATTTATGACTTCAAAAAATACTACCTGTTTTTGTTTTTGTTTTAAAGTAGGCTCCATGCTCAGCATGGAACCCAAGGTGGGGCCTGAACTCACACCCGGAGACCAAGACCCGAGCTGAGGTCAAGAATCGGACACTTAGCCAACTGAATCACCCAGGTGCCCCTGATTGCTTTTAAAGATTAAGTGACCACTAAGATTTTGTTAAATCTTGGAACCAATTTTAGAATGTTTCTACCTCTATTTTACAGCTGTCATTTGGCATTCCTTTTTTAATATGTGGCTCTGTACTGCTGGTGTGAAATAACTTTAACATGTGTTTAATGTAGGTTTTTCATTATGTCACATAAAAGATGAAAATGAGGTACTGTAATGATAGTACTGATAACCATAGTACTCTTTATCCATTTTTTAAAGTAGCCTCCACACCCAGCATAGAACTCAATGTGGGGCTTGAACTCATGACCCTTAAGATCAAGACCTGAGCTGAGATCAAGGGTCAGATGCCTAACCAACTGAGCCACCCAGGCACCCCTATGTGTAGTAATTTTAAGTCAAACAAGAGTTTTTTAAAAGTTTTCACAATACACCGGCTCCCATTTAACTACTTAAAGACCTTCCTCATCTCTTTGTCACATGTTGGGGAGGTATGAACTTCTTAAACCATACGAAGGCCCTCCTCTGTTGCCTCTGCTCCACAAACTCCAGCTCAAACACAACTTTTTCTACAAAGTCCTTCCTAACAAGCACAGACTTAGCTCTTCTCCACTTCATGCAACCCCATCTATACCTGTGTTATCACACTTAGTAGAAAAGAGTTTTTTTTTAAGGTTTAAGAGGATAAATAAATACATAATTTTAAAAAGATGTATTTAAGAGAGAGAGAGCATGGGAGTGCAGAGCCTGATGCAGGGCTCAATCTCATGACCCTGAGATCAGGATCTGAGCAGAAACCAAGAGTACTTTGGATGCTTAACTAACTGAACCACCCAGGTGCCCCTTAGTGGAATAGATTTTAATTCACTTTTACCAGCTATTCTCCAAAGCCACACTGAACACTTCCTGACAGAGGTATCTTATTCAAAGTTTAAGGCTAGTGTCTAATAAACCATCAAGTTTTCTTTACTAAATGTTCAAAGCTATTTAAAACAAAACAAAAGGGGCACCTGGGTGGCTCAGTGGATTAAGCTGCTGCCTTTGGCTCAGGTCATGATCTCAGGGTCCTGGGATCGAGTCCCACATCAGGCTCTCTGCTCAGCGGGGTGCCTGCTTCCCTCTCTCTCTCTCTCTGCCTGCCTCTCCGTCTACTTGTGATCTCTCTCTGTCAAATAAATAAATAAAATCTTAAAAAAAAAAAAAAAAAAAAAAAACAAAGGTAGCCATGACTCTATGTAATTTTCTTGGTTAGAAAAAGTGACACCTGATGATCAAGATTAGACAGAAACACCGAAAGAACAGCAATATGGGTTAAATATCAAACTCTTTTGTTTTTACTATTTTGTTATTAACCCATAACTTAGGAAGTAGTACTATTTTAAAGGTATTTTAAAGTGAATTTAAAAATATCAGGAATCCGTTTCAAAGGAAAAAAGGAGGAAGAAAAACTTACAGATTTAAGAGAGACTTAGAAACTTATCAATCAAGGGGCACCTGGGTGGCTCAGTCAGTTAAGCATCTGCCGTTGGCTCTGGTCATGATCTCAGAGTCCTGGGATCCAGACAGCGTTTGGCTCCCTGCTCAGTGGGGAGTCTGCTTCTTCTTCTCCCTCTGCCATTCCCCACTCCCCACTCGTTCTTTTCTGTCTCTCTCTCTCAAATTAATAAAATCTTTGAAAAATAAACTTATCAATCAAATGCAATGTGTTTGGAGGCAGATTCAAACAAACCAACTGCTAAAGGAGGATGTAAATGAGTATTAGAAAAATCTGAAAACAACCTAATTCTTTGTAATATTAAGAAATTAACTGCTTGTCTTTAAGTGTGTCAAGGATACGATGGAGCAAAAAGAATTACCTTTCAGAGCTCTGTAGTAGAGTATTTATGGATGAAACGACAGGATAATGGGATTTCTGTCAAACTCACTGGGACAGGGAGTAACACATATAGGAGAAATAAGATTGGTTGTGTGGCAACCAATTGAAGCTGAATATTGAGCACACATAGTTTAATTATATTTTTCTCTCTACTTTTCATGCATGCTCAAAATTTTCCAAACTGAAAAGCTTAAGAAAAAAAGAAATAAAAAGGCATTAGGTGTCTTTTTAATTCTATGGTTGGTCATAGCTTCTCCCTCCCACCCCCACACCCCAAACTGCTTTCTGGTTTTGAAGAGTTTCGGGCTATGCAACAAGAGTTGCTGTTCCCCCAGATGGGTGGTAACATACTGTCCCATCCCTCCCTGAGGTTCATGACCTTGTGCAGACAACATCCTATTCCTACTTCTATCCTGTACTGGAAACCCAGCCCCACCATCCTCACCCTATCTAAGAGACCCTATCAACTCCCATCATAGGTGAAGACTAAGTCAAGATGCCAGCTACGAATAGCTCTGAGAACCATGCTGTCTGATAGAAATCAGACAGCCTGGAGCTAAGACCACGTTCATCTCAAGGAACATGAGACAAAAACAGAACATCAAGACAGGAAGTAGTCACACAGTATTTCAGTGGAGCTAAAGTCCAGCACCAGTCTTCCCAGAACCCTCTTCCCTTTAATGCCGGGACGCCTCTCACAGTTCTCGGCAGTAGAGGCCTCCCCTCACCACCGCAGATAAAATAGCACCCCGTCCCACTCTCTGACTCTGACTACTAACCCTACATTATTTCGTTCTGTAGGACTTACCACTGCCTGACCTATATTATATGCTTATTTATCACCTCCCCTTCCCAGGATGCAACTCCCATGAGGGACCTTGCTCAGTTTGCCTCTGTGTGCTCAGATTCTAAACAGTAACTGGAACACAGAAGCAGATCAAATGTGCATGTGCAGAATGCTGAGGATCCCAGAAGAACAATTAAGTATCAAGGAGGGCTGAGAACAAAAAAGCTGATACCTATGCACATAAACTAAGAACACACCCACTCTGTGTTGTAGACAGGTAATGTCGCAGCACAATTTTTATTCACTATCACATTTAGACTTTCCTAAACTGCTAAAAGTCAATGACTCAGGATCACACAAATAATCACTGAATAGGTCAGTTTGTCCCCGAAAAACCTAACAGGACCACAGTACCTTCGCCTGCCCTCTACAATATTTACCATATATGGACATTATGTCAGGAAGTAAGGTACAGTGCAAATTATACTGAGGCTTTTAGAGGCCATATGTCCCCGTCACTTTTTTTTTTTTTTTAAAGATTTTATTTATTTGACAGACCGAGATCACAAGTAGGCAGAAAGAGAGGGGAAAGCAGGCTCCCTGCTGAGCTGAGAGCCCGATGCCAGGCTCAATCCCAGGACCCTGAGATCATGACCTGAGCTGAAGGCAGAGGCCTAACCCACTGAACCACCCAGGCGCCCCTCCCCATCACTTTTAAATAAAAAACCAATACTCTCCCACTACTTCTTCCTCTCCTGCCACTCAACCAGACAGAAATACCACCACCACCACCACCACCCCCGGCAAGATTAATTACCGTAACAACTAGGAAGCTCGCCAAAATGGCGGGTGGTTCAGAGTGCCTGTCTCTACTCCTCAGCTGCCCTGTGATCTCGGGCAAGGCACGACCCTTCAGTTTCCTCAATGGCAAAACAGGGGCAATAACAGAATCTATATCCAGGGTTTACTCAAGAATTAGATGAAATACTAAGTTCACAGCTTAAACCAGTACCAGTCAGAGTGAAGGCTATCTTGGCTATCACAATCAGTATTATTATTATAACCACATCTGAACCTACTCATACACTTACACTTGAACATAATTCCAGCTAGTACTCATTCTCAAGGACATAAAAAAATTGTCGTCACTTTTTAAAGTCTAAACACCAGTGAGAATAGATGGTATATAATAATCTGGGGGGCAATTCGACTATGAATCTTTATTGAATAACAGATATTAGGAGGGATGCTTTTAAAAATGGTGAGAAAATATGATTCAATACCCTCCAAATCCATTGCTGAGTGTTTGTTAGATGAAATCACCCCCTCAGTGCACTCAGCATAGCACCAGGCATGTGGAGAGCAGCTAGTATGATGAACTACCATGATCACAAATCTCAAGGCAAAGTGGGATTCTGAAGACTACCAGGCCCAAATTCTCCTCCATCATACAACATAAAATCTGCCGAAGTACGAGTCAGGCTCCAACACTGCTCTGCTGTCCCTCTGCCTCTACATAAGCTTTTCTGCCTTCATCTTCTGGGTACATGAATGTTCTGCCTGAGACTCGATTTCAACAAAAGGGCTCCACTGCTAACAAAAATCTAGAAACACTGCTATAGTCCAAACCACTATTTCATGGATAGAGAAACGGCCTTGTTCTAGAAGTCCAGCAACTTGTCCAAGATCTTACTGCAGTCAGCACCACTGTGAAACTAGAAATCCAGGCTCCTGAAGTGTCATCCAGGGCTCTTTCCACTATTAGGTGTTACTTCATCTGGAGATAAATGCATCAAAACTTCTACCAGAGGGACGCCTGGGTGGCTCAGTTGGTTAAACATCTGACTTCTGATTTTAGCTCAGGTCATCATCTCAGGGTCCTGGGACAGAGCCCCAAACTGTCATAGTCAGGCTCCGCACTCTGCAGGGAGTCTGTTTCCCCCTCTGTTCCTCCCCCTGCTCACTCTCTCAAATAAATAAATAAAATCTTAAAAAAAAAAAAAAAAAAAAAAAAAAACTTCTACCAGAACCAGCTTCTAAACCCAGATTTTCCCTGCTTGAAGCTGAATTTACTAATTTATATCCCACAACTCACCATAATTTCTCTCTGCTCTTCCAGATTCTTCAAAAAATTAGAAAATTCACGTAAGGAAGCATCTACAAAAAGAAAGTTATGATTATTTGGTGGCCAAAGCAAAGGAAGGCAAACCATAAACCTCACCTTTACATACCTATGCAGCGTTCATCATCTGTCTCTGCATCACCAATAAACTCAAATTTAAAGTCTCTGAGTGAATGTGCAAACTTCCGCTGGGCTGCTGAAAGACCTAGAAAGAAAAAGTTTATGGTAACCTGAGTTTTAAGTCCAGATTTAGAAGAAATGTATTCCTCCTAAGATCACCAGAGCTGTAGAGCTCTCCACCCAATCTATGAGGAGGCACAACCTAACTCCTTTGCCAAGGGGTCCATTGCCCTCAATCTGGCACGCTCTGGGATGCTTCTGTCTTTGCTTCTAGACTCTGGCACAGAACAGGTGCTGAAGAAATGTTTACTCCCTCCCCCACCCTCTTCCTCCTCAGAGATGTGACTGCTCCACATTGTTCCCATTTCCCAAAGCTCTTTCCCTATCGCTGCGCACTCAGGTCACAACTTGCCCAATTCAAAAGTTCACGCTATGATTAGGAACACACACACCTGACGGGTTCTCCCAGGGCTGTATGAGAACTGGCCGGATGCCAAGGTTTCAAATATAAAAGTAACAAAGCTCAAAGTCAGCCAGTCAGATGCCCTTAACTGACTGGCAAACTCCAGCCAGAGAAACCCAGGAGGATCAAAGAGTTTTCATAGAAAACAGCAGCATGGAGGTAACTAAAGGCCAAGCTTAAATGGTAGGAAGAATTTATTCTGCAAAAGACCTGTAGGTTCTTTTTTTTTTAAACTGCAGATTAATAAAAAGTAGTATAAAATGACACCGCAGTTTCATTTACCATAGCCAAGACACAGAAGCAGCCTTAATGTCCATTGATAGATGAGTGGATAAAGATGTGGTTTATATATACAATGGAATGTTACTTAGCCATAAAAAGGAATGAAATCTTGCCATTTGCGACAGCATAGAGGGAACTAGAGGGCATTATGTTAAGTGAAATAAGTCCGAGAAAGACAAATATCACACTATTTCATTTATATGTGGAATAAAAATACAAATCAAACAAAAAGCAAAACAGAAAAAGACTCTGATACAGAGAACAAACTAATGGTCACTTGAAGGGAGGCGATTGGGGAGGATGGATGAAATAGGGAAGGGAACTAAGAGGTGCAATCTTCCAATTATAAAATAAGTAACACCCAGGGGTGTAAAGTATACCATAAGGAATATAGTCAATAATACTGTAATGACTTTGCATGGTGACAGATGGTAACTAGGCTTATTGTGGCAATCACATCATAATGTATATAAATACTGAATCACTATATTGATACTAACACAACTATTCCTCAATAAAAAATTAATAGGAAGTATGTACAAAGAAAAAAAACCTTAAAAATGGAAAACTCTACTTCTAAAATAGGGTAACATTTATTTTATGGGCCATAGATCATGTTAGGTAATTTTATCTCATTCAATACTCATATACAAAATAAAGATTACCTTCATTTTACAATGGGGTGCAAAAGCTCAGAGATGTTAAATAATTTACACAAAGTTACACAGTTACTGCAATAGCAAAGGCTTGATTCTATTCAGGCACTATTTGCACAAAGCCATACCCTGCCCAGGATATAATCCTGCCACTGGTCTAAAGCACTTTCTAAGAAGCTGCTCAGTGACTCCTGTACTCCTTACACTTCCTGTCTCAATACTGTGAATATCCACATTGTGTTGAAGTTTCATGTCAAGAAAATTGAAAAGTTGAAAAAAATAAAATGCAATCCATAACTGCTGGTCAGAGTACTCATGCAAATAATAAATATTGACAAGAAAGGGAAGCTAAGAATGTAAAACACTGAGGACTATTTTTAATGAGATAGTAGAAGCAATTTTCTTTTTTACTTTAGTCATTGACTAAACAAGGAACAAAAGCAAAAGATTCTTATTGTTACATTAGGAAATGCTATCTGGGGGCGCCTGGGTGGCTCAGTGGGTTAAGCCTCTGCCTTCGGCTCAGGTCATGATCTCAGAGTCATGGGATCGAGCCCCGCATCAGGCTCCCTGCTGGGCAGGGAGCCTCCTTGCCCCCCCTCTCTCTCCGCCTGCCTCTCCGCCTACTTGTGATCTCTGTCAAATAAATGAATAAAATCTTAAAAAAAAAAAAAAAAAGAAAGAAAAGAAAATGCTATCTGATTTTTTTATCTTTTACCAACTCTTTACATCCAGTCATTAAGTACAAAGGCTCCCCCAGTGACCCCAGTGACCCCCAGCAGTTTCTCTCACTTCTCCAACTTTCTAGTCATGCTCATCAGCTCTTTCAGCTACTGTCATGGCTTGGTTTTGTTTCTTAATGTTTTTCTTAAAGAACTGTATTTTTTTTAAAGATTTTATTCATTTATTTGTCAGAGAGAGAGCACAGGCAGGAGGAGCAGCAGGCAGAACAGGCAGAGAGAGAAGCAAGCTCCCTGCTGCACAAGGAGCGTAACATGGGACTCGATCTCAGGACTGTGGGATCATGACCCGAGCCCAAGGCAGATGCTCAGTTGACTGAACCTCCCGGGTGTTCCAGAAAACTATATTTTTTACAACAATTTTAAATTCCTAGCAAAATTGGGCAGAAGGCACAAAGACCCCCTGCCCACACACACATGCATCACCTCCCCTATTATCAACACCCCCTCACTATCATGCTTTTTGAAACTTCTTTCTCCCTCTACCTAGTTCATGTTTTGCTTGCTCTGCTCAAATCCTTTCTCTCATTAAAATAAAGAAGAGACTGGAAGAAATAAATGTGAAAGGCTAAATCACAACACTTTAAGAGGATAATACAGGATTGTAATTTCTTACCCTTGGCACATGGGGAAAAAGCACACACCGTAAGGTAAATTGTGATGGACTACAAGCATGGAGACAATTCTCCACCCCTCCATATAGGCACTGCTCTTTTTTTTTTTTTTTAAAGATTTTTTTTTTTTATTTATTTATTTGACAGACAGAGATCACAAGTAGGCAGAGAAGCAGACAGATAGAGAGAGGTGGAAGCAGGCTCCCTGCAGAGCACAGAGCCCGATGTGGGGCTCGATCCCAGGACACTAGGACCATGACCTGAGCCGAAGGCAGAGGCTTTAACCCACTGAGCCACCCAGGTGCCCCGGCACTGCTCTTTTTTTTTTTTTTTTTCCCCCCCTCCAGGAGGGGGTTTTTTTTTTTTTTAAAGATTTTATTTATTTATTTGACAGAGAGAAATCGCAAGTAGGCAGAGAAGCAGGCAGAGAGAGAGGAGGAAGCAGGCTCCCTGCTGAGCAGAAAGCCCGATGTGGGGCTCGAACCCAGGACCTGGGATCATGACCTGAGCCGAAGGCAGCGGCTTAATCCACTGAGCCACCCAGGCGCCCCCGGCACTGCTCTTTTTGATGTCACTCTGCCACCCCTCCAGCAATTGGGGGAGTCTCTCTTCCCACCCCTTGAATCTAGGCTGGTCTTAATGGCCCACAGGATGTAGTGAAAGTGACATTGTGCTAATTTAGAGCCTCCACCTCAGGAAACTTTGTACACCTCTGCTCAACTCTCTTGGAACCCTCTGCCTTCCACGTCAACAAGCCCAAGCTAGCCCACTGGTTCATCAGACCTCTGGCCCAGTCCCCGACTTACTGTCTCCGTGGTCAGATGGCCAGCCCACAGAAGCAGAGCTTTCCTGCCCTCTATGCAGGAACTCATCCAGACAAGCCGAGTCCAGACTGAAATAAATAAACGGCTGCTCTTTAAGCCACTAGGTTTGGGAATGATTTGTTACAAAGCCATAGATAACATCGAAAGATTAATGGAATTTGTGTTAAACTTTAAAAATGTTTAAGACATTAAAAGAGTGAAGATAAGCACATACCCAGGAGGCATAAATAACAGCTATAAATCAATGAGGCAGAAATTCCAATAAAAAATTGAACAAAACACTTGAATAGGCCCTTCACAAAAGGAACTTAAAGAAATCTAAATGGCCTATAACCACATGAAAAGGTGCTCAAATTCATTAGCGGTAGTAAGTGAAAATGAAAATCTCAATACCTCAATAACACTCACCAGAGTGGCAAAAATTAGTCTGGCAAGCCCAGGTGCTAGTGTAATCCTTTATGTGGGAAAATAGAAGTCCTTACATATTGCTGGTTAAGAGTAAAAACTGGGGGGTACCTGGGTGGCTCAGTCGTTAAGCATCTGCCTTCGGCTCAGGTCATGTTCCCAGGGTCCTGGAATGCAGCCCCAGTCTCCCTGCTCAGCAGGAAGCCTGCTTCTCCCTCTCTCAACCTCTCTGCTTGTGTTGCTGCTCTTGCTGTCACTTTCTCTCTCTGTGTCACATAAATAAATAAAATCTTAAAAAAAGAGAGAGAATAAAAATTGGAATACTTACTATTTAAGTACTTTGACATTTTCTAGTAAATTTGATGATATCGTACAACCCAGAAATTGTCCTTCTAAGTAATTTCCAAGATAAATTCATAACACATGGGCACTTGCAGACATATACTAGAAAATCTGTAACAGAACAATCACAATAATAGCCAAACACTGGAAAAAACAAATACCAATCAACCATAGAACTGAAAATTATATTACACCCATATACTATAGGGTAAAAATAACTATAAATTCACATGTCAACAGAGATGACTCTCAAAACTTGGACAGAAAGAAGTCACACACAAAAAAATACACACAGTATGGCTCTTTCATATAAAGTTCAAAACAAGCTACACTATATTTTGAATTTCATACACAGGTCACGAAATTATAGAAAAGCAAGTGAATCATTACCTCAAAAGTCATACAATACTTACCACTGGGGACCAAGGACAGCAAGACACACAGAAAATGACAAAGGAATTAAAGGTATTTTAGTTCATAACCTAGTGGTGAGTCTGTAGATATTTGCTTTATGGTTCTTGGTTCTTGTTTACAATGTAGTTTGTTTTATATAACTCTGTATTTTTGCCATAATTTCATAACTAAAAATAAAATTTTTTAAACCATAGAACCTAGCTATTTAGACCATTCCAAAGTAACTTAGTTTCTACTATAATCCAAACAGACATCTAATTATTCTGACACCCTTAAGCTGCTCCCTCCACCTGTAACACTCCTTCTCCACCCCCACTGGGCTGCCTCCTTCATAACCCTGATGGCTCAACCCATTCAGTCCTCCTCCCTACCATCCTTCCCCCCAGGCCTAAAATCCCTCTCTATCCTATTGCAGCTTTATTTTTCTTCATAGTACTGACTACCAGAAACTACCTTATTTAATCACAACTTACTCAGCATCATCTGTTTTCCTACCCTACAGTATCCTGACAAGCCCCTGAGGCAACAACCAACAGTCTTGTGCTTCCTTATACCCCTGAAACAGGGACTGCAACAGGATTTTCCTTCTGCATTTCATGCATTTATGTCCAGATATTACTGGTGTGTGGGTTTATCATTTTGAATCACTTTATGTTATTCCATTTTGTTAATGTATATTTACTTATAAACACATTTTATATATAATATTCATATAAGATATAAACACTGGCATAAATTATCCTTTTCCCCTCTGAAGCTGTTTCCTGCAGTATTCTATCCAAATCGCCAGGTGAGGTATACTTTAAAGACCATGTTTCGGGGTGCCTGGGTGGCTCAGTGGATTAAGCATCTGCCTTCAGCTCAGGTCATGATCCTAGAGTCCTGCGCAGGCATCCTGCTGGGTGGAGAGTCTGCTTCTCTTTCTCCCTCTGCCCGCCACTCCCCCTGCTTGTACTCTCTCTGTCAAATAAAATCTTTAAAAAATAAAACAACTTTTGTAGCAACATGGACGGGACTGGAAGAGATTATGCTGAGTGAAATAAGTCAAGGTGAGAGAGTCAATTATCATATGGTTTCACTTATTTGTGGAGCATAACAAATAGCATGGAGGACAAGGGAAGTTAGAGAGGAGAAGGGAGTTGGGGGAATCGGAAGGGGAGGTGAACCATGAGAGACTATGGACTCTGAAAAACAATCTGAGGGCTTTGAAGGGGCGGGGGGCGGGTGGGAGGTTGGGGGAACCAGGTGGTGGGTATTAGAGAGGGCACGGATTGCATGGAGCACTGGGTGTGGTGCAAAAACAATGAATACTGTTGTGCTGAAAATAAAATAAAATAAAATAAAATAAAATAAAATAAAATAAAATAAAATAA